>NC_137457.1:109233686-109833686 GCF_964235325.1 Thermobia domestica
TAATAGTATTTGATAATTACATTTTAAGAAAGAAAAGTTTCAAAGCAATTATAAAAACATATTTTTGCTTGATAATAGACATCAACAAATATACAACGAAATAACATATAATGAAACTCTAACCATACAACTCAACTATTGATAAGTGAGCTTTAAACATAGTAGCAAACCAAATTTATAAATTTATGGAAAGAACACGGTAACACTAATGCTCGTGACATAAGAACAACTTACTACGGCATTTTTTAAAGAAGAAGTTTTAAATTGAACTGACATACAAAAATCTTAGTTTACAAAAAGCAACTTTCCTCCTTTATAGTCCTGGATCTAGCTATGGATCTGTAGGAAAGATTGAGTATGGAGAATTTTTCTTCAGAAATCGTTAGTACGTGTATTACTGATTATTTTTTACTTGGATGGGCATCCAACATGTCGTACGTTTTCCGCAAATGACGTAATCAAATATGGCGGGTACTTAATTACAAAAATCTTCATTTCAGGCTGACATTGGGCTGATTAACATGTAACCTTGTGCCTTTTCATTGAGGATTCCTTAGCAGAGGTCCTAGTACGTATCTTTCTACTAAAGTGAACAACCGATATTTCTCTTCATGAGATGTCGTCATGCAAGATGGCGGCTGCTTAATCACAAAAATGTTCATATTTCGACTAATATTGGACCCTGACAAGCAATTTCGTTGTTTTCTCAATATTTGCTTAACAGTGATCCTAGTACGTATTCCTCTTACTAAAGTGCATATGCGGCACATTTCTCTGGGATGACGTCATGGAAGATGGCGGCTTCTTAATTACAAAAATATCCATACTTCTGGTAGTATTTTACTAAGATTAATACAAAAAATTCGTTATGATTTTCCATTCCTGTTAAACATATGTTTTTGTAACTAGTTTCAATTTAGGTGAAATCGGACAAATTTTCTACTTGTATCATCCATGATTGCATCTATTCATTCACAGAAATCTTCATATTGCTTTTAATATTTGACTAATCAACAAGACAGCTTTTTTTACGGAAAACTTATCAGGTGACGTAGTAAATAGTTTTAATTTAGTTGGACGTTCAGCACTTTTTTGAGATAAGACTTCATAAAAATATGACAGCTTCTACACTACATTATTATTTCGTATCTATGGCAATATTAAGTATAAATCTTGAAAATACTAAAAGTGTCCTAATTTAGATTATAATATTCTCTTTCGTTTTCCCTCATGCCTTTGAAATGAAATTATGGATGCCACAAAATTGTCGAGAGTCCAAATATATTAAAAATTCATGCATCATATGCAATGTAATTGACCATTTTATAATAACTGCAGAAAATGGAAGAAGAAATTTAAAGGCAGATGCCCGAATGCGAAAAAAGATTGTTGTTAAACCTTTGGCAAAATTTTACCAAAATCTGAATAGATGTGTAAGCAATATTTTACCATAATCTGAATAACGCATGTTATAAACCGTATAGTCATAAAAATACACTTTTGCAGCCTGAAATGGAGAAGAAAGCATTAACAAGTGAGACTATGGAAGCTACTTCTTCATCAAATGGAAAGTAAACTGTTCGAAAATCCTAGAGAAAATGAGCACGTCACCACAGTCCTCAAGGAGAGACTGTTAAGCTACGCACCTCTGACGCACCTCACATTTGTAAACTGATTAGTTTTTAGGTAATGGTATTGACATTATGTTGTTAATAATATTTATAAAATCAAAACGAACGCAGCTGTTTATAAATTTTATATTTTAATAATTAGTTATTTCTTAAAATATATTTCAGCTAAAAGGATTTGATAGAGCGCATAGTTTACTGGATTAGAAAATTAGTAAGATTTTTAGTTCTCAATACTAATAAGAGGAACGGACATATGCGTTGCTGCGAACGTCCCTGTTGATATAAATGATTTAATATATTTTACGTACTATTAAAATAATGTATATTAGCTCATCTGGAACTATGTTAGAATTAAAGTGAATTGCGACTTCAGATGTATTCGCTTCCCCAATGGTAATTACGACATACTAGTGAAATTTCATGTTGATTAGTCAAATATTACAAACGATTTAAAGAGTTTTGTGATTGAATAGGAGCTATCTTGGATATATATGTGAATAAGTTGTCGGATGACCACCTAAATTGAAACTAGTTACGAGAACAATTGTTTAGCAGGAATGAAAAATTATAACAAAATTCTGGGTTAATTTCCGTAAAATATTACCAAAATTATGAATATTTTTGTAATTTAGCAGTCGTCATCTTCGATGACGCCATCCAATAGAAATGTGTCAGTTGTTTACTTTAGTAAGAAAAATACTTATTGCGAACCATGTTAGGCCAATCTTCAGAAAAGAACGAAATTGCATGTCAATCATTCTAATATTAAGCGAAATATGAACATTTTTCTGATTAAACAGCCGCCATCTTGCATGACTTCATCCCAGAGAAATACAGAGTATTCACTTTAGTAAAAAGATACGTACTAGTACCCCTGCTAAGCAATCCTCAAAGAAAAATGAGAAATTACGTGTTAATCACTCCAATCTTACTCTAGATATAAACATTTTTTGTAATTAAGTACTTACCATATTTGACGAAATCATATTCGGAAAACGTACCAGATTTCGGATGTCCACCTAAGTAAAAAGTAACAGTAAGTCACGTACTAATGATTTCTGAAGAAAAATTCTCCATACTCAATCTTTCCTACAGAACAATAGCCAGATCTTGGACTACTACGCCTCATAGCAAAGTATCGATAATAACCTCCAGTTTTGAATTACATCCAATTTCCATAAAAATTTCAACATATGGAAATACATCTCACATTAATACCCTTAGGAATACATTGAAAAACAAAATCTTGCTACATTGGCCGTAAATCGAATCTGTCAGTCTAGAGCAGTTCATCAGTAAAAAGGAAATCCGTAATTAGAAACGCTATCAAAGGAATGAGATCGTTTTTGCGTATGCACAAGCAGGGTTTGTATGATGAACAAACTCACGGTTAAATGAATGCATTGATTCCATTTTATTGTATTTTCACTTTATTTTCTTATTAAAATATTGAAAGAGCTAAGACACACCTAAAGAAGCATAAATATTTATTGAATATACTATAACACAAAAACTTTAAATCAACTGTAAAATAATAAAATTTTATATGAAAATTGAAGACCGAACCTTTTTAAGAAGATAATATTGCACTAGACTTCAATTTCTCTACTAAAATTTTTATTTGTAAATTACAAAATCTTATAGAACACAAATTATTCAAAATATATTAAAACAATCACTGAAGAAACAAATGTTCTTTATTTCAAAAACTCAAACAAAAGAAACTTGTTCGCCAAATAAATATTTTAGATTGACTAAAATAACAAGGAAAATATCATAATTATTTACATAAATCCACATTACTTGTGGAGTGGAGAGAACAATGGATTGGTCTTTGATACCCTCTTAATTATCTCGCAAGATCCAAGGTGAAAAGAAACTCAGGACAGGGAAAAAGAAGTGGAACAATTGACCTGCTTTTTCACCAAATGTGGATCATGATATAAAAAAATGAAGAAGGCATTAAGTGGGCACGTTTGCTACTTCCAAGACGAGATATACGCTGAGACTTGACATTATTATTGAAAAGATAATATTCGAATGAAAACACAAACAGTAATAAAAATGTACTTTTTGTTGAAAAATTGTTTCTTCAATTTCCACACGGTATTTAGATTTATGAGTTATTTTGAATACAATCGTCAGTAATATAACTTACCATCTGAGCAATAATTATCTGTAACTGTCTCCATACTAAATGCCATCTTGGAACCAGCAATGCGCCCAATTAATGTCTTGTTAAATTTGTTTCTATGAATATCCAGAAAATTCTACCGTCAGAATCAACATTTCCATGTGGTTTGAAATGCCTTCTCTAAGTTTCAACTCTGCAGATTCGAGTTTCTAAGAGTTACGTTTTTACAATTTTTTAGTGAAAACACAAGGGAAAAGAGAGAGCTGTTCTATCACCTATTGGCACATGCAAATGCTTTGAATCGCTTCTATCAAAATCTTGTCACAATATTTATCGGTTTCTTAATGTTTACCTGTTTTCCAAACTAATTAGTGAAATTAATAATCGAGAACTGGTGAAATATAGCCACCCTAAGACATATATATGTAAAAAAACCTGCATTAATATAAAATCTTTGTATAGTAATTACTGAAATTTTAAAATAAACTATCCGTTCTAAAAAAATGTATTTAATTTAGCTGACGCGTTCATATGGTCTTAGCAACCATTGTCCGTTGGATCTTGTAATAATAGGCTGGCTTTAGTTTTTATGTTACCGGTATTTTATTTCGATATATATAGATAAACAATTAACATTGTTAAAAATAAAAGTAAAAAATGTAGGCACTCCGTTCGAACTTATCACATACGAACAGAGTTCAAAAAATTATGGGGAACATATGAGAGATTTGAAAAAAAAGTATAAAATTATTGGCAATTTCTTATAAATGACGGTAAAACATATTTATACTCCTGCAAATAACTTTCGGCTTTTATGTGAACGTGCCCCACATACTACCAACCTTGCTTGTAAAATATTTGAAATCCCAGACATTCATAATTAATATTTATGATAATATTCCAATCAGCGTATTATAATAATTACCTGTAGAAATTTACAAATATTCTTTGTACAAGCTAATTGAAAATCTGATACTTTTTTTCATTTCGTCTTGTATACTACTATATAAAATATTTGATTAGTTTCTCGAATATTCTTAAGATTGGTAATGACCAACTAATTTTCCTGTTTAACTATCGTACCACAATATCGAAATGAGTTGAATGTCTTAATAGTTTTTGAACGTCAGTCATAGTGTCAATACTTTTCCAAGGCACATACGAGTACTTATCAAGAACTGGGAAATCTACGGAAACCGTACGTCTTACGCTGCAAAATTTGAAAAAATATCATTCAACTTTTCCCTCCTGCGATTGGTGCAAAATAAAAGTACATTTCTTTTGGAATCCACAGTGGACAACGGTCACATCGTGAAGAATTGTCCTCACTCTGATCAAAAACACACGCGTCTCCAAATATAAAATTCCTAATGGAGTGAAGAAGTAAATACCAAATTCAAGAGACAAAGACGGACAAATGTACGTCTGCCACAATTAAAATATTATTCGAGTTAAAGTCTTAATTTTTAAGTCCAAATAGATATAAATAAGTCACCAAATCAAAAAGCTCTCTTTCTCTTATATTAGTTGCTAACCATTGCTTACAAATTGTAATAATATACTTCTAAAATGAATTACTTACATCACTCTACTGCAACATTAACGTAGAATTCAATACTACTCACCAGAACATTGCAAAACTTCAATTAACTTCACTAATCCTTTTCTACCCGTTAGTGAAAACATCAACTTGTGTAAGATTAATGGGTAAAATTTATTTTCGGTATATTTTATACACGTTTTAGCGTTTCACTTGATAATGACTGCTCTAGAAAGACCAGGAGCGGTCGACTGGAAGGGCTAGTGAGCTTGAATGAATCTATATGTGGTCTTATGACTTCCTCAGTGACATACTTACAATTTTATCTTTGACAAAATATTTTAAGAGTCTTTGTACAATACTTTTGTAACAATTTTGGACGACTCCTTCTACTTTCAACCAAGTTTTGTTTCACAATAGTTGAGGATTGTCTGAAATAACCTGATCGCAGCCTAATTTTGGGAGGGATTTTTTTAAAACAATATCGTGCTTGAAGAAGACACTAACCACTTTTTCTCATCACCAGTCCAGGAAACGTAATCTCAGTTTTCCTTTTTCTTTGTTTCAACTACGTTGTTTTTACTAGAGCTTCATGTAATATCAGACTCAGAAGGATTTCCAAGATCCTTTAATGTTTCAAATATTGGCTGTTCAAATTAGTTTACTTCACATTCCTCTTCATCTGGACAAGTTGTTTTACCATCCTGATCAAATTGCGGTGCCGACATATCCTCCTCTAAATTAATATCACTTTGGTATATACTTTTTCCTCTGGGATTAGGAAATAAACCTGTTTCCATCATTAGCAACCGTTTGCTGATTTTTGCTATTTGGATATGGTCAGGAACTACCCCACCATGAATCACACCAGTGTACTCCATGAATGTGGCCAACTCCTCAATATTTTGGTCTGACATATACAATAGTTGACTCATTGTTGCAATCCGCTTCTTTAACACTCAGAAGACCGAAATTTTGATCTACATGGAAAAATGAGGAGCGTTCAATTTGATTTTATTACTTTTGGAGGACGTGTAACGAAGAAGAGACGTGTTAAATTTCTGTTCATGTCAAATATATTGTATTTTTTTAAGAAACCAACGTAAACTCTTTTTTGGGGTATTTTTCCGAGAGAAGTACGTGTAGGGCTTCTTCTTCCTTACTAGCAATGGGCACACACGTTAGGTCTTTTTGACATCCGAAAGTTGGTACGCTTCATCCTCATGTTATCTGAGTCTTTTCTTCTGGCAATCTTTAAATTCTTAACTTTTCCTTTTATCTGAACAATGTCAAAAAGAAACATGTAAGAAGAGAAATAGCAAACATTTCTCTCTGGACCCAAAAATTGAAAGCAACATAAAATGGATGATATTTGCATTTCTACGTATTACAGTTCTGGCTACAAGTCTTTAACATTAACAGAGTTTGGAATATTAAATTAGGCACAATGTCTGTTCTTTAAAATGAGCGATATGATGAAGAACAACGTTAAAAAATTACATGAGAGTTAAAGTTTTAACTTAACACTAGATTAGGCTTGTAGGGGACAGGTGTGATTTTTGTCTCAAACTAGCGACAGTGTGACTATGTATGTAACAAGTAAAATCTCAAAACGCTAGAGACGACAAAAGGTAAAAATCTTTTTCTCCAATGGCCTGAGGAGGAAGAGGAGTCGGAGGTGTGTTCTGATAAAAATTGATTATGAAATTGATCTCATGAGTTCAAGTAACACGCAGAACTGAAAAGGAGCAAGATGGCCCATGGTGATGTTTTTTATCTTCTATATATATGTGCAATAGATGAACCTTAAATTCTGTAATTTGATACCAGTTGACCGCAATTGTCACGAAGATTTTTTTAGAAGTATATCGACTGGGAAATGACTCAATTTCAGATACAACGCCGTTTCTCTATTCCCTAAGTTCCAATTTGAATTAGGAAGAGCCGACTTCGATTCTTTCTTGGTGTTTAGGAAGAGAGAAAGGTCAATCTTGAAAAGCCATCAGGCTCCAGAGGAAGTTGCTAAGTCTGTGGAAGAGAAAGAAACAAAACTGCAAAAGAAGTGATGCTTGAAAATATAAGTGATGTATGTGTGTAGAACATCTCAAAGACATTTCTAAAACATGTTTGCAATCTTTCTACTAGTCATTAAAAAAGGTGAGTTGTATTGCGTAGAAGACTGTGTACATCCAAAACTATAACCTGTAATTAACATTTTGTCAAACAAATGAAAGAATCGTCATTTAAATATGATTTTATTTATTCTAGATATATTTTAATAGGTAGGTGACACCTGACACCCACGCTCCTAATCGAGTAATACAAATGTACGCGCTTGAAGCAGGGTTAAGCGAATTTTGTTTTGCCTATTTCCCCCGTTACTGCCTAAATAATGGCTTTAGCGCCTAATGTTGAAGAGCCTATGCATTTTTTCAAATAAGACTTCATTGGGCAAAATATATTATTTCGTATTTCAAAGAAGGATTCTGGTTCTTTTGAGAAATATAAGACTAAAATGAACTAACGGGTAGGTCAGGTTAGGCTTCACTTCACTCCAATGGAAGAATGTCCCCAAAAGCAATAACGTAGTATCATTCATATTTTACTCTCCCACTTGATATTGTTTGCTATAACATTGGAGCAGCAGTATATTCTCTGATATCATGTATGACAGATTTTGTGAGCAAAACAAGTTTTTTTTCTTTTTTTTTCTTAAAAAGAAAGATGCTTAATTAAGGAAGTCAAATTTTTGCGTTGTAAATTAAATATAATTATGTAAAGACATCCGCCTGTGATATATTTACCACTGACTGATAGATACGTTATTACAGTTATGTGAAAAAGCAATAAATTGTGATGAAAAAATCACGTTGCGCAACACTTAGAAACTGACAAATATATATCTGCTTCATATGGAAATAAAAAATTAGCAAAATTAGTCGGTAGTGCTGTTTCCTGCAGGTTTTTGTAAGGCATTCATAGAATCAGGTACGTTGTGGAAATTACAAAATGACATCTTGAAACGCTTGTAGTCAGATCACGCAAGGGAATAGGTACCGCGCAGGTCAGAACTGCATAGAAATTACTTAGATGGTAGTTTTCCGGGTTATTGAAAGAATTAGGAAGGAAGTGACTGGGGAAAATGGGTTTCAATTGATGAAAAGACTTATGTCGCGTGACGATTTCGGCTAATGTTGTAATCGGCGTAATGGAAAGACAATATTTCTTCTAGCATGTGAGGAACTGCCAAAACAAATAAAAAGCAATTACTCAGCTCCTCAGTACCATACATAAAGAAAGCTGCAACGACATTCGAAGATCTTTTCCCACCTATGATTCACGTAGGGTGTTTCGGACACACTCTGCATTGAATTGTTGACGTAATATGTGGTTTATTCCCCGAAGTAAATGTTTTTATCATCAATAACAAAGAAAAGAGAGAAAAAGAAAACAAATCGAAACTCCACCCCTGATTCGGCTATTTAAGGAAATTACCCTAAACTTGCTTTATTACAAACCTAGTAATGTCAAGTTGGAGTACTTGCATTCAACAATTTTTGGTAGCAAAATTAAACATGTTAGTTATTATTACTGTGAACGAATGAGATAATTTATGGGGGCACAAAAGTTCGTTTTTACTATTTTGTTCAAAACTATCACGGGAATTAACTTCAGCTCAATATAGTCCATTGGTTCATATATATATATACAGGGTGACTGGTAATTCGATGCATTCCTTGCAAGGGGATATTCTACAAGTACTTTGCAACATGTTCACTTATATGAACTTTGCAACATGTTCACTTATATGAACCTGGGGTCGCAAATACTTTCTGACTAATTTGCACACGTGTGGCTTCTTTGAAAATTGTCGGCTAACGACAGGTGCACGGGAAAGTTTTACACTGACGGATTTCATGCATAGGGTCGTGCGTCTGTCCAGCCAAGATTCGGGCAGTGAACGGGTGAGATCTTTCCAGGAAGTGGACACTTTTGTCAGCATGCTACGCTCTGGGATTTCACATGCAATCTGAAGTGAGGCATATCCTGGCAACTGTGGTCCCCTTTGCGTGCAAAGCAAGTAGTCATTCCCCATGGTGATCCTAAATAAACATGGTAATTACTTTTATCGCTCACAATAGAACACATACTTATTTGGTGGTGATATACCTGCACTGTGTCATTGACTTCAATAGGTTTTTCATGATTCTGTACATTCCCACCAGTGGAATTCGGGATTGGTTAGTTGTAGAAGGTAAGGGCCAGTTCCTTCTCAATTTCTACACCCAACAAACACCGATGTGACTCCGGAGTTGGAGGTACGAAACTTATTTGACTCATTCCTTTGCATAAATACGTGCATAAAAGCCTACGAAAACCAATGACATCGTGCCAACGTACCAACAACAAAGAAATTCTGTGTTGAAATCTCAGCGACCAAAGTGATAATCTTACTCATTAGGTATCATTATAGCGTATTACTACTGGCTTTCCACGCAACGAATGTCACAATATGCATTCACTGCGGTATATAATATGTGTTGCCGAATTCTGTGAAATCACAGAGGGAGGTATGCTGACAAAAGGTGTACGAATCTTCGAAAACAAATCACCCGTTCGCTGATCGAATGTTGGCCACACACATGCAAAGCCCTGGATATGAAATCCTAATAGTCCTACTTTTATATTGACCAAACACAATCTTCATTCCATCTCTTCAAAGCAATGTCGTCATTTTTCAGGGAAGTGCATCTACGATGTTGCCACGCTGCTTCTGAAATGCAGTAATGGAGTTTGGATGGTGCAGTGTTACGAGCTGCACTTTATTACCTGATCTACTTTGGTATGAAGTATTACAGGTAAAATGTCTTCGCTCTATGATATGCGAAAGTGGATCATGACAAAATATTCTCTGGCACCTATTGTTAGCCGGCAAATTTCAGAGAAATCACACATGTGAAAACGACTCAGAAACTATTGATTTGCGACCCAAGGTTGATGTAGGTGAAAATTTTCCTAAGTACTTGTAAAATATCCCCTTGCAAGGAATCCAGCAAGTTAGCAGTCACTATATATATGTATATGTGACTACATATATATATGTATATAACAAAGCAAAAGTACATCAAATTTCAAGCGTTAATATTAGTTTTTTTCTAATATGAATGTCATAAAAATATTATACACTCTAATCTTGGTTCTGTTATAATGAAGGGCTTGTTAAGGGAACATTCCAGTATTACTTTCATCTCAATAAGTGACATTACTCATTCTTAATCTAATTTAATATTAATAAAATAAAGCGTTTGTGTATTTGCTGTCTCTCTGTGTGTGGCCTGGGACCAGACAAGTTCACTAAGAGTTACCAAAATTTGGTCACGGGTACCTTGACTAGGCCTCAGATCAAGACGAAGAGTTGTTTTCAAATTTCTAATCGGGGGATCTCAGGGGACATTTACGAGACCGTCCTGGGAACCAGACAAATTGACCGAAAGTTACCAAATTTTTGTCATGGATACCTTGCTCTAGCGTTTTTCTCGAAATTCGAACCTAGGGGCCTCAGGTGACTTTTACCGAGACATGTAAAAATAGTAGAAAATAACTGATATTAGTATCGAATTCATAGTTTTCGCGGTAGCTGAGATCAGTTGTGAAACTCCGGTCGCATTAACTTCCAAATTCACTCTATTCGGGTGCGAACCGAGGATCACTGGGGTTGATACCGACACATGTGAAAGTAATCCAAAATGACCAATATTAGTGTCACATCCATAATTTTCGTGGTCGCTGAGATCAAAGGTGGTGATTAGCGGTTACTTGCAAATTCAGCCACCATTATATGCAGGCCCGGGGTCAGCGAAGGGAGGAGGATATCGAGACGTGTAAAAATAGCCCAAAGTGACCGATATTACTACCAAATCCATAGTTTTCGCGGTCCCTGACATGAATTGTGATACGGTAAGAATCAAATTGTAAGTGGCGTACTTAAAAAGGTAGGTTACATGAGTAATTCCTGGAGTTTTTGTACCTAACGTACAGCAAACGTATAACTGAAAACGCATGTTTTATAAAACTTTCCGTATAAGTGTTCCATCTATATGTACTTTCCGTATAGAACAATATGGGCGGAAAAAATGGACGTAATACTTTAGGAATATAGTAATGTAATTATATGCATATCATATACGGAGAACTGTTAGAAGTCAGACAGCCTGCAACGGCATGATGTAACATCTATGAACATTGCCTATGCAGCATTGAGATAACGTATGCTCCGTACTGATTTCTGCAGTAAGATAAAGAATACCGTATATTTGTACAATATAACGCTGCCCGGAGAACGAATTTTCCCCAGTGTGCTCCCACAGGCGTTGGCTTCCGAATACAGCCTCCATTCGAATAGTGGGTATATTCAGATATTTTTACAAAAGTTTAAAATACAGTTTCATTGCCATCGGAAGATTGGTAAGCTGCAGAAGCTGTCTTTGGGACCAAAAGCATCAATTTAAATTTAGGCTTTTCGAGGATGGATACCATTATTTTAATTATTTATTTGCATTTCTATTTACTCTTACATACGACGCTCTTAGGATGATATGTGGTGAAAATGATGAAGTGAAATACAAGAAACCGAACACAAGAACGTAAATCATTAGTTACGACTACCATGTTAGACTTGTGCTCTGGGGCTTCTGAGAGCGGGCTTAAAGCCATGAATCCCTGATTGTTATCGACAAATCAGTGGACAAAGGATTACATGTTGATGAATCAATATGCAGTTAATGAAGGGATGCCGACAGTAAAAACAACGATGCGTGTTATAACAAAGATTTGTCTTCTCTAATTTTCTCTTAAACTGCATTTGCGTTTTAAACTTACTATACCATGTACTTCTCCTTAATTAAATTTATGAACTTGCATCTCACTGTTGGAGTTTTTTCTCGTTAAAATCATAACGATATCGTATTGGGGAACGATTTTATCGTATATTCATCCTTAACGAACGCGAACACATAATGCGCGATAATGCATTCGACTAAAGCCCTGAAGCTTGGAAATGTGCACCCATCTATAAAACTTCGATATTTATGCTTCCACATTTCAAAAATAAACCAATTAATGGTTTTAATTTATCAATGAACTGAACGAAGTATTTGTTCATACAGGCACAGTTTTCAATTACCTTAATTTCATAACTCTGAAACTTACCAATGAAAATGATCATCGTGACACAATATAAAGTTATTGCACCAATAATGCTACACGTTTGTTCTATAGATAGTTGAATGCTAGCGTCTAGCCTAAAACGTATACATAATTAATGTTAACGTAAAATTAAAGGGTTATGAGATCTCATGTATCCGTTTCGGTAAAAATAAATCTCTCTGCCAGTAATTTGTAAAAGCGTTGTTATATCAATAACCTAAGACGCGTAGTAAATTTGTATAAGACTAATATTTATGGTAGCATAGTGAGATTATAAATTCTAATGCACTCTATAAACTTGATTAACAAACACAAAGGGCTAAAATATTACCGACAACAATGGATTTATTAACATTTACTAACACATTGGATGTGCAATTAAATATTAACGGACTGGTTGTGGAAGACTTTCGCATTTCTATGAGCATCTTGTCTTGAGTTTGAGCACAATGTTTTTATACAGGAATATTCATTTACTATTAACAATATAAAGTTTGATGTGCATGAGCATAAATATATTACATTCCCTTTTCTTCGGACAATTGAACTGTTTTAAGATCATTAGTTTCAATAAGGATTATTCCTCTCTTGTTTTCATCCTTTTACATTTTAGTTTAATACGGATAAACCAGTGGAATATAATCCAAAGTCCAAATCACTAGAATTGTACTCTATAATATAGTTGGAATACAACCCTTAATCTATCACCTGTGTTGCGACCTGGCAATTTTGCTTGCAGGGGAGAGAAATCACATCCAAACGTAATTGCATCTTTGTACCATTGAGTCCATGGAACACGGAATCATGTTGTAAGCCGGTCTATCAGGATGTACAATCACCGTCTGGTGTTTCTCATGTGAACACTATCAGTGTTCAATGGCGTTGTTAACGTTCTCAGTCCAAACCTGACCACTGGAGATATGCCATGAGAAAAAAACTTTTTCACAAGTTATAACGTGGGAATGTGGAGATTAAAATGGAAACCTGTAGAAGAATGTGCTGCCTTTTGACAATATATACTGGAAATTAAAAGATAGGTGTAGTCATTGTATTGAATCATGCTGGGATCCAGGCCTGTGTTGGAACCAGCCTGGGGACTGCTGTATGTTATTTACATGGGAGTGGCGCGGGGAAACCAAAATAAGTTGTTTGGCAAAACGTTCGGAAATCCACTTGGAAAGCAAACCAGAAGTCACCTAGGAAGCCATTGGGAAGTTCTGGCGGGAAATCAAACTGCAGTCATTAGGATTCTAGTTAAAAGATTAATTGAAGTCCTCTGGGAAGTGTCGTTTTGGAGCGGATAGATTCTGCCGTGTATTAGATTCGAGTATGAGATGAGCAGGAAACAAGAGAGTAGTTGAAGGATGAAAAATGTGGAGGTGAATGATATAGATTGGGTTTTCTAAGGCTTGAAGCAGGGAACGCTGTTCCTTATTCACTTACCAAAGAAAGAGCGCCTTGTCGGAATCGAATAATAAGTCAAAAATATTTAGAGAATTTTATTCTAGTTAATGATCAAATTTCTTTTCCTTCTAGTTATATGATCAAATTTGTTTTCCTTCTATTTTATGAATTATTATTTTGCAAACATAAAAGTAGAAACAAGCGGTTAAACTGAGAAAGATATCCAAAAGTGGTAAGAGAAGGATAATGTTTGTGAAATTATGTAGGTAAAAGCACAGTCAGGGTATATGTGGGGAGTACCCAATACATTAGCAGGGGCTTTCTATGCGATATTTTTTTGGGGGGAAAGGAGAAATAAACCAGATACTTGCAGGAAAGCCAGAAGGTAATGGACTATAGTAAAAATACACCTGCGCTGCCAAATAGTATTTACAGGCAGAGGAGAGTTAAACTTAGAGGGGACGAAAGTGATAATGTAAATGAAGGAAGAGATTATTGTGGGAGAGAAGAAGGATGGAGATGTTTGACGGAAAAAATACTTAAAAAATGACATTCTTGTTGAAAAGACAACGTGAGCAAGAAGGCAGTTGCCACTCAAGGACGTGGGGTTGCGGTGACGAAATGGTATAGAAAGAATAAATATACCTTAGTTATGAATGAATGTTCCCGTATCGCCGTCCCGGCTACGATGGTAATGCAGAGTGAAACAAGAGATCGTATGTCGACTTTTGGATTTCGTTTCCTTTCCACTTCATTGCATTTTGACGTTAAGTAGTTCAACTCATTGACGGATAATTATTTGCAGGAACAAGGTACCATGCAAAGAAATCTCTATGCGAAGGAACCATTAATATTTCACGACAATTCCTGGGTATGTAAGTTTATCATGTGGGGTAGATAATGGCAAGTGTTCTTTGGCAGATGTTTTCTGAGAAATATCCATCTCTTGTACGGAGGTCCTTATACAAACCCTCATAATAGTTAATAACAATACTGCACTCCTTATGTTCGTATACGGTGGTTTCACACGGAGAAGCTAATTGAGAAAATTGTATTTGGAGATTTCTGAATTTGGGCATAATGGTCTATTAGGTATTATGTTTTTTTATGGAAAATGTGGCTGTTAGTATGAATTTGATTTGATTAATCGCACAACCATAATATATTGCTTTATGGTAACTATGATTATAATTGGGTATAATTTGATGTAAAACACCAATATATCGATACTTATTTTCCGTAGCAAAGTGAAGATATAATTACTTTTAATTGTTCGAATCTATCTTTCTACAAATGCAAATTTCAATTCCGAATGTACATCGTAATGATTAATTCGAAAATATTTAAAAAATTCTTTATGTGGGGATTGTACAAATCTGTCTCTATAAGATTTTGAACGTATCTGTGATAACAATTGCCTTAAAATTGAAGTTTTTGCCTCAGATGTTTTCAGCGCGTTCTTGTTGTCACATAAATTCAATATATACTCGCGAATAAATGTCAATTGCAGATATAGTAGACTTTGCTATATTTGCATATCATTTCATTTTGACCACTAGCATAAGATTGGTTTCACGGTAATGCTTTGCGTATCTGTTCATGTGGTGCATATGTGTCTTGTGTGATTAACCATCAGTTAATTTTCTTTCATGATAATTGTTGTACGTTGTGATGTTCTAATACTGCATACTCATACAGTATTCGTATACTTGAGTAGAGTTGTGAAAAGTTTGTCATTCTATTTACATTTTTGTTTGTCATTCTATTTACATTTTACATTTTTGTTGTTTCTCTGGTAAATCCGTTTTCGTTACAATCGCTTTTGGTATTGATTGTAATATATCCGCGACAAATGTCAAAATACCGCTATCTTTACGTCAACCTCAATTGTGTTTGTCAATAATTATTAAGTCTGGTCTTTGTTAAGTAATTATTAAGTCAGTTTGTTTGGTCTTTGCATTCGTCTTTGAAGTACATTTTTCGAAAGTAATAGCATTTTACGCTAATCTCACATGTCCACCAAACAATCTTGAGGCAAGAGCACTAATGAAAGTCACCCAGAATTAATGGAAGTAAAGTTCCACATTCTAAAAGAACATTTTTCTCCTTAACTCAAAGTTTTGTCACGAGAACACGTGACATTTTGTTACGTCTGCGGAGCCTTTGTTTGTGAATCATTGAAATAATATTTCCATTTAGAGTATTGTTTGCTAATTGTGATATGTTACGAATAAAATCACCCCATGCGCTTTAATCAATATTTCCGATCTGACGGCTTGCGTTAGGCGACAGCATAAAACGTTTAAAAATGATTTTCACAATCATAATTTTCATGCCGACTGTACATAAAATGCCCCACAAGCGAATTTAACATTTTTGTACAAAGCATCATTTATCATAATAATTAACGTTACATTAATTTAAAATAATTAATGTAACAACTTACATTACATATACTTGACATTATGCTTTCCCATTTTGATTTCTAATCATCTTGCCTTATGTAGAAAAGACAATTGTTGATTACCATTGTTTCTAGCAGGTAAACATATTATATTTTGTCACCCATAATATCATTCTCATAAACGCCTATTCCTTACTGATTACTGTCCACATTTGTGAACTGTCCCTTTCGGCATAACGAAATTTTGTAATTACAATAAACCGTCGGTTTCTAGTGTATATCGCGCCCTTGAAAAACGTTCCAGACAAGCTACCCACTAGACACTTACCAACACATCGTTACTTACACGAAAATAAATATAATTTCTTCTCTTTCGCGAACAAAATTTTAAACGAGACGTATTATGTGAGTGATAAGATTGTTTATGTTGATTTGTGAGCATGTTAAGCAGCAACATGTTAATCATGTTTATGTTGATGTTATATTTGATAATCTTATTTAAATACAATACTCTTAGGATGAAATGTAGCTATTTATTTAAGTCAAATGTTTCACACTATATATATATATAACCCAACAACGTACTTACTCCGTTCGGAAACTGAAAAAAGAAAAGAAACGTGTTACCACAGAGTGATTATAATTAGTATAGGCAAATTGTTGTTGAACCGGAAACAAATTGCAATAGAATTTTTGTTAACCCATTACCTGCCAAAACTCTTGTAACGTTGTTAATTGTTTAAAATGTGTTTATTCATAACTGTTTGAGATATAAAGACGCAAAATTAGTGTTAAAATACAATTAGCCGATATACTTCAGGAAATACAACCTGTTCCATTTTTGGGACAATGGCAGAATACGTAAGCATTTTATATTTGCATTTCACAAACGTCTTTGAAATTGGGAAATTTGTCAAATTGCTATCGACTATCGAAGCAAGGAAAATTAATGCGCACATTTCATTAAATTCATGATTGACTTTTGGTGACAAACTTAGCAGTTGGCAAATATGCTCGTACTCTTTCAGCACATGACATCTCTTCGACGCCACAAACTGACTTTTGTTGTGAATGTGTGTGTGTGCAGAGCAATAGTTCTTTGTCTCGAAGACATTGGAACTTCCGGTTGTGTAGTTTCTAGAACATTCCAGAAGCTACTGGATCATTCCATATTTCCGGTGATTTTCTAAAGCTAGTGATGATTGGACAATTTCTCAATTACTGACCAATCAGGAACTGCGTTACGTCCCAAGTATACTTCTTGCACGTGCATTGTGCGACCAAGAAGTGCGCCAAGTAATCGGGACCTAGGAGTTGATGAGTGAACCAGGCGTCCCGATCGGCGGACTATTATTTTTTTCATGAGTGATATTAACGAAGAGTTTACATTTAATTAGTGAATATAAACACATTTAGTCTGAAAAGGCGACACTCAATACTAGTCGAAGTCTTGATCCAGGAAAGTTTATCAGATAAGAAGTTTCACTAGATCTAAACTCAGCATTCCAAGGTAACCAACGAGAGCAGCATACCACCTCAATGGAAATGAACTTGTAATTAACCCAAACTAATCTTCTAGGAGAAATCCTCAAGCGATTCGAGCGAGCACTATCTAAACTTGCCTAATACAGGAGTTCATCAGCCGATTAGTGTTAAAGTGATCATGCCTTTTTAACTGTGTTTAGTACGCCAAGCACATCGTTTTAATTAACAGTGAGCATTCAAAAAAAATAAATAAATGAATATGTATAACTAAAAGGCCACATCCGAGCGAGCTTATATGCATATGATTATTTTGTGTACATAATTTCATATTTACGAATAATGTATTAGCTAGATAGGAATCCATAAAGAAAAGTTATAATAGTATTTGATATACGAATTTTAAATATTGTTGTGTGTTTAATATGAATGATATAAATGTTATCTTGCGTTGCTAAATTTTAATATTCATTGTTCATTTCAGTTTGTGTTTACATTAATATCAAAGTTTCCATGTAGCAACCAGTGCATGTAAGACAATCAGTTTTACTTTTGTTAAATATGAGTAGCTAAACACTAGTTCCCGATGTTTCAATCTTTTGCTTTCCTCTTATTTTTGTGTTGTTACTGTGAGTCTTGAATATTGACGCGAGAGCAGGTCGCGGAACGTACCTAGTCACAATTGTGTGTGTAGTGAACTATCCCTCGCGGTAAACTTCCGTTTATACGAGAAAGGTAAAATTAACATTTCTTTTTTTTTTGTTTCAATCTTTGTTATTGGATAGTTCGGACGCGACCAAACACGTTGTTACCGATCTTTCCATTTGAGTCGTTCCCAAGCTTAAGTGGAGATCGGCAAAGCATGTATATGCTTCCGGGTGAAGGGGATGATTGGGAAGACTTTTAATTAAAAATCGATGTAAACAAGAGGCGTAAGATAAGTTTGTGTGACCTCCTTCACCAAAGCGATAGAATATTTAATTGGTGCCGAAACGAACCCGGGACAGATTTACAATAGCGTGACCTTGTTTGTTTCTATCCTGCACTGGTATTAATAGGTAAGACAAGAAGTAACATACGCGGTGGATTTGTGCATTACTAAAGTGTGTCTTATTTTTAATAGTTGTTATTGATTGTGTGTTTGTTATGTTTATGTCCTTTTAGAGAAATTATTAGTGACCAATAGAGTGCATTTTTAGCTTGAGTTAGACAAATTATTAGCTTTCTTTAATCATTGATTACTGAACTTGTACAAAATGTCGGAGTCCGAGGAATTAAAGAATATGCTTACAGCTTTATTCGAAAAGCAGTCCGCACAGCTTAATGACACAATCGAGGGTCTGAAAAAGGAACAAGTAGAAAGTGTTGTTAGTTTGAAGGAAGATATTGTCAGTGTAAAGCAAGAACTGGCAGAAAACGTTGCTAGTTTGAGGGAAAATTTAGAAAGTATATTGGAACAGGTCAGTAAGGATATTTTACAAACCAATAATGCTGTCGTTCAGATTACTACGCGTATTCAGGCCATGGAAGAGAAAATAGAGGAATATAAAAGTGAGTGTAGATCGAATTATGAGTCCGTGCAGGCACAGGTTGACAATTGTAGGGCCCAGATAGTACAAGATCGCGTAAACAATCAAGAGAAGTTTCAGGAAGCGAAAGATAGGCAGGTGTTATTAGAACTCAACACATACAGATACAATGCCCAGGTAGAGGAGCGCATTTCCGAATTTCGAGCAACGATCGACACCCACGGTGCATACATGCGGGAAGCGATGATTGGTTTACGAGAACAGCGCGGTGAGATAAATGAAATACGGGATGATAAGATACAAATAAAAAAAGCAGCTACCGAAAATAAAGAGGAAATTACGATCGTCGCGGCAAGGGTAAATAAACTAGAGTCGCACACCATCCAGTCCATTCAACAAGTCATACAGCAAGTACAAAATATCCCTAGGCGAACAGTTGTAAAAGCGGAAATGAATCAGGAAGTGAATAATCGTGTTTTGAAGTTAGAGCAAGAGTTAAATAATTTACGAAGTAATCTGTTTAGTCGCGGACCTGAACCTTCCACACGAGAGACCGACGAAAATAGCGAGTACGACAGTGGTAGTGAAGGTTACGAATCCGATCACTCGAATAGTAAGGGGAAGAATAATACATCTTTCGCGAAAACAAGTAAACCTCGACGCCGTATTACAATCCAAGAAATACGAGACCTACCGACATATAGTGGGATGCCAGATAAGGAAACTGCGCGCTCATACTTAAGTGATTTACAACACAAGTTGGACCTGTTGAATGTGCACGAAGACGCAGTGTTGCCAGTATTAGCAAGCTTATTACAGAACCCATGTTTGGAGTGGTTTCGAACGCGCCAACATTTGTTTACCGCTTTCGAGGAATTTAGCCATGCTTTAGTTAACGCATTCGAATCTGAAGCAATTGTAGTAAGTAGGCTGACCGCGTCGCGAAATACTCCCTTTGACCCAAGAGTACACGGCTCAGTGTTAGAATTTGCGACCACTCAATATCGCGCACTAAGTGATTTGAATCCTGAAAGCACCCCGGCGAAAATATTAGCTAGTATTGTACCTACGTTGCTGTACAAATACCGGGAAATATTTGCGTTTTATTTATGCACAGATTTTGCGCAATTTATTGCTAGTGTCAAACGTCTCGAGTCATTACGACTACCGAACGAAAAAGGTTATAAGCGCGAAGGTAACAGTTATGAGAACCGTAACAAACCGTATCAAGCGGTCCGGGTACAGTATAGCAGACCAACTAGAGAGAGACCCAATAATGGTAATAATAATCCACAGAATAGTAGAAATTCAGAACAAGCTAATCTTAGGAGAAACGATCGAGATAACAGGCGTAAACAGCAATTTACAAATGATGCGCGCGCGAGGAATGGACGATCAAATCACAACACTAGGCCACAACGCAGTAACAATAACCATCGTGACTTTGGGAACCGTTTCAATTGGAGAAGGGGAAATAATAGCAATAATAGAAACAATATACCTGGCTTCAATTTTCAGTTAAACAACGAACGGCAAAACTGGCGAGAGCGCACGCCCGAGCGAGATGGTGGGCACACGTCCTATCATAGTCAGCAGGGAAACTAAGATCCGATGGGCAGGAAGGTTTCGCGTCCATCGAAGATGATTCGTTTATAAATTCCCCGAATATTATCCGTGTTAGGAATTATACGTTCGCAAACGACGATGTTTTAGACAGTGACGGAAGAAGTGATGTGGAGGAAGATAATGATGAAAGAGAACTCGTCACCGCTTATGATCGGAATTATTCCGCGTACATAGAAACAATAGTTAATGACATTCCAGTTAAACCCTCCTCGATACAGGTGCTGACGCCTCATTAATTTCGTATGAATTTTGGAAAGAAATAAGCAAAGATATTTCCACACCCAAGTTACAATCAGCTGACGACGTCCTTCTGGTCGATTACAGTGGTCGTTTCAAAAGAAAGTGCAAGGGTAAAACTACAGTGCCAGTTCAGATTGACGTATTAACGTTTTCGCTTGAGTTGTATGTTGTGCAAGATTTAAACGAGCGTTTCATTTTGGGTGTTAACGCGCTTTCACAATTACAGGGTATTGTTGATTTTAGTCAGGGAACGTTCTCATTGGAACACGAAAACATTAGAATTGTCGTATCTTTACTCCCCGTTCCAGTGCAATCCACGTCGGATGATAGCGATGAGGAAACGAATGACAGTAGTAACGTTAGAGAGCATCAGCGTGTTAACCGCGTGGAGATTAGCGAAGGAGAAATTTTTCAAAAGCAGGTTGCCACAGACGAACAGATTATTAATGCAGATCAGAGAGCAGATGGGTTAACTCAGCCCCAGCGAAATCAGTTGTTAGACTTGCTATTCAAATATAGGGAAATATTCACTAACTACCCCGGGAAGTGTAAGGGATTCGTATAAAAGGCAGGAATTAATACTACGGAAGCATTAGTAAGGAAACAATATCCCATACCTTATAAGGCCATTCCATTTGTTAGAAACGAACTTCAAAAATTACTGCAGTTGCAAATCATAAAACCAAGCCAGAGTATACACAGTAATTCACTTATAGTAGTACCTAAAAAGAATAATCAATTTCGTCTTTGTATCGATTTACGCATGGTGAATAGGCATTCCGTATTACGACAAGTTAGGCCAGAGCGCATTGAAGATTTACTCGCGAAGTTGCAAGGAAAGAAATTTACCACCAATATTGATTTACAACAAAGTTATCTGCAGACTGAACTTCATCCAGATTCTTAACCATATTTTGCTTTTAATTTCGAAGGTTTATGTTATCAATATCAACGAGTGGCGTTCGGATATCGAAACGGATCATCCGCTTTAAACGCGATGATGGCACATGTCTTGGGGCCCGAGTTGCATAGTAAAATCATTCGATACGTAGATGACAATTTGGTAATGACCAATAGTTTTGAAGAACATTTACAATTATTAGCCGAAGTATTTCAGAAATTCAAAGAACATGGAATCAATTTAAATATCGATAAATGTTTGTTTTGCGCTAATGA
Organism: Thermobia domestica; assembly: GCF_964235325.1. Lineage (NCBI taxonomy): Eukaryota > Metazoa > Arthropoda > Insecta > Zygentoma > Lepismatidae > Thermobia > Thermobia domestica. The sequence continues at coordinate 109,256,059 of NC_137457.1, forward strand.
AGTTCCATTTTTAGGATATGTAGTTAGCAAGTAAGGCATACGAAAAGATGAACGTAGTATAACAGCCGTAGGAGATTTACCAAAACCAACCAACACTAAAACTTTACGTTCAGTGTTAGGATTATTCTCTTGGTCTAGGTCATGTGTTCCCAATTTTGCTATGAAAGCCGCTCTATTATATGATTTGTTGAAGCAGAAAAAGAAATGGCAGTGGAGTGAACAATGTGAAATGGCATTTAATCAAATCAAGCAGGATATTTGTAATAACATTATGTTAGCTCATCCAGATTTCACAAAAGATTTTTGCGTGCAATCTGATGCCGCACAATCCGGAATAGGAAGTGTTCTCTGGCAAAAACACGGCGACGAAAAACGTATCATCCAATGCATAAGTAGAACGTTAATACCTACCGAACAGAAATATTCCACCACAGAAGCTGAGTGCCTTGGAGTCATTTTCGCAATTAGAAAATGGAAATCAATGTTGCTGGGTAACCAGGTAATTATTGTCACAGATCATCGTGCTTCATCACATTTAGATCGAGTTAAACCTTGGAATAATCGTTTACTCAGATGGGCCGTTGAATTGCAAGAATTAAGTTATGAGGTACAATACATACCAGGTTCCGAAAACACCATAAGCGACACATTGAGTAGGCTTTTCCCCACCCACGAACACCGCCTACTGAAAGTTCACACCTTCCAAGTGTTACAGGATGAAGTTATGAATATAAAACCTGAAAGGTTAGCTGCACTCCAACGTAAATGTTCCGATTACGCTAACGTCATTGCTGTTTTAGAGGGTAATGTAGACGAAACGGAATTTAAGAATGGTAGATCGTGGAAAAAATTTTACAAGTTGGATAATCATATTTTATTAGTTCGAGATTTCCACCAACCAGATCAATGGAAAATTTGTGTCCCTCCAGCACTTACACAAAACATTTTAGTTGCGTACCATACCGACATTCACCACCCAGACCTTGAAATGACTTTTTCTATAATTTCCAAAGCATTCCATTGGAAAGGGTTACGAACAGCTGTAAAAAACTTCATTCGCGATTGTATCACTTGCCAACATATGAAACCGGACCTACATCCACCTGCTAAGTTAATGAATACAATACCAGTAAATGCAACTCGTGACGCAATTAGCATAGATTTTCTAGGAAGCTACCCCACAGGTCAGACTCAGAAAAGGTTCGCCTTAGTAATAGTGGATCTTTACACTCGGTATTGTACTGCGTTTGCATTACGTACGTCAACAGCGAAGGCTGTAGTAAGGTGCCTGGAAGAATTCTATTTCCCCATGTTAGGATTAGTCCGAGTAATCATCACTGATAATGCAGCTGTATTTCATTCGAAACAGTTCCTAAAGGCTATGAAAAAGTATAATGTAGTTGTTCGTCATACCACCCCGTACCATCCCATGGCATCGTTAGTGGAAAATGTTAATAAGAACCTAGTGCAAACTCTCAGAACTTTGTGTTCGTCATCTCATAAAGAATGGGCTGAATACCTGACCCAGGCAGTGTTGTTGTATAATTATTCTATCTCCCAAAGTCTTGGTGTTTCTCCTGACAGTTTGCATTTAAACATCAATTCGTCACGACCCATATTCACACATTTTGGAATAAACGTACAGGAGGCAATCACGGCTGAAGATTCGATTAATTGGAGTAATAAGCTTGTCATGGCCGACTTACGTAGAAAACGAAAGATTGCCGCACGCAATGAGAAATGGAATCAAGCCCAACAGGGAAAGAGACTCGTTGTTAAGGGAGAGCTAGTGTTTGTTAGGCAACGAAACGTGAGCAGTCTCGTTAAGAAGGAAATAGCAAAGTTCTTCGAAATATTTCGTGGGCCGTATATTTGTACTTCAGTCACCAGTAACGATCGTGCTGTTGAATTATGGGACCCGTACAATGGTCAGAGTATTGGTTTCCACTCCATGGAAGAGTAAGAATTTGGAACCCCACCCCAAAGACCTATAATACTTGGATTCTTATGGCCAGAAAACATTTACCTGAAGAACAAGTAGCCAAACTTAAAGATGTTCCTTACCATCCATCAACCCATGAAAAGCTGTTACCATTGCTGTACCCAGAAGTAGACGTTGTTAATCAGCCGGATGAAACCAATGAAGACAATTCGGAAACATTGTTAAAGCAGACTTGTTTTAAATTGCAACACTGTGATCGTTTAAAATACTTTTTGCATAAGTTGGGCGATTTGTATATCACACACTATTGCAAAGACTCCGCCGAATGGTCTGACCAATGAATTAAAGCCATCATGACTAACTTTTCCAGTGGATTACAACTGCTTCATTGAAAAAAAAGGACAGGAACCCCACCAATCCGTATGTTTAGGGATTTCTTTTACAGCTTACGAAAGAAGACCATCCATCCATCCAGCCACGTCTTTAATCATCGTAACAGGTACGTGAAATGATAAATATGTTTAATAAAATCTCATTCCAGGATTAATCCAGATTGAGGATGACCAGGAAAAAGGAAGGACCCAGGATGGATGATTAAAGGAAAAGAAAGGTAAAAATAAGTTGAAGTTAGTTCGAGAATTTGCTTTGATTCAAAAATCTTATAACCACAACCCATTTTTAACCATTACTATTTTTATGTGGACACTACCACAGTCATGGAAATTCAATAATTTGTTTGTGTATTTGTGTTTATTTCAGGATAAAAGAGAGGATATCTGAATAAAGTTACGCCTATATCATTTTGTGTTGCTTTATTATAATATTAAGAAATGTGGAATTTGAAACCTGTTAACCCTATTTGAAGTTCTTATTAGGAATTTAGAAATTGGTTAGGTACCCTTAGAGACTTTGATAGGATCTTTAGAGAATGTATGTTACGAATGTGTATACACGCATACTTAAAATTACCTATAAATATCTTTGTTTAGTTTGTTGGTGGAAACATGTAAACACAATTATATGTTGGAATATGTCTTGAAAAAAAAGGACATGTTTCTTTGTTAATGATTCTTTTTCCACTTAATTTCTTCATTATTGAACATATGCAAGAGCATGGCAAATCCATGAAATCACATTGGTTACGCAATGAAGTGTCAATATCCTAAAATATTAAATGTGACTTAAAGGGAAAGAAAGTAATAGAAAATAAGGTTGAAATAATAAATTTGGTTACAAATTTTATTCATATGTATAATTATTATGCAAATTCAATAAGTATTCATTTGTCACGTTAATAAAGTTTGAAATTCAGCAGAATTAAAAAAAGAAATAATAATAATAATAACGCTACAAGTTAAGAAGAATGAAGAGGTTAAAATGTAATTTAACCCTTAGAGGCGTCACTATTGTCTTTCAAAATTACAGTGACGAAATCGGGATGGCGTCCGATTGGGCCTCAGCTAGTGTGTAATTTTGGCCATTAGATACGCACACTACAAAATTCCATTTTGGCTTCTGACGTTTAATATATACATATATATAAGAAAAATATTTAATTGACTCTTAAAATTTTGACATTTTATTAGATATTTATTTTTTTTAGTTTGACGTAAAGGAAAGAATAAATTGTAATTGCTTGGATTTGAGTAAATCACTTTCTTCTTCTTCTTTTCTTCGGGGTGCACCGTATTCATAAAATAAATTATGTTATTTTCATGTGAATACTGAATGTGAAAAGGTCATCATTTCATTTGCGAAGTTTTATTATAATATTTTGTGGGTACGATGGACCCAATGATCACCGACACAATTTGGTATCGATGTGTAAAGTGTTTGTTTGCGTTAGGTAGCGATTACCTACAATAAATTTGGGTCATAAAAATGGAAAACATATGTAATATAAATTGGTTGTAAAACATTATTGAAATTGGATAATCAAAATTATCAGCCTTCAATTCATTAATGTCGGCGATTTTGGATAAAATTTAATAAATATTGCCTTAAGTTTTGAAATGAATCTATTTCTGGATATGAAAAATGTAAATAATAATTGTTTAAAGTAGAATCAATTAAACCACGAATATGACATTTTAATTTTAAATGATATTTGTCGGATGTAACGATTAATTCAGGATGTGAAAATTTTCCAATTTCAGTTCTTTTCAATCTTTCTTTTATGAGAAGAGTCTGTTGGTTCTTAATTGAACATTGTATAATTTTCAACCCACTGATTATCATGGTCAGATTCGTAATGTTGGCCTCATTTTCTTGTTTCGTTGAGGTTATTATTATTTTATTTATTCATTTTTCAATATTCAAAAAAAAAATTAAACATTAAGCATGACACGTTTGTGCTGGATGCCGATTAGCGTTTTCCTACGCATTCATAATTCTATCAGTTCACTGGAAAATTGTCATTTCACGTTGTAGATAATTGTGGCGTAAGATTGGTGGATGATTTACTCGATTGTGACTTTAATCTCGGATGTGACGATATACCCGGAGTTGATAAGTGCACTTTGCCAGTAAGGCCGCACATGTTGCTATTGGTCAGTGCTCTTTAGCAAGTTATGCGTTTGTAAACCTACTAATTTTTGTGGGTATGAGCAGACCACACAATAAATTTCAATGTTACGTGTGATGAAACTCAAGTGCAGGGCTGTAGTATCGAATATCCCCCCCAGGGTACTTTTATTGTCCTTGTCATATGTTTATTTTCTTAAAACACCTTCTGTAGGTCTAGATACTGACAGTCCAATTGGGGTTGGAATAATTTACCCGATTATGACATAGCTGTAATGCGTGAAGCATTCAGCTGGGAGGGACTAGGATTTAGTGCAGAAGCGATTTTATTCAAATCGTCGGGAAGGTTGGCGACCCCGCACACTTCGAGCTGTAAAAGAAATAGTAAGTCAGCGCTAATTGATGTTCGGGATCAACTCATTAACCTATATTTTTGTTTAATTAATGACTTACGACCTGTTTTGTCAATCAATGACACACAGGATAGCGCTACGGAAGGCTTAATCGCCGTTTAACCCATAACTGTACATATGTAGTCAAATGTTTAATAGTTTATTAGTTAAGTTACGCAAGGCAAATGTACGTACAAATAGTGAATTATGCAATGCATAATAATACTATGTAGGAAGGTTAAAACGCCATATATATGCATAGATTATCAGTAATATAAAATTTCATAAATTTTATGAATATATTTTCTTTCCATGTTTAGTAAACCAAATATAGGATTTGAATTTAATCATATGTAAGCTTGTGTTTACGTGTTAGATTTTATGTAATGTTTTATCAATCTTGTAACTATATTCTAAAAGCCACAGTATTTTATTGCATTAATATACATATACACATACTATAGTAAGTTTTGTTTAGCTTCAATATAATATACTAGTTTTTTTCAATATATGAATATAATTTACATTACGTGTAACTTAATTGCAATGGTGCATAAGATAATTTAATTAATTAGGTTAATATTTGTGATAAGATATTCATTTATTAAGTAATAAATAGTCGAGTTATTCAGAGAATTAGTATTGATATACGTCCTTCACATTTTTATTTTAGTTCATGATAGTTAAGGCAGAAGATATAAGCAATGTACGCTTCATATAAATGAAAATTTTGTTTACTTTAAGTGGCTAATAATTTTACAGAATATTTTGATAATCTTATAAAATATATTACCGTAGCTTCAATAATCAATGTCATATTATGTGTTGATCCATATTTTAAGTTTTTAGATAAGTAGTGTTTATTAGTGAATATATTGAAGAAATATATGTAAGTAAATTACTGAAGAAGGCTAGCTGGAAGTGCCCGAAATGTAGTTCATTTCAATAACTATGCAGATACCATTGAATTAGATATTCTTTTTTTGTTGAATTTTCACATGTTAACTTTACTATTTTTTTAGTAGTTAACAATTAAAAAAAGAAAAAAGGAAGGAAGGAAGGTAACGGAGACCTACAGATACATTTTTTAATATTTGGCGTTGATTTTAAAACAAATTCTTTTGAAAGCAAAGGTACTTATTTGAAAAAAATAACAAATAAATGAATAATTCTTTTTTCGTTAACATAGTCAACAATCATCTGTTTTATGGAGGATAAAATAAGCATGTACTCAAGTAGGTTTTGGTCATCGAGAAGTATGAATGGTAATTGTAACGAATATGAGAGGTCAATAGTTGTGAAAGAATAATGACAGATAACAAATCATATTATGAGGCATAAGGCGAATACAATACGATACATGTTTGTAAATGGGTTCAAGAAATATTGTGTTTATATATATGTACCCCGTTGACAAGGTATGTCCTTGATAGAGATGTTATAAGGCGTTTAATGAAATTAGGCTATGCTCCGAAAGCAGTAGCAAGGCTATGCTCTGATAGTAGTAGCGACGAAATGTTTTTATGAAAATTATGTTTACCGAGGTTGACGTTGTGCCCTTGATGTAATTAAATGTGAATGCGATAAAAATATGTTAATAGGAAAAGCGTTAGGGATGATATTTCTCAAATACCCATTAAAAAAAAGAATAGTCATGTAGCCTTAATGTATACCGTCAAGCTATTACAAGAGAGTGAAGCATTGTTAAGCACGAATTTTTGTTCTAAAATCCTCTCAAAGATTGAACCACATGATATAGATTATGAGAATAAGATCTATTGCGAAAGATAATTTTAGGATTGTTGAGTTTTGTTAAAGTGAATTGATAAGTAAATGATTTTTTAAGGTTTAATGTTGCTAAGTCGCGATGATAAAGATCACCACGTTGGTAATATTTTTCATTTTGGATTGTATTGATATTTTGTTGAATTGTTTGAAAAAGATATCCATACCTTTTGTGAAAAAAGTTTTTTCAAATCTGTTCATAGCTAACAAGTACTGAAATTTTTATGTTGTAAAGTAATGCACAAATTCGACAACTCCGTCGATTAATCCTACCCTAATTTTTGAATTCCAAATTCGTCTCCGATACGTTTCCGATTAAAAAAAATCGTTTTGTTACGTATAATTCCATTAGGTCAAAAGAATATTTCTTTTCATATAATCCTAAATCTTTACCCGAATGGGATTTTTATACTTGTTAAGTGATATTTTTGTAATGTTGAAGTAAACATGTTTTATTGCTAGTGAACAATCATAAAACATGAGCACACGGTGAGAAACCATAGTTGAGAGTACTAAGTGAGAATTAATAAATGACAGAAAATTGCATACTTTAATAAAAAGACAGTAAAAGACAGAAAATGTTTATTAATTACATATTTATTAATTACATAAAAGTGGCCGAAAAAAAGTGGCCAAACATACAGGTGCAAAGACCTATTGGTCAAAATAATAATAAGGCGTACAAAATAGTGCAAAATGTCGTTACTAGTGCTTCGTACATAATGCTCCACCAATAGTGCTCCGTCAATAGCGCCAAAAGGAAATAAGCTCTCCAATTTATACTTCTAATGTTTCACATTTACCCCAAGTTGCTCCCAAATAGTGTTATAGTGGCGTAGTTATCCCAACAAGGAAACATTGTGTTAACAGCGACCATAAGACAGTGGAATTAAACTATATACAGGGTGTATCAAAATTGAGGGCCACATATGAACGATCCAGAGTTCTTTGACAATTTTGTCAATGCAATATTGCCAATTCTCTGTGGGCGCCATTTGCTATCGACTATCGAAGCAAGGAACATTAATGCGCACATTTTATTAAATTCATGATTGACTTTTGGTGACAAACTTAGCAGTTGGCAAATATGCTCGTACTCTTTCAGCACATGACATCTCTTCGACGCCACAAACTGACTTTTGCTGTGAATGTGTGTGTGTGCAGAGCAATAGTTCTTTGTCTCGAAGACATTGGAACTTCCGGTTGTGTAGTTTCTAGAACATTCCAGAAGCTACTGAATCATTCCATATTTCCGGTGATTTTCTAAAGCTAGTGATGATTGGACAATTTCTCAATTACTGACCAATCAGGAACTGCGTTACGTCCCAAGTATACTTCTTGCACATGCATTGTGCGACCAAGAAGTGCGCCAAGTAATCGGGACCTAGGAGTTCATGAGTGTACCACGCGTCCCGATCGGCGGACTATTATTTCTTTTCATGAGTGATATTAACGAAGAGTTTACATTTAATTAGTGAATATAAACACGTTTAGTCTGAATAAGTCGACACTCAATATTAGTCGAAGTCTTGATCCAGGAAAGTTTATCAGATAAGAAGTTTCACTAGATCTAAATTCAGCATTCCAAGGTAACCAACGAGAGCAGCATACCACCTCTAGGGAAATAATCTTGTAATTAACCCAAACTAATCTTCTAGGAGAAATCCTCGAGCGATTCGAGCGAGCTCTATCTAAACTTGCCTAATACAGGAGTTCATCAGCCGATTAGTGTTAAAGTGATCATGCCTTTTTAACTGTGTTTAGTACGCCAAGCACATCGTTTTCAATTAACAGTGAGCATTCAAAAAAATAAATAAATAAATAAATATGTATAACTAAAAGGCCACATCCGAGCGAGCTTGCATGCATATGATTATTTTGTGTACATAATTTCATATTTACGAATAATGTATTAGCTAGGTAGGATTTTCCATAAAGAAAAGTTATAATAGTATTTGATATACGAATTTTAAATGTTGTTGTGTGTTTAATATGAATGATATAGATGTTATCTTGCGTTGCTAAATTTTAATATTCATTGTTCATTTCAGTTTGTGTTTACATTAATATCAAAGTTTCCATGTAGCAACCAGTGCATGTAAGACAATCAGTTTTACTTTTGTTAAATATGAGTAGCTAAACACTAGTTCCCGGTGTTTCAATCTTTTTGCTTTCCTCTTATTTTTGTGTTGTTACTGTCAGTCTTGAATATTGACGCGAGAGCAGGTCGCGGAACGTACCTAGTCACAATTGTGTGTGTAGTAAACTATCCCTCGCGGTAAACTTCCGTTGATACGAGAAAGGTAAAACTAACATTTCTTTTTTTTGTTTCAATCTTTGTTATTGGATAGTTCGGACGCGACCAAACACGTTGTTACCGATCTTTCCACTTGAGTCGTTCCCAAGCTTAAGTGGTGATCGGCAAAGCATGTATATGCTTCCGGGTGAAGGGGATGATTGGGAAGACTTTTAATTAAAAATCGATGTAAACAAAAGGCGTAAGATAAGTTTTGTGACCTCCTTCACCAAAGCGATAGCAAAATTGTTCCAAGTGAATACACATCTGCACACTTGAGTTTTTTTTTGTACCTACATGCAATTCTAAATTACTTTATTCTTATCCTACAGCAGTTTGTACACTTATATTGCACTTATCTTTATGTATTTGTTGGATCATCTCTATATTTTTCAAATTATATGGGATTGCACGAAAACCAATTTCAAAAACTATAAACCTTACTCACTTCACTAATTCACATGAGCAACAATGTTTCACTACAATTTATGTGCGAAATGAGTCAAAGTATTTGTCATGCAGTCCTACGTTACATCTTTTACAAATCTTTATCGTCTTCTTGCAAAATGCACACCATTTCTGCGTTTTGGTTACTATTATGAGATGATTTCCTGGATCTCTACGCACGCAAATACTGACTCTGTCACCGAACACTGCTTGCTTGAGGCCCTCTTCTTGTCGCAAAACGGTTTCCCTTAGAAAGATAGAATAGAACAATCCGCCTCCGAACATCGAGCAGGATCATGTTCTCGTTTGCATTGACAATCTGATAGATTCTCCAAGTATTGACAACTGCGACATATATCATTTGAGTAAACAAAGTCCACCACCCCTTCTTTGATCTGATTCTTACCCTGTATAATGCTACCTGTTTATCTAGAAGGTCTCTACTCGTCCCATATGCGCATTGTACTCTTTGACAAGATGTGGTATTCGGATATTTATTTACCTTTTTTGCTTCTGAGAATAACACCAAACTGACGAACTGACGACACTACATTATCTAAATTTATTCCTTGAGTTTGCATTGATTCAGTATATTTTGGCTGGTATCTCTTTCTCGTCGGTAAGTTCATCTGGAGGTATAATTGCAAATTCCACATCTTCGGGGTTGATCTCATCACTATCGTACCTTTCTAATAAATTCACTATTTAACCAATATGAGGACAGGCTTATACAATGTCATAGTGTTCTACGAAATGCAATCCTTGTTACTTACCACAACATCTAATTATATCTTCAGAACCCACTATTTGACACAAAACTGAATTATAACTCACATAGGAAATAATACTAACGTAACCAGCCAATGTCCCAATTTTGGGACGTTTGAAGTATATATATGAGAAATTTAACTAAATTCATTTATGTTGTATAGCAGATGATCATATTATTTTGTGATTAATGTTGTCACAGAACAAACTTTATTTTATTGAATATGCTGTACAAATATTACGATAAAACGGAAAAAAGTTTGCACAGCTGAAAAATGCAAATTCGACATTACGTTTTGCCATCTCTTAGCCATCGTATTATTAAAAGTTTGCAAGTAACTTCTGTATCATGCAGAAGAGATTGCAAACAAATGAAAGGAAGTGAAATATTGAAAGAATATCTTTGCAAACACTTTCAAAAATAATCAAAAACCCCGTCCCAAAAAAGGGACAATGGCTGATAATGGGTTAATGGGTTCTTATGGAAAAATACCTGAGGAAAATGGTGGCGAGGTAGGATTAAGTCACTATGGAGAATTTTCTACCATGGCCGCCACGTGCTACTCCTATTTGCGGAGTATCACTTACTGTGCCCCTCCAGATTAACATAGTGTAATGAGTAAAATATCTGTTTAAAACTTATGGAACGCAGATTACAAAGATCTAACATTATTTCCCATCTTGACTACCGAAAAGAAAACGAAGAAAATGACACTTTTAAAATATCACAAAAAACTTGACGTTGTTTCAAAATATTTCATCTCTGGCCACACTGTGTGTACAGCAGCGCCACGAAAATCGTTATTAGATGCCCTACCTACTTGTGTGTTAGATGTGCAACATCCATTGAGATGTAGGTCGAGGAATGTGTCCCAATATGGGGTATCCTTTATGAGCTGTATCATCGATTTGAACGGAGGAAACAGACCATTATATGAGAACACCGTAAGAGTTTCATGACACATATCGTTTTAAAGCTTATAGAAAAAAATACAACTATTTAGCATTGATCCCTATGAGATACGTTGGATTAAAGAAAAAGAAGAAAGTGAAAAAAATACAATGAAATTATTTATTTATTATAAATATATATGAATATAATTTGAATATAATTGAAATATACGCATGCTGTATCACTGATTTTACTGGAGGATGTTTACCATTGTATAAGAACACCCTCGAATATAATAGTTGTCCTTATTTTTTAAAAACGGATCTTATAAATGTATAATTTAGTATTGAAGTTTTTAAGAACAAATGCCTTACAGAATCGGTGTGTAAACGTCTATCCCTCTCCGAGAATACATATACCACCATGGTCAATTTTTCAATATTTGTAACACATTTCCTAATACTTGATATCATTTTATTGAGTCTGATGAGAACCTTGGTTAGAAAACCGAAACGTTACCTGTACAGTTTTTATTTTCATGAATAGTACAGTCTTCTTGAGTGTTCATTGTTTTATTTCTGAACTTAGTTAAGTTCTGCTATACAGAACTGTAAATGAACTAAGGAATGCTTAACGCAAATGAATTTAAATTTTCAAAGTTAATTAACATATTTGGGAATGTGTAATAAGCAGCTGTAGTATATATATATCTTCGCTTACACAAAAGTAACCAACAAATTCCTATAGCTTTATGTGGAGGTCTGTGTCCAATTGGACCTCACAACGTTAGCTGAACGCGAATGCAGATAAGGCGAAGGCCAGTTGTTGGTGTGGGTATTTCAAACATACTACCTGGTAGTCGAAGTTCAGTCACACCGTGAACTTGGGTAAGAGAGAGAGAACATGGGGCCTTCACAGACCGTCATAAGGGCGTGTATGCTGCACGTGTTCAAACCGGCGTCAAACGCCGCTGCAGCGTGGCGGAAGATACGCCAGGCCTTTTGTGAGGGTGCCGTTACTATGTGCTCAGTACATCGGTGGTTTAAAGACGTTGACGAAACACTCAAAGACGCACCAAGTACCGGAAGACCAACACATGAACAAAATGAAGATCTTCAAATAGCAATTGAGGCGAACAATGGCCTAACATGTGAGGAACTCAGACTACAATTCAGTGTGATTTGGGACAGCATTCTGCGTTACCTCCATGATATTTTGAAGCACTCAGTTTGGATCGATCTGTCCCATGATATTAGACTCAGAGCCAGAAGTTAACAGGACCAAACACCTGTTTCTTTACTGTCTCGTCTGAGGAAGGAACCATTTCTGGACAATGTGTTGACATGTGATGAGAAATGCGTATGGTAGGAAACTCCACGACTTCAGCGTCATTTGCATTGGTTAGCATCCCATGAACCGGTTTGAAAACAGCCGAAACCATAATTGCACCAGAAAAAAGTCACTCTGAGTGTTCGGTCGACTGCTCGCCACATCGTGCATCGGTAACGGAAACATGTTAGTCAGAGCGTCAACACAGCTGCATACTATCGGTAGTTAAGCTGTGTTCAGGAAAAACTCAAAACTCTGGAGCCAGCAGTTGTGAATCGCAAAGAAGTCCTACTGATTCAGGAGAAACTTGTTAGGATGACCGGGAAACAATCCTCGTCTTGATTGGAAAACACTATTGCATTCTCTATACTTCCTGGACATTGTACCGTCCCGTTGCTTTCACAATCGCCTTAAAAGATGACAGGCCAACTCCCTAGTAGAGGTGCAAATGCACTTGATTCTTTCATCGCTTCACAGTCCACAAAGTTCAAAAAGTTCTACCACGATGTAATCCATGGCCTTCCAGAACATTGACAGAAGGTTGTCGATGCAGACGATGACTGTTTTTGAAATTCCGGGAAATCTTAAATGACATTGATTTTCGAAAGTGACTGCGAAGCAAGAGAAAATTAGGTTTAAAGCGAGTTTATGGGTGTTTCTTTTGCTTTACCTTTGTAACATCACTTTCGTTTCAATCATCACCATTTCATTTCAATCAACTTGAGGAGATTTACAACACATTGTATATCTATACTGAACACACGCATTTCTACACATCATTCCTTGCCGTATTCATATGCAGTATGAACAGCTGCAGAGAAAACTAAATACATGGAAGTGCGTCGGGACCGTAATACGGCAATTGTGGAGGCGTTAAAATATTAAATAATACTTTTGATAAAGTGAATACTTTCAAATATTTAGGATCAATATTAACAGACGAAAATCATATTCACGAAGAAATTAAATGTCGACTAAAAGCAGGGAATTCGTGTTACTATTCGGTTCAAAATCTCTTGTCGTCGCGAATTCTGTCGAGGAATTTGAAGCTTAAAATATATAAAACGATAATCATGCCTGTTGCTCTGTATGGTTGCGAAACATGGTCGCTTACTCTGAGGGAAGAACATAGACTGAAAGTATTTGAGAACAGGATCCTGAGAAGAATATTCGGACCCAAGAGGAACGAGAATGGGGAATGGCGGAAGCTTCATAATGAGGAACTACATAGTTTATACGGTTTACCCAACATTGTTAGGGTCGTCAAGTCTAGGAGGCTTAGGTGGGCAGGTCATGTAGCTAGAATGGAAGAAAGTAGAAACGCTTTCAAAGTCTTGACTGGTAGACCCATAGGAAAACGACCATTAGGAAGACCTAGGCGCAGATGGGAGGATAATATTAAGATGGATCTCGCAGAGATAGGAATACAAAGTAGAAACTGGATCCAATTAGCTAAGGATAGAAGTCAGTGGAGAGCTTTTGTGAACGCGGCACTGAACCTCCGGGTTCCATAGGCCATAGAGTTAGTTAGTTTTATTCATATGCAGTATGGGGTATCCTATTGTGCAATGCTGCATCCACATTTCACAAATTTTAATAAGTAATTGGGATTCTGCCATTTTCACTGGGGTCAGTTGCTGATGATGCAATTCCCATTCCTAGCTAAATGGATCCGTTTCATTACTCATCCACTATTGAACTGGTAATACCCTCGCTGACTGAAACTTGCATGCATTTAGAGAGGAAGGCGTTTCCTTCGGTTTAACTTGTATAATTTATTTCGTAGCTCTTGATTTCAACAGTTACGAAAGCATTTTGTTTAACGCATCTCCTGAATTTCCAGCATAAAATTAGACTATAGTTTCTTGACGACGAATACGAACTTCTTCTTTCAATTTCTCAGCTCACTTGAAAACAGCAGCATGTTTCTTAAATATCTCATTCTCTTTAACATTTTCATAAAGTCGCATTTCTTTAGGCGTACGGCTTTGATATTGTGTCATGCCCTAACATAGCATTCAGAGAAAGAATGTGAGAGCAAACTTCCCTACCATGTTTATGTTTAATATTCTTAATATCATAGACAGTCTTTGTTTTAGTAAAACGGTTTAACTCCAGGCAGGGAAAAATATCATGACACATATTACTGAAGCGATGTATTAACCCCTTGCCATATTTTGACGCGCTGGACGCGTTGCTTTTCACTTTTCACTTCCGTATTTTGACGCGTGTCACGCGTTCCGATTTTTGAGCGGCTGTTTTCGCTTCCTGTCAATAGACGGCCGAAGCTTACAGGTTTCCTGTGTTTTGTGAACACCTGTTAGTTTAAGTAAGCGCCAGAAGAGGCACAGATGTTTGTTTTTGTTATTTACAAGACAAATTGAACAAGTGAATGTGTCAAGTGGAATTTAAAGATGGCTACGCGCAAGAGACCATACAATAAAAAATACAGCTTTGCAAAGAAATTCCGAAAAAAGTAATATGTGAAGGGGTTAACAGGACCAGAACATCAGTATCATCACCTATAACATTTTGGTAAAGTCGCATTTCTTTAGGCATATGGCTTTGATAGTGTGTCGCGCCCTAACATAGCATTCAATAAAAGAATATGAAACCAAACTTCCTCACCATGTTCATGCTTAACCGTATCACTATGTCCTCTTATAATACACCCCATTATGACCTGGGACCCCATCTGTTAATAACTAGATTTCCCATGAATTGCATGTTTGAAACGTTATGCTTTAAGAATGATTATTTTTCTGGTAGTTTATTTTCATTTTAAATTTTATTATTGAAATTTATTTTATCATCATTTTATTTTTCTTCAGACTACAAAATAGTCATACAATTGTAAAACATGAGAATAAACTGAGATGTATAACGTTACTGACAAATTGGTTTCAAAATATTATAAATGTGCCATACCTTATTCTAAATCGCTGACTGACATACACTTATGCAGACAGGGAAATAAATTTTCGACGTCACAGCACCAGAATAATTTTATTCCATATGTTTATGGCTTAGTAGGTACGTATTGTATAAACTGACAAGGAACGCGAAATGCTACTAACTGTTCATCAACAGTCAGGTCAGTCCCGAAAACTTCGACAGGCTACCCAGAAGCATTTTTCGAACATCGCTGCACGCAGCCAGTTTGTCTGCCTCTAGTCCGTTTCCTCGTAGCTTCATTGTCGAAACGATAGAAACGAACCAAATGATGGAACCGTTCCCTTGACATTGTACAACGAAATATTGTTCTTCCACTGTCAATTGATAACATTTCTTTAACATTTTCAATCGCCAATTTGTAAACTCTACAAATGTAACAATATTCCAATAAAAGTAAACATTTCTGTTTGTGTTTCCCTCCAACTTTTTCATTCCGGATGCAATTTATTCTGTTAAGGTCTTCGATTTGTGTCCTGAACAATAGGGTTGACCATTTCAGGCATTATAAGGAGTTTCAAAGCACTGCATTTATCAGAAACACTCTTAAAATTACCAAGTAATCATCTCTTTTGACGCCAAACATTATTGACTATAGTTTGTGTTGAATAAGATTCTTTAGTAGTGCAAATACGTCCTGACCGTGATTCAAAAATATGATCTTGATTCAAAACGTTATAATGTCTATCCCATTTACAATTAGTAGATGGTTGCTTGAAAGACGGGCCACTAGTTTCACTACCACTGTCAGATTCTTGGTCATATTCATAATACAAGTCTTTTATTTCATCCCCTACACTCCCTTTTTATTCAGAAGATTCATCGCAGCTACCAAATTCTGCATCATCTTCACTGTCAGTTATTGTAATATACGCTTAGCTTTTTCTATTGAAACAGCCTTTTATAATGACAATCTGCAACTGAGAATCACAACACACAATTAATTTATTACTTTTCTACTCTGCATTTATATGTGGTTAAGACAACAATGAAAACGCTTCAGGATCACCTATAGGAGAAGTATTTACTGCTTGGCGAACAGTCACAAACTCGACAATGAAGAAGTGCTACGACATGTTGAAAATATGTGAACCTAGATAGCCGTGATACCTGTTGATAAAATAAGGAAACTAGCGGCATTGATCAACTAATGTACACCTAGAATGTGCTGCTACATATTGATAAAATAGAGATGCTATCAAACATCCAGAATGTGCAAAAATTGTCATTTACAAAGCGAATTATATGTTGAATATATCTGGGGTCCTCTCGGACCAAGGTGACGGAAATATGACATGAAAACTTTCAGGTGGAAAAGCAAAACACTCGCTGACATATATACTGTAAAAACCTTGCTGCATATTAGAAAAAACTCGATATGAGATGTCACTTGGCATGAGCACCCGAAGTTCGATATGTACAAAATGGCAGCTAATCAAAAGTTCCTGGGGTCCACTTGGACCCCAGGTCAAAGTGATAAGGTTAATAATCTTCATATCAAAGACAATCTTTGTTATTGCAAAACAGTTTGATTCCAGGCAGAGCAAAATATCATGGCACTTAGTAGTAAAGTGATTTAATAACAGAACCAGAACATCAGTGTCAACACCTATAATGACTGTAGGATACTTGTGCGATAAAGCAACACCTTCCGTGAAAATCATGACGTGACCATCGTCAGAGGTTTGTTTGGTAGTACAGCCAGCTGATTGTAATTTTTGTAGAAGACAAGTTATAAACGCTTGTTTACTGTGTTTGATAGGAATAAATATATCTTCCTTGACAGCAACGCTAATAGAAGGGCTAAAATATACTTTTGGTACTTTAAACACTTCTTTTCTCTTCCAATGAATTTCTGTCTTTGTTGTTTACGTACCTTCATAATCATCGAAGACAACTGATGGCTTCTTGTACTTTGTAAGAACAGTTTTGATAATTATGAATTACTTCCTAAAATGCCTCTTTTTGATTCCAAGATATGCGATGAAGCAACGACCAACCATCAATGACATACTGAACATCTTCATGCACACTTACTTCCATTTTTTACTTTCTGATGTACAAATTTAGCAAATTGAGACGTTCTAGAACCTCTCATATGGCCATTTTATCAAATAATTCAGAGCTTGTAGAAAACACTTCTTTCAAATCAAAGCCAATAGTTTGAGCACAGAGTACCAGGCGTTGGAATAGTATCTTACAGCCATTATAGATGACAACAGTAATCTTCCGGTCCTGTTAATACAAAATAAAAAAGCGTTTATAATATGCCTTTCGCAAAAGTTACAATGAGATGGCTGTACTACTAAACAAGGTTCTAGTGACATTGATGTCATGATTGTCATGGAAGGTATTGCATTAGCACGCAAGTATCCTACAGCCATTACAAGTGATGATAATAATTTTCTGGTCCTGTTAACGCATCACTTGATTAATAAGTGTCATGGTATTTCTCTCTGCTTGGAGCCAAAATGTATTGCAGAAACACAGACAGTCTATAATATTAAGAAAATTAAGCAAGGACTTGGTGAGGAGGTTTGCTCTCACATTCTTTCCATGTATGCGATGTTAGGGTGCGACAAAACATCAAAGCCGTACGGCCTGGAGAAGTGCGACTATATCAAAATGTTAAAAAGGAATGACATGTTTACGAAAAATACAGCGGTTTCCAAAACAGCTGGGAAAACGAAAGAATTTCACATTGATTGGCACGAAACTGTAAGTATACTTTTATTGTAGAAATTCAGGAGATACGCTAAACGGAATGTGGTTTCGAATGTTTACATCAAGAGCGGCAAAATCACCAATTCAGGTAAAATCACAAAGACTGTCTCCCTGCATTCACACTCCAATGTATGTTAATTGATTTTGAAAATTTATTTCTTATTATTAAATATTGCTTAATAATAAAATTAAATTCTAACTCAGTTGTATACATATTATGTTCGTACAAGGAATTCTTACTTCAACATAATGCATATAGGTTAGGCTGTGTAGCATATATTCCTTTTAATGTAAGTTGTAATAATACACATAAACTATTGAACACTGTACTGGATACCATTTCTAGTTACCATGAGAAAATATTGTAATAAAAAATATTTGATAAAAAATTATTTAAGGGCTTTCCTTGAATTTATATAAAAATTATGGTTTCAAATGCAGAATAACCCTCAACACATAATGATATCAGAAAGCTAGAAAGCGTTACGAACATATTGGAAAATTCACAACAGCGGAGAGTGCTAGACGTTTTAGCAACTTTTCTCTAAGGTATTCTTTTCACAAAGAAACTAACACTAATTATACATTACAATAAGATCGCGGTTCAGTGTCCCTTTTTCTACCTAAATTTGTTAGGTTCTTACGGCCCATATTTCACTTTTGTTAGTCAAATTTCCAGTTCGAACAAATGATGATAACTATTACATTGCCTTATGTTCTTTACAATAGTATGAAAAGTAAAATTTGTGATACAGCATGTGTATATAGTAATTATATTTTTATAATGAATAAATTAATCAATAAATAACTTCTTTGTAATTTTCACCTTTCTTCTTCTGCTACTATCCAATGAGTAATTGGGATCATTGCTAAATAGTTCAAAT
Source organism: Thermobia domestica (assembly GCF_964235325.1). Taxonomy (NCBI): domain Eukaryota; kingdom Metazoa; phylum Arthropoda; class Insecta; order Zygentoma; family Lepismatidae; genus Thermobia; species Thermobia domestica. The sequence continues at coordinate 109,274,993 of NC_137457.1, forward strand.
CTTTTTTCCATAAGCTTCAAAATCAAATGTCATGAAAGCTTCACGGTCTACTTCTTACGTTGAAATCGATGATACAGACCATAAAGGATATCCCTTATTTTGACATCTTCCTATACCTACATCTCAGTGGCTGTTAAGCATCTTACACAAATGTGTGCGCTGCTGTAAACTGTGTTGTCATAGATGGAATGTTTTCTTAGAAAAAACAAGTTTCTTGCATATCTTTAAAATTTTTTATGCTTCTAGTCTGTCATGGTTGGAATCTATTTTCCATAAGCTTTACAAAGACTATTACTCCCTGCTCTATGTTAATTAGGAGTGACACAATAGGTAAGTGAAATTTTGCGAATAGCAGTAGCACGTGGCGTCAATTTTAGAAAATTGTTCATACTGGCGCTATCCCAATTCGGAGAGTGGTAAACTTTTCGCATTCGTTTTCCTCATGTATTTTTCCATACGAACCCGTTAGCATAAGTTGTATTACAATTTGCTCCCCCTTCAGTCATTGTTTGACCTAACAATCGTAGTCTAAATCTTTACGTATAATATCACCAACTCTTTTTGACTTCATATGATAATACAAAGTATCCTACAACTTGCATTATAATAAACTATACATTAAAATAAAATAGATCTGCTAGCAAAATTTATAGAATGGAGATAAAGGGATCCTACTAGGATTTTTAGTGACATCAACTGTTCTGACTCATGGACCAATGAAGCATGCATTTTTTTGTGTTCATTCAATAATGTGTGCACTGCTGCGACAGTAAAATACCCACTGTATTTTAATGAATTGTTTATGTATTACAGTGGTGGAGTTCGAGCAATACTCACTTGATGGTATTTGAATTTACAATCGCCAATGATTAACAACAACGAAACATCTTCATGTGGAGATTGATCATATGCAGTTTTTTCTAAATGAGGATTTCAATTTTATATTGTAAGTCAGATTTTGGAGAGAGAAAGAAAATGCGGTTGGCAACAAGATGTTTACAAATATTTATAGTTTTAGAACCCATTTTAGAGAATTGAATTTGTCCGTCATCTTTGGCGCAGGTTATCTAACCAATATTTTAGTTCTGGCATCTCATGGGTAAACGATTATCATGTGTGCTTTTGCCATGAGAGACCCACGTTTGATTCCCGTTGGAAATACTTGTGACCTGGATCAGATTTTAAGATTATATGCGTATCATATAGCCTCGCTATCGAAAGGAACTATAAACTAGAATAAAATGAAAATCAATATATTTCAGTTCCGCATATGTCCAGTCTTGTATGTCAACCGTGAAGTGTTGAAGTGTTGCGCCAGTGCTAGCTCAGAGTTCGGGAGGTGGTGTACGTGGGCCTTGTAGACCACATGATTCATAATTCTAAAGTTACAAAATCTTGTTGGTGTATGTCTGGGGACATTGTGCGCAAGTAATACTTCCTCTTTGACTAATCCAGAGACTGGAATGTGCTGTAATGAGACCTAATAGTGGTCAAGACCCGAGACGTAGATTTTTCCAAAAACGGGGATATTTCGGATGCAATTTAGAACATAATTAAAATATTTTGCACCGGACTCATCACTTTAAAGACCATGCTGCAGCTGCAGCCTAATGCAATGCGGATTGACTTCTTTCTAAGACAGATGCTATTTATATTATCCTATTGGTATGTTGCACCATTTTGGTAACTTTGATTTGCAAATAAAGATTTTAAAATTATCCCAGATATTTTTTCAAGTTCGGATTCATTGAATATAACAAGTCTATAGTAGAGGCTTATATACAGGTTCAGGCTTTCCTGGTGAATCCGTATATTATGTATTTTCAAAATATAAAAGATGTAAAATTACTCTTTGAACACAACTATATACGACTGTAAAAAACAGAAGGAATTAGTGTGATTATTTTAAATATTTAACTACGAACTAAGGTTAATGCGCAGGAATGAGCACGAGTCTTGTTCAATTAAAGTAAAAATTAAACAGTATGGACTAAATGCTGCTCGCTAAATACATATTTCAAATATTCTAATTTCCTAGATATAGTAAATATCTTCATCTTTATAATTGAAAGAATTAGCAAGAACATTGTTAAATAAATACTTGTCCTATTTAAACTAATAGCCTGCGAAACTACAACTTCTCAAAGATGTAGCAATATACAGACACTGACAGACATGGTGTACATGGATACGGAAAACTATTTATATGGCTACGATAAGACAAATGTTAGGTTGAATCGAAAAGAAGCTTTTTTCGAAACGTTGGTGTAGTTTGTGCCGAAAAGTTGCCATTTGAGACCAGAAGGACGCTTGATTTTTCAGAGTTTCTAGAGGTCGTATAGGTGGTACGCATGAACCTTGAAGTTTTGATAGTGGTTAGTGTATGCAACCAAGCACAACAATTTCAGAAAAATGTCAGTATTCGATTGCCTAAGTATTTTCCTGACACATTTACTATTTCGTTCTGGGTTATGTACAAAGCACAATAAGCTATGAAAATAAGCGAAGCCTTGGACAGTAATTAATTAACTGCTAGTAATTAGAAATCTAATTAATTTAATTAGTCTTTTATATAGAAAAAAATAAAAATAACAGGAAGTCAAAAGCAACTAGAAAATATAAAAGAGAGACAGATTTTTAGTTTAAAATTTGAGAATTTCAAACCAAAATCTCAAGTATTTAAATATATACCAAAGAAAACTACCCCTGAGACACGATTTTAACATATTTGTCATAAAAAATCAACAAACGACCATAAGGTGGATAAAAATCATATAATGAACAATGGCACTTTTGTGAAAGAGTTGTTCGTGATTGCATAACGAAATCATTATCAAACTTCCAAGAACCATGCGCTCTAACTAAAGGATGTGTAAGAATTCTAAATAAACAGTGGTAAGTAATGGCTACATTCCCGCACTAACCACCTTAACATTTCAAGAAAATGATACACCCTACTTCACATTCAAGTAGAAATACAGAGATGCAAAACTAAGTTTCGCATTTGATCGTTGAATTCCTTTGTCAAAAAATGAATCTGCTTCTTCTTAACAATCGATAATACGACTTGTAATTAGGTAAATAATTGTGTCATGGATGCAAACAAGCCTGAAACTATTGTAATTAATCTTGTGTTAGACATGTAAATCTATTTTCTAAAACAAAATAGTTGCAAAAATGCAATATCAAACTGTGCGAAGTTGTCCTTAAGACATAATTTCACATTTATCTTGACTCTATGCTAAGGACTACTAGAGAGTACATCAACATGAACAGAAGCATTTTTGACTGTGTGTATTGTGGTAGCAGATTGTAATTGAAAATCTCAACACATTGTCCTAACTAAATAGTCATTAAACTGCATGTTTACGTATTTCGATTTAGAAGACGAAAGATATAGTGCAAAGAAATGGGTGAATATATAAAAGTAGATATACTCGCAAATGATATTATTAAAAGTTCTCGAAACCAACCCCTAATAGGTGTTGACTATAGGAAACCTTCTTTATTACCTACTTCTCTTACAAGGAAAAATTTAGTTAATAGAAGTGGATGATTATAGAAAACCAGTTAATTAAGCAACATTTAGCATGAGCATAAGAAAATATAAAAAATTGAAATATTTACTAATATTAGCAAACTGAACATTTGGAGCAGCTTTGCATACTAATTAACACCAATTATTATTAGTGTATATACATTGATGCGGGGCTTGAAATTAACGCCTATATTGATATAACGCATACATGAATGTTTGTCTTATGCCTTATTCCTTAATTTGCCAATAATTAATGGTATTCTAACCACAAAATACACCTGTGGTTATTTTGCTACAAATCCAACCTAAATGCTACAAATCCAATATGTAGTTTGAAGCCCACATATAGATGCTATAAATTGCTGAAGAATTTATTCATTCATAACTATACTACACACCCCATTCACAGAATTATCTTGTAGATCTCTTTATGTCTTTACACTGACACAACTTATTTATCACAGTGACTATGAATTTATATCTAAAAATGGAGCTGATTTTTATTAAATCAGATTTTCCTGTATTTGAATTTCAATTTTTCCGTCCGAAACTTCAATAAGGTAATCACCTAAGTACGACGAACAGCAATCTGGCACAGAAACTCTTAGCTAGAGAAACATGTTTCATGGAAGAATAGACTTTACACAAGAACATAAAAGATATTTTTTTAAGATACTCATCGTATGATGCAGCTGTAGAAAGTTTTATCGTATATTCTTTGTCTCCTATACTTTTTGTATTTCAGATGGTTTCTTGTAGATAGAATAAAGTACATGATTGTGTGAGTGGGTTGTTAGGAACTTGATTTATTAATTCTCGACATGAGCCATTTGAACATATTGAAGTCAATGAATTAAAATTTCTTTTCTCTTAAAATCTGGGGGAGTGCCAATAAACACATTAGGCAGCATAAGTTGTTTCAAGTATATTATACATAGAATGAATATTAGGATCTTGAATACATTGCATTACAGTGAATGTTTGCATAAAAAGGCAAGTAGCATGTATGTCATTAAGATTTAGATTTTAAACTAACCAATAATCGGTGTTTCATTAGACAACATTATTCATTTTATTCCGAGTACATAACATGTACGCAACCACAGAAAGTGCAATTGAGTTCAGTCAATTTGAAAGCGGGAGAAATTATTTTATTATATCTCAAAATGAAAAATAAATATTCTGTCTGCACTCTGAATTCAGAATGATAATCTTCGACTGTAACGTTTGTCAGTGAATTAAAATCTGTTTGGATTTAGAAAAAGAGCTCGGAAGATAAAGTTGACTCAAGAAAAAACAGAGAATAATAATGACCTGATGCGACAACATACACAATTAGTTAACATGTGTGTGGAGAAATGATGGAAAGATATCCGCGAAAAAATAAATGACATATTACAGATTAATAAACAGATGAATATAGTGAATGTAATGAGTACTTCAGAGAAATTGATTGAAAATATTTAAGGTATTGCTATAAATGTCGGCAAGGTGTAAAGTATGGAACTAAAATCGTTGAATCTTAGATGTAAGTGATACAATAGGAAAGGATCTAAATCGTGAAGCTGCCTGTACTTTGGAACACCCTGTATATGCTGGTTTCTGGATGTGAAACGAAAATTTGCACTAATGACAAGAAAATGAAGAAAAGAATGAAAAATATAATAAATGAATGAATGAAGGATGAAATAATATCTAGCTGTATAAATTACTCCTGTTTTGTATTTCCTTGTTTGAGAGAATCTATTGTGTTTGCTTTTTTTTAAAAAAAAGAAAAAACTAAAATCTATAGGTAATGGGAAGAAGAACGAATGTTGTAGAAGCGAGTTTGTTTGTAACAAACTCAAGGTTATATCGTATGACGTAGTGTCTGGTCGTTTGCGCGTGGGCAGCTTCCTCGCTCGTGAGCGAAAGCCGAGAGCCAAGCAGTTGCTGCGTCGAACGTCCATCTGGTAGTACCTGACTTTTGTACCTGGTCGAATGTTAACGAAATATGGAGGAATAGAAAGTCTGAAGTTTAATTTTTCTCTTCGTTTGAATTATACCGGATCGGAAGAATACGAAGTAATTATAAGTTATCGGTTTGGCGTACTCTAGAAACATCAGATTTCCTACCAAGTTTTCTTTTATTTAACTGCACTAATTGGGAACGGTAGAATCGAGTAGAGGTGATTGAGGACAGACGATTCCAATGTCCGAATAGAGAGGTTTAGAAATTGGTAAGTACAAACCTAGTTGTTGTTTCTAGAACCTAAAACCCTGCTAACCTTGGTTTAGTAAATTAATTAACAGTTTGACTAATAAGTTTTCCTGCTAATGCTAGTAAAAGTAGCTATTAGAATATTAATTACTAGATTTAAGAGTTGGTAAGAAAATCGTTCGTAATTTCATTTCGAAAGAAAATTTGCATTTAGCGTCCCATTATAGTATTTTTGAGATTTCTATTAAGAGATTGATTTTTCGACGTCGATTTAATTTTCTTTTTTCTTGCTTTGCGTCTTTACTAATTTTGTAGTTCTCGCGTTATATTATATTAAAATCGTTGGTCGAGTCGTGGTCGCTTTTTACTAATTCTTTTTTACACTTTCTATTCCGGTTAAATTTTCATTCACCTTTGAAATTGTTAACAGCGTTTGGATTTTTCTTGTTTGGAATTATTTATTTACTCAAAGTATATTTAACTACTATTTTTCAAGCAACATTCATTTGTTATTAAATTGCATTTAATCACGTTTTCAATTTTTAATAGTAAGCAATTCATACTCTGAATTTAAATTGTTGTTGTTAGTTTGTATTTTTTTAATATTTGATTATTTGAAATAAAAAGCCAATTGAACATTTTATATTATTTAAAATAATATCTAGTTGCTGAAATCTTGATTTGAAGCCTGCATTATTTGCGGGATTCCTTTTTTATATGCCAGATATCAGAACCGTGTCAAATGATGGTTTGGCTAATCTTAATCATTGCTTATTTGTCTTTAATAGAATTAAGATAGGTGTCAAACAATCCTTGGCACAAGGTTCGTTACAAGTTCGACGCAGCAACTCTCCTCTTTTTGATGAGGCATCTCTCCCTAAAATTTGTTAGGCAATTAATTTTTTTTCATTTTTGGAATTGTTTGTTAAAATAAGGTTAATTACTACTGTTTTGGTATATTAATGCTATACATTCTAAAGAGAGAAAAATTCCACAGAGCGAGGAAAAAAATCCGATTGAATTGTGTATATTTAGAACACTGGGGATAGTTTCTTTGGTATCTCGTAGTTTGCTTAGATTTAGTGGTAGTTTGTTTTCTTAATAGTATATGTTTAATCTCTTTGCTATATTTTTTTTATTTTGATTGTTATAGTTTATAATTTATATGTTATTAAAATGTCAGAGGAGTAAGTAAGCATAAACATGCCTGATGTTGACTCGAGTTTTGATTGGAATACCGTTGATCAAACCGAATTTGACGAAAGTGGCTTTGGTAGATTGACAATGAGTTTAACGCCACCGCTTAGAGATTCTCTGTTACATGTTAGTTCAAGAGAAAATAGGGAAACTTTGAATAGCCAGACTGATAATAGATCAAAAGGAGACAGAAGTCAGCATAATTTTTAGTAGGTCAAATAGTTCAAGCTTAGAGAATCTTTTTATTAGAGACTTTAGTTGTTTAGCTCAACTTCCTTCAAATGTTCATAGGCCCTTTGAGAGAAGTTTTCATTCTGGAAGGAATTTGTTTCTGAATGAGCCAGAATTTGGACAAGCCCTCTCAAATGAGTATGTTGATAACAATGCCCCGTTAGGATGTGCTAGTAATTTAAATCCTTTGGGAAAAGTGTGTTCGAGCGTTAGCAATATAGCTAATAGGCAGGTAGAATTTAAGTTACCACCTGAGAGTTCTCAACCTGTGGGCCAGAGTAAGGGATTTGACAAATACCAACGTTTAGAACAGTATTATCGGAGAGTTTCCGCAATAAAAAATTCTACTCCAGTTAATCTGTATAGTAGAGGAAATCCTATTTTAATAAATAAAAGTAATCAACAGATATGTGAGGGTTGTTCAAAATGTAAAGAGCATTTAGGGGAATTAAATTCTAAACCGCTTTCAATGTTATTTTCTGGCAATTATTGAAATCAATTTGTTTTCCAAAAAATTGCTGAATTGTTGGATTAGAAATTTAAGAATTTTAGGAAAATTGATGGAAAAAATAGTTATATTATTTTTGACTTGTTAGTCAACTTAGAGCAAATCATTGAAAGTGCAAGCTTCCCTTTGACTGCTATTTATAGTACCTTGTTATCTAAAAACGAAGGAGCATTTCTGGAGGAAATTCAGCTTGCTATTTATTTGAATATTTCTTGGCCGCGATTCAAGAAGCTAATTTTTAAGAAATTTATCACGAATTCAATTAGGCATGCGTTAATATCAGAAAGGCTGTTTAAGAAGCAAAGATTAACTGAATCTGTTGATCAATATATTAATGATATCTCTTATACTGCTTTAATCTTGGATTGTTATGGTGATGAAGAACATTGATACGTATCATGCTTGATGGCATGAATCCCGCGGTGAGATTTAAAATGTTTGATTTCAATTCCAAGAAATTTAGAAGAACTTAGAAGAATTTCGTTAGAATTTTCAAAAATCTTTCGAGATCAGGTTGAATATAATAAAAAGTTAGGATATAAGTCACCGAATAATTATATTGCATTGTTAAATAAAAATGATAGAGAGTATCGTTTTAAAGAATTGAATGTTAATAGAGGAAAAGTTGAATTATGTGATTTGGTAAAAGTCAAACAAAAAATTTCCGACGATCAATGAATTCTAATGCGGGTCCGGAAAAACAGAATGTTGTTCCTTCTCAATTAGACGAAACAGTAGCTACCTTTGTCAATGTTCGCATTAATAATGAATTAATTCGCGCTTGTTTAGAAAGGGGGTCGTATTATAATTTATTTACTTTATCGGTTGTTGAACGTTGTGGGGTTGCGCATTATCTCTAGGAAACCACTCCACTTGTAATTCGTGCACCTTTGGTATCATTTTACGAATCCAGTAATGAGATCAAACTTACTTTCAATTTTTCTGGTTGGTTCGAGCGAGTTAGTGTTTTGGTTGTTAATGACTTGGCGTGTGATTGCCTTCTGGGAACTCCATTTCTGAAAAGTACGTCTTCGAGTGTGGACTTCGTGGAAGATTGAATTTGCGTAATAATCGCAAATCAGTTATCCTGTATTTTAGAGACGATACATTAACCTTTATAAATTCGACTTCGGGAATTAAATCAGTTGATCGTGTTGACCATCATGGAGGAAGTGTAGGTTTGAATAAAGCTAAACCTAAGAAGTCGACTTCGTTGTTTCTTCGTGATAATTCGTCACTCAGAAAGAAACTTAGATCGGGATACTTAGTTGGCCAATCAAGATCTTATAGGAATTTAGAAATGAGTCCGTCAGTTCTTCATGGCAGAGGACCATTGGATGTTTATGTTCAATGTGATATTGAACTGTCAACTATTGAGCGGCAACTGTTGGAGATACCTTCTTCGATACAACTTCAGGAAATTCATCGGGTTTTCGGACTGAATCAACCCGAAAAAGAAGAGACTTCAATTGTACACTCTGTGGATTCCAATTGTGTGAATTTAACTGGATCAGTTCAGAATATTGGTTCTTCACGTGAATTGAGAAATAGCCAACGTAGACCCTATTATCTTCAGTTTGTGGCAAAAGGATATGATGGAGATGGGAATTCGAGATCGTTTCCTTCCACATCTTTGGATCAAGGAAATATGGATAAGAAGTTTGGATCTGCACCCAAGAATGGAATGGGAGATGCAATGGAGATCGATGTGAAGAAGAAAAAGAAGAGAAGGAAGAGAAAATGAAACGACGTCAAGTGGTGATTAACAATTCTACCTCTTCTGAACTTGAACAGAAATCAGTGGAACGATGTGTGGGAGAAAAGGAAAAAGAAAAAAACTGTGTTGCGGCGGTTCATACGAACTTCTGTGACAGTGATTCAGCAACTTCGGATATGGATTTAGAGCAATCCAATAAGTTTTATGATTTAGTGAAAAAAATAAAACAATTAATAGATCCTGAAGATTAATTGCAAACGGAGTCGTTTTCGAAAGATAATAGTAAGGATAATTTTAGAGATTCGGGTCCGGATTTTCAATATAAAGATAAAGATATTTTGGGATTCATTGATGGTCTTCGTAGTGAATTCTCTGATGTTATAACATAAAAAATAGGATGTTGTCAAGGATTTGAAGATAAACTTTATTTAATCGAACAAAAAACATTTAAGAAGCACCCATTTCCGATACCTAAAAATAAAGATTTTTTATGATTGTATTGATGACCTTGTGCCTCAGGGTATTTTGACAGAGGTAGACCATTCGGATTACGGAAGTAGTTGCTTCTTGGTACGTAATAAAAATGGTTCACATCGCATTGTAGGTAACTTATGTAAGGCGAACTCCTTGATTAAGGATGTCGTTTATCCTGCGCCTAATTTAGAAAAGTGTTTGACGAGTTTAGCGGGAAAGAAATTCTTTACGAGCCTGGATCTTACCAAAGCTTTTTTCCAGTTGCAACTGGAAAAGGGATCACGCGGAATAACCACTATTGTTACCCCGCGTGGCAGCTTTCAATATACGAGGGTGCTTGTAGGTATAAAGACCGGAAGTTGCATTTTACCGAGGGTAATTGATAAAATTCTTTGTGATATGAAGGATCTAGGCGTAAAAACGTATTTTGATGACATTCTAATATGTAGTTCTGATTTAGAATCACATAGGGAAGTTTGAGAAAGGTTCTCGAAAGATTAAGAAAATATGGAATTACGGTTTCTCCGGATAAGAGTGCTTTCTTTTATAAGAAGATTAAGTACTTAGGATTTGTAACTGATGCTGATACAATAGAAATTGATCCATCAATGGTAGAAGCTATAAAGAAAATCCCTCCACCTAGGGATAAGTGCGGAGTACAAAAAATTTTTGGACTTTTCTCGTATTATACTCGATTTTGTAGTGGTCTTCAGGAGTTGATGGGACCATTAAGCGAATTAAAATCAACAAAAAGAAAATTTGAATGGACCATCGAACATCAGAAAATTTTAAATAAGTTAATGCAAGTATTATTAGATAATATTATATCGTCGCTTTCAATACATAAGGTCGTAACTTACATTTTTTGGGATTTTGAGATTTTCAATTCTTCCGATAAATGTCAATCGTGTCTAGCTGGTGGGCAATTTTTGTGCCTGTACGACGAACCGTTCAGCTGTGGGGGTTCATTTTCATAAGGGCGTTAAGAGATATAAAAGCAAGTTGTTCAAAGCATAAGGGCTTAAATGACAGATACGCCCTTCTGTGTTAAACGATCTGAATACACAGTAATATGGCCTGGCGCTCATACGCCAGAATGAGTACCGTATTTTTGATCTCTTTGTATGTAAATGCCGCCATGGATTGTTTACGATTGTTGATTTGGATTTGTTTAGGGGTTTGATTGTTAAAAGTTACTTTGTTAGTGACGTACAAATAAGTTTTTTCTTTTGTTTTGCGAAAGAGTTCAAAAGCACTGAGTAGAAAGGAAGCAACACAGTTATTGTGGCAAAAGCAGGAGAGCAAGGAAATCATAAAAATGAACAGGCGAAGCAAAATTATTGCTAAAGAAGGTTACTGACATACAATGACGATGATAGTGCTTCAGAGTGTACAGAGCTGGAAGATGACAGTAATGGGGATCCAGAGTATTTGTCTGAAAAATGTATAGTATATTTTTCTTAATTTAATATTTTTTCTACAGATGAATATTTTAAATTAAGAATACAATAGCAAGGGTTTATCGATTAAGAACGCCCTTTAAAATCTTTATAAGAAAGGAGTGCCATTAAATTCAATTAGTACTAATAAAGAATATCTATAATATGCTTTTAAGATGTTGAGAGTAAAACTGCTGTACAGTAGGATGGAGCCTCAATAATCTCACACAGTTTCAATAAAGTATGTGTCAAGTTTAGTAAGTTGTCCGAAGATGGAAAAAGAACAGAACTGCAAAATTACGAGGAGCACAAAAAAGAATGAAGCAAGGGAAGAAAAAAGACTAACAAGGAGAATGCATTGAAAGATAGATCTCATAAGATAGAACTCATAAGATTTGTTTTGATCTTCAGAAAGTGTTAACAACGCCGTCCTGCAAAACAGGAGGAAACTAAACATTTACAATCTTACTATTTACGATGCTGCTACTCATGAGGGCTACTGTTATTTCTGGGACGAAACAAAGGCAAAGAGGGGCCCAGATGAAATTGCATCATGTGCTCTTAAATACTTACGCGAGTTATCAACAGAAGTTGAACACGTGTATTCTGGCTGCGGAGGGCAAAATTTAAACAAGAAATTCGCATCAATGTGTATACATGCGAAGAGTAGTACCCATATGAAAACGATTGATCATAAATTTCTTGAGCCATACATACGGAAATGGCAGTTGATTCCACGCGTAGTACCATTGAGCATGCGAAAAAAAGTGTAGATGTGTTCGTTCCAACCGAGTGGTTAACTGTTGCTCGAATCAGGCGCAAAAAGCCGTTTACACACGAGGTACACTCGATGAAAATAGATGACTTCTTTGACTTCGAAGAAGCACGGAAAACTTTTCTACCATGCAGCAAAGATCAGAAAGGCACTGAGATTGGATGACAAAAATTGCGATGGATAAGATTGTCAAGACGATTTGGGGACAGTTTTTTTCAAAATCTGAATGAGAGGTGATTTTTCCAGATTTTCGGTACACAAAGGTTCGCCGAGAAGCTGTACACTAAACCAGCCTACACTCTCAGCCCGGTTTTCTTCTGTTCGACCTATTTCTAAGCAATAGAAGAAAGATTTGGAAAATTTGTGCGATATAGGAGTATAATGCGAGAAGGATACTTCGAGACTACCACGAATACTTCTGAAATCTACAAAGTGATGAAAATGTCGAAGATTTTGTTGAGGTCCATTGTTAAAAGGAGTTTTCTTTGTGTTAATACAGCCATAATGCTTACCTAAAAACATATTTTTTTAATATTCTATAATGTATAGCTAAAGATACATTTTCATATAAAAAATTATGTACAACATAATAAACACTCTTATAATTATAACAAAAGAAAAACCATTAACTGTAATATCAATGTTCATTATGTACAAAACTGTAAAATATGTCAAAAATAAAGTTGCTAAAACATACGCCATTATTATTTTAGAACTAGAATTTAACATATATCTGTTCACAGCATAAGGGCGTAAGTTAAAAACTTTGCAATTTTATCAAGACATATGAACAGCTGGAAAGTCAAATGTACACGGAAAGGAACATTTGTCCCTCGCCAATAAGCGTCCAAAAAAGTAAAGCTTTCCTGAAAATAGTAAAAAAGTTATGTTGACTTGAACATACCACAAAATCTCATTTCGCTTCTCCTGTAAAATTATGAAAATGTTAGTTACGCCCTTATGTATTCAAAGCGACGATATTAAAGACTCCTGATGTGTCCAAAAAGTTCTTCATCCATGTGGACGGGGTAGGAAAAGCGATTGGAGGCTGTTTAAGTCAAATGGATGAGAATAAAAACCTTCTTCCTGTTTCGCATTTTAGTAAAAATTGATGGAAGCTGACCGACACAGGAGCATATATGAGATCAAATTCATCAGTCTCGTTTAAGCAATTTATAGGTTCTGCCACTATTTGATTAATGAGTTTGTTGTCTTTATTGACAATAAGGCGCTATCCTGGATTTTGGGAAATTCAAAGATATTGTTAAAATATGGACCTTTAGTTGAGACTCTATGTCAATTCTCGTTTACTATCCAACATGTTAGGTCCCAAATGAATGTAGTGGCCGAATTTTTGACACGGATGTATGATCCATTTGAATTTGTTCAAGTGGACGGACCTGTGTGTATGACAATTATGAAAAATATGAAAAGAAGATCCCGAGTTGAGAAATATTATGGAAAGGTTGGAAAATGGTGAAACATTCGAAATTATGTGTTAAATAATGGAATATTAATGAAAAAGTGTAAAGCCTTAAACCTTCCATATACAATTGTAATTCAGAAGAATTTGCATAAATTAGTGATTGAGTTATTTCACGATCACAAATTGACAGGTGGTCATACCGGAACTTTTCGTACATTAAAAAAAATAATGCGACGCTACACGTGGGGTCAGTAGTAAATGACGTTAAGGAGTATGTTAGAAGTTGTAAAACATGTCAACTAGTTAAAGAAAATAACAAAAAGAAAATGGGTCCATTAATATCAAAATTTTCAACAAGAGTTTGACAGAATGTAATGGTCGACATAATACGACCTTTGCCGACATCTAATTCATTCAAATTTATATTAATTGGGGTGGACAATGCTTCGAGATTTATTTTTCTCGAAAAATTACGAAATTTGAATACTACTGTTATCTGCAATGGGCTAATGGATGTTTTTAGTAGGCTAGGAATTCCGGAATCCTTGTCTACTGATAATGAATCAGTCTTTATATCTGCCCATTTTAGATCCTTTCTATTTGGACTAGGAATAGAATCAGTCAATACCATACCTTATTAGAATCAGTCAATAACATATGAGGCTAACTTAGCGGAAAGATTCATAAAAATCTTGAAATCGTCATAAGAGCTTATTGTGCTGAAAAACAACAACAGTGGTCTAATGTTGTACCTGTGTTACAATATACTTTAAATATATGCGAACATTCTGGTCTCAAATCGATTCCGTACGAGTTATATGTTGGACGTCCCTTGAACACCCCATTAGAAATGAAATGGAAGATTTGTGACCAACAATTGTTTAGGCATAAGAACGCTGATTAATGGCACAATGCTCTTGAGAATATGGAAAAAGCATGGTTAAAGAGGAAGTCTATATTATCCAAAATTAGAGGTCCAGTTGTGGTTTCGGTTAATGACCAAGCATTGATAAAATCTCATGTTAAGTCCTCTCTTGCCGATAGGGTAGCGAAATCATTGAGTTTTAAGTGGGAAAGACCTTTTATTATTCGGAGGTTTTTAACCCTTAACACCCTTTTGATTTCTGATGCTGATGATTCTCGAGACTCATATAAGAGAGTTCATGTGTCGGATGTTAAGAAGTTTTTCCCAAGAAGAAATGTTTAATTACAATTTCCAAAAATTCAGTCAGAAGATTTTCTCGTCGATTTCTGGAAAATGAATTAAGAGTTTAAGAGTAAGAATAAATGTAAAGGGAGTAAGATGTCTTACTTCAGATAATATATTGTAATTTGTTGTAATTTGATATAATTTGTACACATTTTTGTATAAATATTTTGTATGTAGATTAAATTTTTAATTTTTCAAAGAGATCATGATCGAAATGTTTCTAATTTTTTTTAAAAAATTGAAATTTTAAATAATTAAATAATATCTTGAATTTTCAAGTAAATTTTGAAAATAGTTTATATTTGAAGTGAACTTGAAATTGTGATTTGTGAAGTGTTTGAATGTATATGTATGAGAGTGTTTCATTATATTAATGCCTATTTTTGTTATAATTTTTTATGAGTTTTCCAGCGAAGAAATTATGATGTGGATGGTTCCTGGTGGCCATACAAAAAAATTCTTCCGAAATTTTTTTCATTGGAAGGGGTAGAAATGTAGCAGGCTCAGCTACATTGACTTGAAGCTGCCTGTACTTTGGAACACCCTGCATATGCTGGTCTCTGGATGTGAAACAAAAATATGTACTAATGACAAGAAAATGAAGAAAAGAATCAGAAAGGTATAATCTCTAGCTGTATAAATTACTCCTATTTTGTATTTCCTCGTTTGAGAGAATCTATTGTGTTTGCTTTTTTTTAAAAAAAAAGAAAGAAAAAAATTAAAATCTTTAGGTAATGGGAAGAAGAGCGAATGTTGTAGAAGCGAGTTTGTTTGTAACAAACTAAAGGTTATATCGTGTGACGTAGTGTCTGGTCGTTTGCGCGTGGGCAGCTGCCTCGCTCATGAGCGAAAGCCGAGAGCCAAGCAGTTGCTGCGTCGAACGTCCATCTGGTAGTACCTGACTTTTGTACCTGGTCGAATGTTAACGGAATATGGAGGAATAGAAAGTTTGAAGTTTAATTTTTCTCTTGGTTTGAACTATACCGGATCGGAAGAATACGAAGTAATTATAAGTTATCGGTTTGGCGTACTCTAGAAACATCAGATTTCCTACCAAGTTTTCTTTTATTTAACTGCACTAATTGGGAACGGTAGAATCGAGTAGAGGTGATTGAGGACAGACGATTCCAATGTCCGAATAGAGCAGTTTAGAAATTGGTAAGTACAAACCTAGTTGTAGTTTCTAGAACCTAAAACCCTGCTAACCTTGGTTTAGTAAATTAATTAACAGTTTGACTAATAAGTTTTCCTGCTAATGTTAGTAGAAGTAGCTATTAGATTATTAATTACTAGATTTAAGACTTGGTATGAAAATCGTTCGTAATTTCATTTCGAAAGAAAAGTTGCATTTAGTGTCCCATTATAGTCTTTTTGAGATTTCTATTGAGAGATTGATTTTTCGACGTCGATTTAATTTTCTTTTTTCTTGCTTTGCATATTTAGTAGTTTTATAGTTTTCGCGTTATATTGTATTTAAACTTGTTTCATCAATCGTGGTCGCTTTTGACTAAGTTTTTGACACTTTCTATTCCGGTTAAATTTTCGTTCACCGTTGAAATTGTTTTTAGCGTTTGGATTGTTTTTGTTTGAAATTATTTATTTAATCAGAGTGTATTAGCTACTATTTTTCAAGCAACTCTCACTTATTATTCAATTTCAATTAATCACGTTTTCAACTTTTATAGTAACAAGCTCATTCATTGAATTTAAATTGTTGTTGTTAGTTTGTATTTTTTTTAAATAGTTAATTGATTGTAATAAAAAGCAAATTGAATTTTTCTTTGATTTGAAATAATATCTAGTAACTGTAATCTTGATAAACTTACATTTTTGATTGGGAGATTTGAAGCCTGCATTATCTGGGGGATTCCTTTTTTATGCCAGATATCAGAACCGTGTCAAAAGATAGTTTGGCTAAACTTAATCATTGCTTATCTTACTTGAATAGAATTAAGATAGTTGTCAACAATCCTCGTCACAATGTTCGTTATAATCGAAAGGATGTATTTCTTCTAAAGAAGAACAGTAGAATGAATTTTTTCCCGAAATCTACTAGGAAATATCATTAACAATACCGTACACACCCCTCATTCTTCAACCCACCAAGGCAAGCATTTACATGCAACAACATTATGTAATTTTTATAAACTGCCTTATTGTTAGGGAAAAGTGCTAAAATTTCTGTTTTGGTAATTTCAAATTATAAAATATATAGCTATAATATAAAACCTATAAAATATGTAAAATCTAAAAAGAGTTCAGGCACAATACTAAAAAGAGTTTAAATTTATATATGTTATATTATAATTTGCTCCTTTTAGTACATTTAAAATTTACTAAATATTGTAGCTTACTTTACACCGCAATTACAGGCTCTGATACAGATCTACTGAGGACAAGTACTGAACATACTTCTTCACGTTTATCAACCTGTGTAATCTAAGAAGACATACTATTCAGTAATTTGAATAATAATGTTATTGATAAAGAAGATGAATTATCATTCGAAAAGAAAATAAATAAACAAAAATTGATTAAGTATTTCAATTTATATTAAGCTATTTTGAGAAGAAGTAAAGAATGTGTTCGTTTGCTGTTCCAACAAAACCAACTTTATAAAGGTGTGTGACATAGAAACAATGAGATTCGCCATTTTTTGGGATATTAAATATATAATTGAACAGTTTTACAAAAAAAACATATCGAACATCGTTTAACGGTGAAACTATTAATAATATGAAAGCAAGAAATTACGAGAAAATGTAGAAATGTAACAAAATAAAAAAAATATTCAAGAAAGCAAAATAAACATTAATTGAATAATAAATATTACTTAAGAGACTGATTAATAATAATAAAATAATGTTAAATAAGAATAGCAACTTTTATTATGTACACTTTATTCAAGAAAGAATGAGCGCTAGGGTTACTGCTTTTTGAGGTAAATAATTTTTAAGTCAAACTCTTTGTATTTTCAGGAAGCAGTAGACATAAGATGATGAGTTTGAATGAATAAGCCAAACGTTTTTAAGCCAACACATGTCTACTTATATCATTTTAAGTTAAAGAACACATACTCATATGTTAATAAGTGTACGTACGTGAAAAAACATTTCCAATGAACGAAAAGATAGTGAACATTCCATCATAGTAGAGTAAGGAAAACAATAGGTCATAGTAGGAAATAGTAGGTCAGTAATAGCTAAAAAGGCATGTTTATTAGGTCAGTGTTATATTACGGAATTTCAAATCGTAAGCTTATGAATTCGATTCATGCTTGTATAAAAGTTTTCGAAATGTATTGGTATATGCCTCAATGTTTATAAAACAGTTTCATTAAAATACATTTCTGGGTTTATATTAATTTAATAATCATTTCACGGTTCAAGTTAAAAATAAAACATCTGAGATCTAGTTAGTAAAAATGAAAATGAAGTCTTTGAGTTTTACGTCCCACGCTTATGTCGGTTAGACTAAAGGAGACGGTGATGATGAGAGACGAGTGAAATGGTGGAATGGATAAAGTGAGAGGAAACGGGAGAACCCCGAGAAAACCCACGAGTACGGTGTTCGTCCACCACAAAGTCCACACGGCGCAAGCTGGGATCGAACCAGGGACTCCAAGCACCGGAGGTGGATGTGGTTAGTGTTGACAAAACGCCAGTATATTATATTTGAATGTTTAATAAAATAAGAAAGTTGGTTTTACGTCATTGAAATATAGGCATGAAAATAATGTACGAGCATAAACAGAGAACCAAAATCGAATTGTGATTTCAGACAGAAAACTCACTATCATGAAAACAATATAGACCGTAAATTTACGATCCCCGTAAGTAATTGCAAGAAACAAAATTGTTTTTAGTAACGAATGACTCTGAAATAACTTAGTATATGGAAATCAGGAGGCTTTTCTCTCTCTCTCTCCCTCTCCCTCTCTCTCACTCTCTCTCTCTTTCGTTTTATCTGAATCTGAGTCAGTCAACCTCATTTCAGAAAATAGATTGTTTGGATATTCGGGGTTTCTCACAAAAAAACACAGAAGGGGCTACGGAGGAAAGAAGCACGTAAGACGAGTTTCCATGAAATAAACTTGTAGAGGGTCGAATATTCGAGAATCCTATGAACCATATTTTTGGAAGTCATCCTTCGTAAATTTTTAATCCTTATTGTTATGTTCCTGTACAGATAATTACATTTTGAGCATATGAATAGTAATATAAAAGACACTACAGTTCATATTTTACCATTAACTTTTATTACAGTGTGCGACAAACTACACTTTCGTCGAGTTTGCTAAATTAATATGAATATTATGAATATATCAAACACAAGCTCGTTCAGGAACTGGAAATGTTAATGTGGGTTCTCCATATGAAATGAGACATGGTATTGGAAGTTTACTCAGATTATTTCACTCCAAAATGTCTTAACTAAACCAAGGATCAAAGACCGCCGGAAAAGAGGTATTAAAATCTCTAGCCAGTTTACTTCAATATGTAATCACGGCTAGTCAAAGTCCTGTAGAATTCGTTCATCAATGAATGAGAGAAGCGAAATCTGTTTTAAACAAAAAGCTCAGAATAAACTGATATTCATAATGACGGGATCAGGATATCAACGAAGGTGGTAGACGAATGCTCATCATTTTATTCCTAATCTCTGATGTTAAACAACAATAGTAAGAACGTTTAGAAGAACAGAAATGGAAATAAAAAGATGCTGCTACTTTTTATTATGCCATAGCTTTCTCACATCATAAGGTACGGTACTACGTGAAGAGTGAACTGTTTCCGGCATCTTTTTTTTCTACATTACCGGCACAATCCCATAGTTTGTGCCTCGCATCATTCCGTACAAACAAACCAGTTTGATTGTGGAGAACGCACTCATTATTTTTTATCCCGAGAACAGTGATGATGACGTATACCTTCCCCGACTCTTCCTTACGTGGAAGCTTAAATTGTGAAAGGAGATGGAAAAGAGCTCGAGGAAACTGATTATTCCAATACTCGGCTTAACGACGCTTTAAACTCAATGTTTAAAGAAGTGGAAGTATATCTGAATAACAAAGTCGTCTTGTTTCATTCTCATAATCATACTTATTATTCGCTTTGATAATATATAGAAACGAAACCTTTAAATTACGATCATTCAGGCAAAAAAAAAAAAACATGTATAGAGTGCAATGTGATTTCAAGATTCTGCAGGAAATACGTACGCAACAAGCAGTAAAATCAAGGATTCCACTAACGTTATAAACTTATTAAAAAGAGTGTTAAAATTGTTAGGTTATTCCATCTTCATTGTGATATTTTCAATTAAGTTAAAAATTTACTTCAAGGTGTGGAATTACGTATGAAATTGTTTAGTGAAAAATGTTTTTGTCTCATCACCGACGTAAGTGTTATGGAATCCAATGGGAATATTGTCGATATAAACTTACAATAAAACGAAAATCTATCAGTCCTACAGTGAAAGCAATACACACCAAACTCTTACAGTCAACAACGACAAAGAAGCTCACAAAATTTCAAATGCTATTATTTCTTATTTCCGAAGACTTTAAGTCTGAAACACTTGACAATTTATTCACGGGATCTCTACTAAATCGAGTGATTGTGTCTTTAACAACAATGATGCCTCCACGGAAACAAACCATAAATCCGCTTTATTTCAAACATTTTAATATAATCTTTTTCACCTTGTATATCTTTAGAAAACCTGTTCCTTCAAATTCAATAAAACATGAGATTGATTACAATCTTTGCGTTTCATTATATCAATCATTATATCGTGACTCCGGGATACATTTCTCCACATGGGAATGTTATCTAAAATGTGGTTATAAAAAGGACTACACAATAAGTTTATTTGAAATATAGCAGATGGGGAAGTCGGCTCTTCATCTAATTGGAATTTGGTATGTTTCATACTAGAAATCCATTTCAAGAACGTGCTCCCGAGACCAGCAACGTGCATCTTTACGGAATACTCTTACTCCTGTTGTAAATGGGTGATAAACGGAACATCATTATGTACTTGTAAAGGAAGTAAATTTCTTTCTGTCCTTCTCGTTTATAATTAAGATGTCAGATACGTTGTAGTTATATGAGTCGCATCATACGAAGTCCCTTTTACAATATTTTTAAAGGAATGTTTCCCGCAGATCAACATCCACACATGTTACATTACACGTACCTATCACTGAAAACATTAGCTTTTCAACGAGATCGGTACTAATTGAATAGTATATATTGAACGACAAGTCGCATATTTTGATAGTTATGGATTTCCACCTCTTGTATACCATCATTGTTATTTTCTTCAGTAGCGCAACTCTCATTCACCGGTAGAATAATCAATAAATCTAAAGCTATAATTTTCGTTCTGTATGCATTATTCTTATCTTTACTTGTGTTATATAGACGTGGGATATTCACAACAACTTCATGAAACATGTTCATTCACTACGGAGTCTAACATAACACATCTAATACAGTTTATTATACAAGTATTATTATTATTGCTGTTGTTATTATCATTGACTATTATATCTTTTAATTCTTTCTACGGTTTCGCTACTCATAGTAATTATGATTTTCCGGTTTTCATTTCAGAGATCAAAAGGCTCACCTAAGAACACGATGAAGATGATGGCCATGATAAATTCCAAAATAAAAGGTCCGTCATAGGAGAAGAGAAACACAACACAGCAAACATAATCTTTACGCAATTAACACAATGATGCGTATGTTCCTACACATACTACTATTTTTCAATTTCCTTTTCACTCTTCTTACGTCTCCCTGCTACTTCTTGTTTGCAAACAATCATTGAAGATGACAAAGAAGACGATGGTCATGATGATGAATATATCAAGAATACATTTTGTTTTTTTACTTTTCTACGCTAATCTTGCTGCTCTTTATTTCTCATTTCTGAAATCAAAACAATCACCAGCAATGAAGGGAAGAAAAAATCCTCCAAAAACATGTATAACTACATCAGAAAATAATTTGATTAAATCTTGATTTGATGTATATCTGTGTGTATGTGTGATCTCCCCTGAAGAAAATATTGTATTTTTAGTGAAATAATATATTTATAACAATAAGATGAATATACCAGTAAAAATATAATTGTGAACAAGAAACTATATATTGACAACATCCTTGTATCGTGCCTTAGAATCGGGGACGAGTGCGTTATGACACAAGGTAGTCCCTTCCGTTGATTATCTGGAATGAATGGGATTTTCTATATGGTTTTAATTATTACTTTGCGAGAGGATAATTGAGAACTCCAACTATTCTATGATATCTGTGTATTTTCATTATTTGACAGAAGTGTAATGTGACGTGTGTGTATAAGTGGATATGACATAAGCTTTCAGATCACAGTACCAACGTGTCTGGCAATCAAGCCGTAGGTAACCATACAGTTGAAGAACACATACCTGCTGATGTTCAGGGTGTTGATGCTGTTGTCCCTCTGTAGTCTCCTCCGGGAGTTTATAATGGAATATCCTTTACCGCTGCTGACTTCTTAGTAACACGATAATCATTGGTACGTATTACTTCTCCTTGGTTTAACAATTTGTACAAGGAGGATAATAGACCATGATAATTCAGTCTATTCGAACAAGAACTCAAGTTGCTATCGTCGAAGGTAGAACAAAACTTCTCTTCTCGACGGATGTTCAACTCTTCTACTCTCTCTCTCTCTCTCCACCCTCTCTCGCTCTCTCTCTGACTGATCGTCGACTTTCCTCATCCATCTTGGATTTGGTTTTTATGATGAACCTCCAGACGATGTCTAATGTCTGGAACGCCGCTTGTTGCCCCAACTGTTGGCCAAACCCTCGGTTCTCCATTGTCACACCATGACTGAAATTCCCAGACAGTTCGTTTATGCAAATCTGACTATTATGTCATATCCGAAATTGTGTCTCTGTTAACAATGTCATGATACAAACATCTTTCTTCATTTCAGAATTACATTTTCTTTTCTTACTCCACGATTTACATCATTCTGCCGACTTGCGTCTCGACAGAGTTACAACAATAAGAACAACAAACCAGCGTGCAGCGAATTGTTTTTGTTTACATATTTTTTTGTACTGTTCACAGATGAAACTTAATTTTATTCTGATTCAATTTTAATATGATTTTACATGAAATAAACTTAAATAAAGCTACCATAATTCTCTGTTTCTTGGCCGAGAAATCCAAGTAGCTACGCTACTGTAGATCTCCCTGGAGATGGGTTTATATCGTTTTTTTAGATATACTTCTATAAATATTTCTTGATTGCATATACATCATAAATTGACTATTAATTTCACAAAAATTCTTCCCAAACCTGAACAAAAATAAAATATCACTAATATTTTCAATTTACATTTGGGTTTATTTTTTTATTTTGTCCTACGTACTAAAATATATATATGTCAGTTACAAACATCTTCCATTACGTACAGATTATTCCTGTATATATTTCGTTTGTTTTTATATTGCATATTTTATTTTATTATGCAATTACTTAGCTATATATATATATATATATATATATATATATATATATATATATATATATATATATATATATATATATATATATATGCATTAGTTTACATTAATATACATTACTTACATTAGTTTATTTCTATTCCAAAATATTTACAATTTTAGTTTTAAATCCTGTTCTTAACCTAGTACTTATTGTTCAGAAATGTATGCTTCAGCCATCTATTGTCCGCTACACCTCTCTACATACATATATATTTTTCCGCTTCTCATCTACCATCAAATCATAATATTCGTGATGTAAATTTCCTCCGGACGAAAGATTACAGTTCAACGCATACTTTCCAACTGCAATACATTTTGTTATCTTTAATAGGATTCATCTTCAACTTTTCAACTTTTCTAGAACTGCCTACACTTGAACTTGAAACACTAAGCACTATAATTTGCTAAATAAAACTAGCACCACACTTTCGTACTATGTTTCTGCACTGTTTTCCAAACCCTTCAGTAGCCATTACTGTATCGAACTATACAATCCATATTTGATGAATTGGCAATACTGAAACCACCTTTTCTCCACTGCTTCGTAAGGGTTTTCTTTGGATTCCAACCTTGACTTTGACTTTCTACATGGCCACTTAGCATCTTATCACTGTGATCACCCGTAGTCCTTACACGTTGTCGGAGTATTTTCGGTGAAAATTCTTAAAAATCTAGAAAATTAAAATATTACAAGGAGTAAAGTACTCCTTCGCCACTCTGAACTTTCCAGTATCGAATTCGTGGTTCGTTGACAGTTTATTTTCGTTTAACAAGTTACTTTCGTGAACCAAACCGTGCATCATTTCTTCAATATTGCCATGAACCAAACCAACGACCTCCTCGGTCCGAATGTTCGGCTCCTGATGTGTAATTTTGTTGTTATCCTGTGCTTTATCGGTTAGGTCAATTCTGTAATCTGATAGTGATTCTTTGTTGTACGTACAGTGATTAAGTGTGTTCGAATTGTGTGCCTTCAAGTGATGTGCTTTTACAGTTTCTTTGCTATTTTTTTCATAAATGGGAGTTATGGCTTGGTGAGTACCTATAACTATATTATTTTATTCATAATTTTATTATCATTATTACGCGTATATTTATTTACGAAATTACATATTTCTCCTAAACTACATGATTATATATATTGAATATTTATTAAATACTAGTTTTCGATAACTGAAACCAAAACCTGTTTATAGATTCAGGGTATTAATATCGATGGAAATCTGCCATCCCTCAGATTTCGGGTTGAGCTTTCGTCGTCCGACTGCTGCTCGCCTAGCCGTGCATCTCTAAACCTGCTTTGTTCCCTGTTATATTTTTATTTCCTATCTACTAGCATATTTATAGACTACAACAATATTAAATTCTCAATTTTATTTCCATTTTCCATTTTTAATAAACACCTTTCTTCTCCATATTCGTAAATTTTTTTTTCAATTATCGTTATTAAATACACGTCAAGTCCGACACAATCATAGCTAAGACGTCTCTTAACTATCATCTTGTCTATATTAATTATCAAATTCAAATTGCCTAATGTGTAGATAATTAAATTTTTAATCCAGTGTCAAATCAGTATATTTATTCTCCTCAACCAGTACAGTCGCTAAATCTTCTGCGTCGGTTGCCAACAAACAACAAAATGACTTACGCCATCGTTACAATCGTATGTCTTTTATCTCCCATCCTAACAAAATAACCCGAGGTCATACTCCTATATTTACTTTCTTTTATCTTATCTTAAGCCCCTCGGCCTTTCTTGTGAAACGGTCACTTTTAATCTTTTATTACAAAATAGATATTTCTACCGTCTCCATAATTTGCTCTTAGTTGTTTAGGGCAACATTTAGACCGGTAATACATCTGCATCTTTTTAATTCCATAAAAACGCTTTTCTTTTTTTCACTATAACTCTAATTATAACATATTTTATTCTTCACTATTTATTTTATATCATACTAACCGCACTTATTTCTATATATCTTTATTCTCTATTCTTCTCTATATTCATTTTTATTTTATTAACTATAATCTTATAAATTACTTGTCTAAATCGGGATCCATAAATGTCAAATAATTATATATATTCTTAAAGTTAATGTTATATTTATCTATCGTTATGCTATCTCTTTCTTTATTTATCTATTACTATTCTCTTGATATCCTGATCTTTCACTCTGTCTTCCATCTCTTTCCCATTCTTTATTCAATAAATTGTCAATGATTAGCTAGACTCTTAACCACTCCTCTCATCGAACCTCGCATTTCGCTAGATGTCAAAGCCTATACTCTACAATACTACTTCACTACAATTTACTATTTTCTTAAAATCACTATGTTTATCTTACTCTTACCCTTTAATTATTTTATTTCTTAATAATTACCTTTAACGTCACTTATTCATTTAATTTAAATGTTACTTTCGTACTCATCAGATCTTCTTCTAAATAAGTCGGATGCACTCAAAAAAATCACTTCTTTCCGAGCGATAAACGAGTCAACCTCTGAGTCTCTTCTTTCTCTATCCCCGAAGACTTACTTGACCTTATACATAAAGTATTCTCATTGACGTTTTGGTAATCGCCCACTTTAAACTCAAAGAGAATGTGACTTCCTACCTATCTAGTTTTTTACTCTTTTGAAAGGTTCTCCAAACTTCTATGTTATTTAACCAATTCTTTTCTTTTCTATTTTTTACTATCTAAATCATTAAACATTAATTTCCATCATCCATCTTAATTGTTTTTTCTATCTTGCCTTTTCCTACTCATTTTTAATCCAGGTGTTCCTTTTCGATAGCGTTTATTATTATTTTCCCCCATTCTTCTTTATAGTCATATTAGTCACTTATTATCTACTCATGATTAATTTTTAATTCTTTAATTATTTTTATCCTTCATTCTTCTTAATCCTGCTGTTCTCTTTCTCTATTTGCTACTTCCTCTCTGTCTATCTATCATGTTTATTTATCTGTCTATCAGTTTGTCTATGTCCTCAAGATATAGTACTACTTTCTATATTTTAATCTTCCTAACTCTCCTAGCTTAATATCTCCTATAATTCTAACGTAACCTTAATGCTAAAATAACAATAATACTAACCTAATTCTAACACAATCATAATTCTAATTTATACATTACTATATCTATGCAATAAAATCCAACCTCACTAAAATCTAAAAATTCTTATACTAATAATTTCTAACCTAGTCCCGATACAACTATCTACACTTATGACCATTCCTCCTTTCTATTTAAACAACCAAGTATGACGTTCTCTAAAATGATCCGCAAATGCTACCAGATCAAGTGATAAAGCTTCCTACGATTAATTTTGCTTCTTTTTTATACTGCGCAACAGTCGGTACAAACGCAGCTATTTGAATTGCTTCTGTACAATCAAACATGTTACGAAACCGGTCTAGCCATTTAATGACTGGGACTTGATCTCCTCTTGATTTGAATATAGCACATATCGTACAATTACGTTGTTTTGATTTCAACACATAAGATGTTGGCTTCACGCAAAATAATACCTATTTCATCAATTATTGTTATAGTGCCCAAGAAATGCCTCCTGAATCCCAACTCAACGAGCACTTTCAAATCAAAATCATTATCTGTGAACTGCACCAAATAATACTTCTTGGATGTCCGTCTTATCATGTTATTTCGTATGATCGTTTCGTTTTGTTCTCCATAAGTTGCGTTACATTCTACGCAATGTTATAACACACATAAATCTAAATAGTGAAATCGTGATCTCGAAAACATTGTTGCTGGTTTGCCATTATCTTTCATAACCGGTTAATGAATGTGGTGGTTGTTCTTTAGTGACAACATTTCTACGGCGTGTATTACAACAAACACAACACTACTTTTGAGCAAGGATGGATGGGTTTTCTATCTTTTCTATTGACGCATTCCAATATTCAAATCTTACTTAAACTAATACTAATCGGAAACCAAATGTAGCTTCTACCATAACTAAGTGTGTTACTATAACAATTAACTCTAAATCAACTAGGAATCAAACTCAAAATGCCTCCATCATGCCATGAAGAGTTATTATAATAATTAACTCCTAATGAACCAGGATCGAACTTAAAATGATTGCCGAAACACTTTTTGCCTCCACCATGACAACCTCCTTCTATCGTGCATTAGAATCGGCGACGAGTGCGTTATGACACAAGGAAGTCCCTTCCGTTCATTATCCGGAATTAACGGGATTTTCTACCTGATTTTAATTTGCGAGAGGATAATTAAGAACTCCAACTATTCTATGATATTTGTGTATTTTCGTTATTTGACAGAAGTATAATTTGACGTATGTGTATAAGTGTATATGACATAAGCCTTCAGATCACAATAACATGTCTGGTAATCCAGCCACAGGTAACCATAAAGCTCAGGAACATGCTTATGTTCTGGGTTGTTGATGCTGTTGACTAAACTGTCCACCCTCTGTAGTCTCCTCCGGGAGTTTATAATGGAGTAACCTTTACCGCTGCTGCCTTCTTAGTAACACGATAATCATTGGTAGGTATTACTTCTTCTTGGTTTAACAATTTGTACAAGGAGAATAATAGACCATGATAATTCACTCTATTCGAACAAGAACTAAAGCTGTTAGCGTCGAAGGTAGAGCACTACTTCTCTCCTCGACGGATGCTCAACTCTTCGACTCTCTATCTCTTTCTCTCTCTCTCTTTGACTGATCGTCGACTTCCCCTGATACATCTTGGATTTGTTTTTTATGATTTAACTCCAGACGATGGAATCTGCTGTCTAATGTCTGGAACGCCGCTTGTTGCCCCAACTGTTGGCCAAACCCTCGGTTCTCCATTCACACACCATGACTGAAATTCCCAGAAAGTTCGTTTATGCAAATCTAACTATTATGTCATATCCGAAATTGTGTTTCTGTTAACAGTGTCATGATACAAACATTTTTTTTTCATTTGAGAATTGCATTTTCTTTTCTTACTCTATGATTTAAATCATTCTGCCGACTTGCGTCTTGACAGTGTTACATCAATAACAACAACAAACCAACGTAGAACGAATTGTTTTTGATTACATAATTTCTTTGTACTATTCACAGATGAAACTTAATTTTATTCTGATTCAATTTCAATATGATTTTACATGAAATAAACTTAAATAAATCTACTATAATTCTCTGTTTCTTGACAATATATTTAAAATAGTAAGTTTATGTATTACCATTAATTACGAATCGTCCATTTATTATGTTCTCTTCATTTGATTCCAAGAGCATCATCATTAAGTAATTAGATTCAATGAGTAACAACATTAATATTTAACTTTGTGTGAAGTGTTAGAAATTATTCACCAGATTATTAACACTCACTAATTCATTTCCGTTTCATGTTTCTTACACGTGCATGGGAATAATCTCAAGAAGTTTCCCTGAGAACCTTTCACAAAGATAATGAGAAATCTTATTTCCGTGAATCATCTTCAGATTCCTTCCTTAGTTCACTGCAAACGCTACATTTCATCTAGTTTCAGATTTGACAGTGATGGTGATAGAGTTCACATTGAAGTTTTCGTAACGCTGTTTGTATTATCTGTCAGGAAAGCAAATCTACAACTATTTTTCGAGTTTGGCATTCCTGTGCTCTATTCGTGGAGAGTATGAGAATTAAACCAATCAAATGTTTACTGAGGGACAAGAAGGAAAGTCTAATCTGAATAAGAACTTGCAGAGGGGCACAAGCTGTGAATACGAATAGTCATAGTGTAAATAAAGGACGACACCGAAAGAGAAAGCCAGAAACAGCTGCTAAATGGAGACAATAGAGTAAAAATTGTCGAAGTGGGGACATAAAACGCAAATGCAACAAATACGCCGATAACGCCATGATCTTGGTGTAGTGGTTAAGGTGCTGGCTTACAAATGCAAAGGACGCCAGTTCAAATCCCCGGCAAGGACATTTTTAAAAATGTTTTTGTTATAAATGCATACAGCTCATGCGAGACGATAAAAGAGGTCGTATTTAGTCTATCGTAGCAATTATTATTGGTAATGTTTAGTAGTGATAATACTTTTTGTCTTTGTGTATTGCTTTTCTTCTTGTCTTCATTTTGAAGGTGAAGAATATCCGAATAAATGCCACCAAATTCCGCTTATTATGAATGTAAACGCCATTTGCAATCAGTAAAGAATAAAAATGGAACGTTCCGATGGAGCTGCAAAAAGTAAAAAAAAAAAAACAAAAAAAACATGGAAGTGGAGGTTTTCGAACCGATACTCATGGTTATTAAAAATACAATCTCTACATGCCTTGCACCTCTCGACCACATATCTACGTTACCAAATAACAGGCTTGTGTTTAGGTTAGGCTGGTCAATACGTTTTGCAAAGAGGCCCGGTTTAGCTCTGATGCAGCACAGGTGCGAGAAGGAAGAAGGAAGCAAAACACTTTTTCTCTCCCCCTTTGTGCGCCTGTTTATCTATCTATGTGTGTATATATATAAGCCTATCTATCTATCTATCTATCTATCTATCTATCTATCTTTAGCTGCTAGGGGTCTAAAAAGGACGAAACAATAGATATATTCTAAATTTTCTAACTTTGATTTATTTGCTCTTCTCTATACTATATTGACTAAATCTTGATCTG
Source organism: Thermobia domestica (assembly GCF_964235325.1). Classification (NCBI taxonomy): domain Eukaryota; kingdom Metazoa; phylum Arthropoda; class Insecta; order Zygentoma; family Lepismatidae; genus Thermobia; species Thermobia domestica. The sequence continues at coordinate 109,304,933 of NC_137457.1, forward strand.
AAGAAATGCGTGAAACAATAAAACTATGAATATGCTATTGCCATCAACACGTTTTGTTCTAATTTAGTTTTCGGAATGTCATGATATTTTTCCTAAAATATCACTATTTTTACAGAAATGACTTTTGATGTCACCGTTTTACAAAGAAATAAGTATAAAAAGCTTTATCGACCCTATTATCTATTCACAAATAAATATTTTGTTGTTTTTTAAGAAACAAAATGTATTTTGTTCATTACATACCACCAAGGCATCTTTCTGTGAGGCGAAAAAGTCGAAGGACAAAAAAGTTTATATTTTCCAATAAATTTTGTTGAGAGTGGTAAAGGACTGTGAGAAACATCGTTATAGAAAGTTTCGTTAATTAATTTTAATAAATAACGTATTTATACATATCTATAATTTTGAGGGGTTTAAACGGGACGAAATGTTTCCAATAATTTGAATTTTTTAAAAATAACATCAATATTTTACATCTTATTGCAATGAATCTGACATAATTCAATCTAAGTAGCATAAGAAACGTTTTCCCGAGATGTGTCAGTAATTAGATAGAAATAACGTTGATCGATATGACGATATTTTTTATGGTCAAGGGGTTTTTTCGGGACGATTTTTGGTTATTTCCAGGTATCCAACTCTCAACAGAATGTGTAAGAAAATGTCGGCAACTGTGAGCGTATTCTTTAAAACGTCTCTTCTCAAGCATTTTTCATTCCATAAACTATTCTGTTTAAACAGTTCACAGAAATTAGGATGGAAAATTGACAAAAACAGTGTCTACCAACATTTCAGATAGAACATCATCTCCATACACAATTGCTTCGGAGAAAGTCGCATCACCGTTCGCTCATAACGAACGCTATTGAGAAGGGGGAAGTATGTAGAGGAGGAGGCCTCCCCACGTGCGCCACGCAGGGCAGCTCAATAGTTGATTGACACCTGAAGTTCCTTTATAGCTGTTTTCTTCCGCTGGTTATAAAGCAGTAAAGCGAACAAGAAAGACTGGTTACAGATTTCAATAACAATTGTATAGGCTGTGCTCTACACAAACATATTTAAAGCTGAGAAAATATGTAGAAGCCCTAGACTAAAAGACACACACCATTTGAAATATTATAATATATAACTACAATACATGTATATAGAATAAGAAATACATGTTACTCAATGATAATTAAATAATCCAATGTAACACCACTCTACAATATATCCCATATTTTCAGGAACACCATCAATAAGACCGTTATATTACTGTTTTATTTATGGTTTAGTGTCTCACTGGTAATTACACTGAAAGGAGAGGTTCCGACTTCATCTGATCGCATGCAGTTTTTTATATGGTTTCTTGCCTTTCACTCCTTACATTGTGTCGTTTATTATTATTATTATTATTATTATTATTATTATTATTATTATTATTATTATTATTATTATTATTATTATTATTATTATTATTACATTATTTGTGAGTTGAGTTGATTTTGAGTTTTACGTCCGTTTCAGCAACTAAGCTGTATGAGAAGTGGACGTACTGATTAACGTAGAATCCGAAACACATGAGCTCCTACTGGGAATCGAACCCAGGTATCCCACGCCAAAGACGCGTACGCTAATCGCTTAGGTATGTAGATACTCATAATAATAATAATAATAATAATAATAATAATAATAATAATAATAATAATAATAATAATAATAATAATAATGTTTAAATTAAAAGACAAATTCTGACCAAAGCATATATTAACTAATAAATAATAGTATTACAGTTTCGGCAAATTAGTTTTCCGAAACTGTAACGCTATTATTTATTAGTCAATATATGCTTTGGCCAGAATGTCTCTTTTAATTTATACAAGAAGTTCGAAAGCTAGAATGAGTGGTATTCAAATAATATAGTTAATAACATCAAGAAATTTTGAAAACAATAATTTAGGGAGAAAATAGTTTTTGTGGTGGTAAATTGAAGAAATGAAATTAACACTAAAAGCATTTGCGAGATTAAATGTTTTTATAAACTAAACTACTTCCCTGATATTCGAGAAAACCGCACTCAATGTTTTTAATTTCTTCATTTTACCTTCTCAAAAATAGTTTCTTCTTTGCAATGCATTTTATAAAAACTTTGCTTTGTTATAATTTCAGCATCATCTTTACCAAAGGATTTACCAATGAATAAATGAGTTTATATATGACCTCTTTCTAGTACCGAAGCTATACGTTGCTTGAAAACAGTAATGGTTTTAGATTTTCCCTCAGGGGTGAGGATTTTAATACACTAGGTGTGAAAAGTAATATTGTTGAAATGGTAGGAAATCCACATTTAACATGCCCAGGAGGAATTCAATAGCTCCAAGGGGCTCCCTGTCACTCTCTGAAATAATCACTGCTTGAAAATGAAATCTCTGAGTTTAGTGCCACAAAATTATGCTCCAAGGCTGAAGGATATGGTAGCGAATGAAACAAACAAATGATGGTAAAATCTTGGCGATATAAAAAGCGGGTGGTAATGAAAGATCTTCGAGAAAACCCGTGCACATAGTTTTCATTCTCAATGAAACCGGCTTGGCGAGAACCAGGACCGAAGCTGGGGCCACATATCCTAAGAAGTAGGTTGGTGCTCTATCACTGAGCCACCGAGGTTTTCGTATAAGTGAATCCATACCTTAAGATCGAATCAGATCTACGCTAATGAGTTCAAATTTTAAAGCTGATCAAGAATCGAACTCGGAGCCTCTTACATCACGCTCGCTAACCACTAGAACAGAGCGGGGACTGTAGGGGGTGAAATACAGGGACCTGATCCCTATTAATTGTAACTTCCTGAAGTTAGCTCCCCTCTCATCACAAATATGTATTCCAAATATTATACTTTATTCCTTTTAAGTCATTTTTAGTACTCAAACAGCATGTTCCCTAAAAATCTCGAAATCTAATTTTGTAAAACAAACACAGGGGTGGATCCAGGATAGCGATCGGGGGAAGAATAGGATTTAAAAAAAAATAAAACCCATGACAAAGTTGTAGCTCTTTATTTTTTTAAAAAACTTTGTATTATAATTGTAGAATAAAACCTAAAATAAGTAAGTCTTCAATTGCAGGAGTTAAATGAATCAATACATCTCAATAAATTACTTGCATTGGAGTTCTTGCTCAGAAAATGCCCACTTTCGAAAATGTAGGTGGCCGCTTCTCCTCTTTCTTTTCAAGATGCAATATTTTGAGCTATCCGTTCCTTCTCAAAACTGATTTCTGCTTCTTGTTAACAATTAGTAAATAGTAAGCTATAAACCCATTTGTCCGCAATTGTTTGCCAATATTCCTGTTTTAGAAAGTCCAGTTTGACAGTACAGAAAGTCAATAAACGTAATGGTTCTGGCATTTTACATGCAAGTGCAATTGAAAATACAAAGAAGGAAGCAATATAACTAGCGTATGAATAGAAATTAAAGTTAATGATTCAAGAAGAATTCGTATTCTTATTATTATTCTTATTCTACTGCTACTACTGTTATTTATTATTATTATTATTATTATTATTATTATTATTAGTAGTAGTAGTAGTAGTAGTAGTAGTAGTAGTAGTAGTAGTAGTAGTAGTAATCCATCAGTATCAACGTTTAAACAAGTCAACATGTACGGCAGTGCATGGCAGCCAAGTTCCGCGAAGAAAATGAAAACTGGCCTGCACCTGCCGTAAGCATATTATACACGAACAAGAGTTTTGGGTAAAATCACCGATTTCGAGGCTCTGTAAAACCGATTCTAGTGACGGGAAGAAACATGAAATATAGAATTTAAGGAGATATCCGAGAGATGTGCTCATATACCAATTCTCACATTCCTACCTTCAACCTTCGAATACTGGACCCCTAAAATATGCAGTTTTCAGGTTCACTAACTCACTCATCAAATTAATTAGGTACTTCCCAATGAGACAGAGACGTGAAACTTAGCACAAAGGTACTTTATAATGACCTGAGTATAGAAAAAGTCCAAAATCTGATGAATGTGCTATGGGAAATTTTTCATGGGCAAAAAACTGTCCTTAGTTAAGCAAGAAATCGTTTCACTCACTCACTCATCAAATTGATAAGGTACTCCCCAATGATCCAATATGCTACAATTAAGATATACGATATTGACATGGTGAACTACAAAAAGAAGTGAAATATGAACAAAAATACCAGAGGTACAAAAAGTGCAGCCAAGTTCGTCAGCCTCAAAAAGTGTTGAGATGAGAATGGATGAACCAAGTTCCTTGGCCCTGCATCTGAAACGAACATTGGAATTTGGCGCGGGATAGTGGTGGTGGGCGTGGTGGGTTTGGAACCACCACCAACCTTAGGAATATCAACTCCGCTAAGGCGCTAAGGCACATATACAGTATACTGCAGTAAGATTGGTGGTTCGAAACCCAGATAGGGAAAACTTATATTCCTTCACGAAGTGTCACGGTAAATGATGTTAACGAGCCTTAGGGATGGTGTTTGTGAGCGTGGTGGATGTGGGGGTCACCATTAGCCTTATGGCTGAAATGTCCCGCCGTGAAACTAGAAACAGACATCTTAATGTATTCGAATATGTTAGACATATTGCAGATGCAGTCAGGAACGGCGCGAGAAACCTTTGATGGGGTGGGCGGAAAGAGGCGGAACTAGTTGCGGGTGGGCGGACAATGAAAATGAGAACTGGGCAATGTAGACAATTTTTTGACAATAATTAAGTTTCAATTTTTATACTCTTTAGTTAGCTAAGGCTCAGACCGAAATAGGGAAGGAACAAGGATGTGGAAAACAGCTGTCTTGGCCTTATAGAAGTACGATTCCAGCATTTGTTTGGTGGGACTGAAGAAAAGCAGGACTTAGGATGGTCTGCGGGAGTTCGTGGCTATATACTCGACCTACCGAATTTCGCGTGCTAGACATACTGTATATCGGTATACTTAGTGATGGGCAGATTCCCAGGGATATATTTTTCTGGAATATTCCTTGGGAGTTTCCCCGGGAAGATTCCCAAAAATGGGAATATTCCGGGAATTTATGTGCAAACACAAAGAAAATTGTATTCTATTACTATATTATGATTTCAAAATAAAATTCTTTTTTTTTTTTTTTTTTTTTTTACCAGAGTATATTTATTACTATTGTCTCCAGAAGATTCTTTAAAACGTATATTTTGAACGGTATTATGTTATTTTATTATATTTATATAGAGGGTACGCATATCTTAAATGTATTACTTACAATATGTCTTATGCGAATATTCTGTTGGAAAAAACATTTGGTATAGAAAGCCCACATACTTTTACACCTCTAAGCAGTTTAAATTTACATATTAGTGAATTTTCTAAACTTGACCCTAGTACTGATAGGTTAGGTAACTGGTAGAAAACATACGTAGTCTTTCGAAAAATCCGTAAGGTTGCCAGTATAAGAATTGTCATATATACAGAATGTCGATTGAGGTACACTGTGCTTTGTTACTGTGTACTATTAAATCTCTAATTTAAGAAAATAGGCTATTTCGAACAATATTTACGGTGTTGCAAAAATTCTCCAACAACGCTTGGCACATGAATAGACACGTAAAAAATAAGTAAACACATTGTAATTAACACAGGTCCGGAAACACCGGTACTAATGAAACATCCTGAGAAGCAACCCTAATATTGATAACATTATATTTTAAATGTATATGTATTTACAGCTACAGAGATTCCTTTATTCAATACCTGATTCTTCCTCAGAGAACGAAATTCGAGTAAGAGACAACAAACAGACCAATATCTATTACTAAAGGTTTTTCGGGATGTATTCACCTCCCCTCTAATTCTACAGAATTTCTAGATTACTTTACAAACATGTTCGTTTTCATCATTTATAAATTGGAATTTGCAACTTTGTAGTGCAAATGGAAATGGAAATTTTAAAAATCATATTATTAATTAGTTATATAAACTAAAGTAAACGAATCTATTTTTTTAAAACCTCCAAATTATATAAAACCTAAAAAATAAATCATAATAAATGAAAATAAAGTAATAAGTATTTTTTCTGATAATGTGGAAAATGAAATAAAGAAATGGAAATAAATTCCTTCCCGGGAATTTATATGCCAGGGAAAAAGAACCGGGAATATTTCCAATTTTTATTTTCTCTATAGTGTACTCTATAGTCGATGAAGTTCAAGACAACTTTACCTCCTTTCCCTCCAAGAATGCACATGAATGCATAGAAATAAAAGAAGGTCCAAGCAACACAGACTAACAGATAATACTCTACCTTTCGTTAATAACATAAAATATACAACAAGTACGTAAAGTAAAACAAGTATAAAATAGGCTACTGCAAACATTTTTATCTTTGAAGGATTTATTACAAGAAAGGAAGAGACAAAATAAATAAATAAATAAAATAAAATAAAATAAATCGTTTATATTTTCACTCATATATTCTTAATTTGTGCACATTAGGTTTTCTGACGTGATCTCTATATGCAACAGTAAAGACCTATGTTACTAAAAGAATAGGAAAATTCGAAAGCATGATTGTTTGATCATAGTTTACACAGATATCTTTAAAATTGAAACTCAAGTTAGAAAAAAAAATATAAATAGGATAAAGAAATAAATAGCAACTAACAAAACTTCATCATGAATTCATGATCCACAGAGAAACAACAATGTATTTTAAACTATGAAGAGCTGATCACATGGTACGAACAAGCTTACAATAAACTTTCAGACCTAGTCTTTAATAAGGTGCAATGCGTCGATTTTTATGTCCAGCATCGTACAGGAATAGTGACAGCAATTACGGCTAATTTGTGAATTTCATGAAAAGCAATTTTGAAAAGATCCATCACTTCAGTAAACTGAGAAACTGAGGTAATTTTGCATTGCCTTTCCTCCTCATAACGTTTCCAAACTTTCGGGAGAAGTTTCAGTTCCGCCTCTACACTATCGAAATCACATCCATAATGACGTGCATGTGGTTCAATTTTCTCAAATGAGAGGAAGTGTTCACTTTTAGGGTGAAGACTGCTTATCCCACTTAAAATCATTGTTCATTGCAGAGTTAAACAGGGTTCTAAAACCTATTACATTACATTACATCGAAAGTAATACCTATTGCTTTTGAAGTACAGGAGGTCATCTTCATTATTTTACTTCTGTTGGGGTGGGCAGATGGGTGGGCGAGACCATCCATCGGGTGGGCGGTCGCCCACCCCCGCCCACCCTTAATGCCGTCCCTGGATGCAGTGGTAAGGAGCTTGGCTCATCCATCCTCATCTCAACACTTTTTGAGGCTGACGAACTTGGCTGCACTTTTTGTACCTCTGGTGTTTTTGTTCATATTAATTCTACAGAAGAGTCCATTCCCTTTTCTAAAATTGTTTGACTTTTCGTTTTTTCTTTCTTCTTTCTTTTTTGCAATATATTATTATCTTGTTTTGAGCTCGAACGACTTCCCCCCCCCCCGCCCAATATTCAACTTGGATCCGCCTCTAGTTACACAATTAAGGAATTATCCACAGAAAGATTCATTTAAATTTTTTTGTTGTTTATTACAAGCGCTTGCATGCGTGGAATAAAACGAAATTTCTATTTTACGTAGATACCAATGTAAAGCTAATTAATGTTAACTGGAAAGCAAAGTTGTTAATGTTTAATTTAGTCGGCAATGTTCTAATGAGATCAGCAAAGTTAAATAGTACCGGTTGACCATGCGTACTCATTTCGGTATCCACCCAGCGTCGCGAGGACAATTGGGGAACTACTTGAAAGAAAGTATTGAACTCGGTGACTTCAACTTTCGGCTATTCAAGATTCGTCTAATAACCTCAGGCAATGAAATTTGCAGATGTTAACTCAAGAAAAAGTGTAAGCGAATCTTGAATTCAAGATTGCCTAATGTGAAATTATGTTGGTAGTACTGACAAGAAATGACAAAATTTAAGAAATTTGTAGTTTCTAAATTAAAAAAAAAATAAATAAAAAGTACACATCAAAACAGTATAAGCGCAATTACGCTATATGACTAGATATTATATGTTTGACACCAAGATATGAAAATATTACGCGAAGTTACAAGATGCATTACAGAAAATATAAAATGAAGTCACAAATTTGACGAGAGTTTGCATAATTCATAAAATAAAATTAAACAAAGCACCAAAGATCAGTATAAGCACAATTACGGTATAGATAGTATACACTTGACATCGAGCATCGCCATTAAAAGTGTAAATTTTTAATTAAGTGCAAACTGTTTTAGTGCAGTATGCACACTGACGGATCCACGGGGAGGGCGAAGGGGGCGACTGCCCCCTCCAAAGAGTTTCTTGAACTTTCAGCATTTATTATTGGGAAATACTAATATAGTCTTTTCCCGACCGATCCAATCTTGTGACAAGCCTAGCAGAGTCTAATCAAAATGTGTGGTACTTAATTGTACTTAATACAGATATATTTGAATTATGAATACTTCTCTCCCTAGTTCTTTTGGACGGTCATCATAAGCTCCAAAGGAGCGTGAATTGATTCATTGGACGTTGGACGAACAACTGTAGGAAGGGGGTAAGACGACTCACTCTTTGAACTAAAAATGTGTTATTGTGTCGTAGAAAAAGGATATGAAATGGATTTCGGAATTCCGGATTATAACCTCAATTACCTTTGCGACCTTGAATAAAGAGAAATATAGAATCTACAGCGCTTCTTACCGAATAGCTCTCTGAATCTGCAAGGAAAATTTTCTGTTGGTTGATTGATTAATATGTACACTCATGTCCAAAATTATTGTCGCATATTTATAAATATGTTGTTGTAGAAATATGATTTGATAACGAATTCGCCCGGTATTTCTTATAATGTTAGTATGTATATAATCGGCGAAGACATGTATGTGGCAAATTTCATGTCAAAAGAGCAGTAAATAAGAACAATAAAACGAAAATAAAACTTTCTTGTTCATTTAGCAACATTTTGTTTTACTCATTCTAATTTTCGTATTTATAATTCTTTTCCTGTGAAATTTACCACAAATATACATTTCCCGATTATACCCATAGTATCAGTATTAAAAGTATCCTGCAAAGTTATTATCAAATTATATTCTTAAAAGAAGACAGTTATAGATATGCGACAATCATTTTAGACATGAGTGTACTTACGTCGTTTGTCAAAATCGATGCTTTACAGAACGAGAACTAGAGTTTAAATTTGGATCTGAACCACCGTAGTGCGTTTCATGCTCGCTCACCGGGAATCAAACCACAGGACCTCATGCATCAAAGATCAAAAGTACGTTCGCTAGCTACTAGACCAATAAAGAGACCCGTGACTTTTGGGGTTCAACATGGAAACATTAGGAAGGACCAAGCATTCATTGTGACTTCTAATGGCATTTCATCTTTTATTGAGAAATAACACAAGCTGTTATTGTAATTCATATATAAAAGACGAAATCCTGAGTGAAAAACTTCGCACAGGTCAAACCGCTTAAGCTAGAAACTTTAAATTCGGAAACTAGGTAAGATTTGTTACGTAGGGTATCACTAAGGAAGAATTTTTGGAAATTCGAAGAAAGGAAGGGAGAATTGGGTGGAAATTATTTTAATAAGATGGCCATCTCTTCGAATCAGTTAAGACGAGAGACTTGAAATTTGGCATTTGAATTTCTCATTTAAAATAATTTGACACGCTTTTCAACGTTTTTTGATATTTTAGTAAAACGGAGAAAAGAGATGGAAAGAAAAAGGGGCGGGAATTGCAAATATTATAATAAGATATCAATATCTAAGAATCGTTAAAGGTTAGAAACATGGAATTTAGTATATGGACTTTTCAGTTAAAATAATTCAATACTTGTTCCAGCGTATTTGATATTTTACTTAGAAGGAAGAAAAGGAGTGGATTATATTATTATTATTATTATTATTATTATTATTATTATTATTATTATTATTATTATTATTATTATTATTATTATTATTATTATTATTATAACATGCCCATATCTCGGGATCCCTTGCGATTAGAAACATGAAAGTTAGTAGTTTGATTTTTCTATCTGAGCGGTTTTCTTTCACTTAACGTAGAAAAGAAGGAAAAGATATGGGGGTGGTTCATTAAAGTACCTTACGAGATGTTTGAATTTCGTGACAGAGTTTTAGCCCAATCCAATTCTATATGAAAGACAGAAGGAGGAACGCAAAATATTGTGCCCCAGTAGCACGTAAGAGCATTTGCTATATTGTGCAAGGCCGTATGCCGAGCAAATTGGGGATCTGGAACGAAGCCCTACCTAGACTAAGGCTAGCATGATATAATTTTATTGTTGTTGTAAGCATAGCTATAATTATACTATGTTTCGTGGACCGCACACAAATATAGAGATTTTGTATTATTCTTTATACACATATACTTTTGTTATCTATTTTTGCGTAGCTCGAGCCTCCAGTGTTTCTTCCAGACATGTTTTTTTGGGGGCACTGCACCCCGGACCTCGGACAGTGCCCCCCGGACGAGACCAAAATTATACGTGTATAATATAATAATAAATAAAATAGTACCAGCAGTGCCCCCCGGAATACTACGTGTGCCCGCCCGGAACACTTTTTCTGAAAGAACGGCAGGTTCTAACTGTTGTCCCGCAATTGTTATTCAAAATATAAATGATTAGAGCAAATTGTACACTCTTTCGTTAAAATTAATATTATCGTCAATACAGTATTTTCTTTTGTGCAAATACCGGTACTGTCAACGACAGTGCATCTGATATGTGGCGGTGATTGTGTGTGAAGTGAGTCATGACACCGCCACGCCTCCGAAACGGAAGTACGTATTTAATTTAAATGTACAGAAAGAATGTACTTCCATTAAAAAAAAAAAAAAAAAAGTTACAAATTCGGGTCCTAAAGTGGAATCAGGTTTACACCCGCTCCGCTTCAGTCCCGGATTCATATGCGTCCCATTCTTGCAAATTAAAATTCTGATCACCTTGAAGCTACACTCATCTTCCAGGAAGCGGACCGCCCCTCCCAAACGATCCTTCTAGATCCACTAGTGAGTATGCAGGGGTCTGAACCGAAAAGAAAAAAGAATAGTAACAATAAAACTTATGGGACAGCTTCTTCCCATCAAATATAGGCATATCCTAAAAGTGACCAGATATTCACTTAAGCTTCACCCAATATGGCTGCCATATCTCATGTGATCGCCGCAGTCTATAGAATATCCATGTTTCCTTGATTTCTTACCTTTCGTTCAATTATACGATTATGAAACTTATAACAAAATATTTTGTAAAGAAATTTATTCTCGTTTGATATAAAGTACAATCTCTGTAGGTTAGGTAGATATAAAGTTACAAATGAAGGAGAGGGTTGTGTCGTTTAATCTTGTATGTTTTTTTTTTCAAGCGTATTTTTCTGATTTTTCATGAAGAAAGCAGATTTCATCAATCAGTCAAAATGTTTAAATACATGAAAATACAGGAGGAAACATGGATGATGTGATGATATTTTTACATGAATTTTCAGGAAGTAACATGGCTTTGTCTCTGTTCCAAAAAGGGAAGAAAACCTTTGAAACTACTTAAGAGATAGACAGTTAATTGTAATAGGTTGTGAGTATATTCAATAATTCTACCACAAAACCTGAAGAACTAGTAAAAGTGGGATAACGTTTCCAATTATACTTTTATGCATCCCATGGGGTGACGCACTGGCTTTCTGTCGATATTTCACATACAGAAGACTTATTTCACATCAGTCATTTGCCTCTCAGTTTTACTCTTAAGAGCAAATGTGAGCAGACGGCACGTATAGAAAGTGTACCCTGAGGAGCTAACTTTGCTGGAGCAACATATTCAAGTAATTGATATGGGGAAGCAACATATTCAAGTATTGGGGATCGGAAGAGAAAATGGAGAACGCTACCTAGTTCGTTGTTTGGACATAGCAGCACCATTTTTTTTTTTTTTTTAAGCTCGTGTATTGCAAATGTAAAACTCTCACGTACTTGGGCCTATTGTTTATGTTCGAGATTGTTTCACTCAGACATGCAGTGGCGTAACTAAGGGCTTGGGGGCCACCCAGCAGACAACGTGGAATGGGGCCTCTTCTCTACGTCCTACATCACGATTTGGGGCCCCGTGATGGCTTTGCCTCCCCCCCCCCCGCAATGCGGGGTCTGCGGGGCCTTTATTTACACCCAACCGTATCGTTTATGTCCCAACAGTGTACCGTGCCAGGGATGGACTTTTTTTTTGTCTTTTATGAACCATAAATTATTTCTATCGCTTATAAAAAACTGAATTTTGCTTAAATAACGTTTTCTCTATAGATTATTTTGCTAAATAAGATTACAGAAACTTCCGTATAATTACATATTGTTCTCAAATGCATCATATTTTGTTTATGTCAAGTGTAATTCTAGCATGTTCACATATTTTTTTCTCTAATTTTTTTACTTATATAAATATTATTTATATAAACAAACAAAGAAATCAGAAAAATACGCTTGACAGAAACACAGGTATAACATTAAGCGATACAAGCCTACTCCTTCATTTCTAGATTTATATCTACCTGACCTACAGAGATGAATATACGAAACGAAACTAAATTTTATACACAAAAATATTTTGTTACAAGTACCAAGACCGTATAATTGAACCTAAGCTAAGAAATCAAGGACACCATTATTTTTCTATACACAGTGTCGGCCAAATTGAATATGGCAGCCACATTGAATGTAGCTCAAGAGGAATGTTCGGGGACTTTCAGGATATTACTATACTTGATAAAAAGAAACTATCCTGCAAGTTTCGTTAGGCTACCAATTTGCGCTGGGTTTGTCAAAATTTTCCGCTACATACTGGACTATTTAATAAGAAATACTTTCAAGAAAAAATAACTATTAATAAGGTGCAGGACTACCAACGTATGCGAGCTAAACGAAGTGCTTTAAAAAATCAACTTTCGCCTAGTAAGAAAATTAACTGTGTCATCGCTTTGATTGACGTTTGCATAGCTAGGAGGTATTAGGCGAAACTTGAAGCCCGGTGAACTCCCGTCTAGTAATCCAGCATTAACGGCGAGGGGAGCGATGTGCTGACCACACATCACTCCAAAGGCATAAGTGCCGTAAACCAGCTTTTAAGCCATGGTCCGCTAAAGGCTGTTATGCCAGTGTTTTTTTTTAAAGTTTAATTCAGTGATGGTAGGTAGTATTCTGAGATTTATTATTTTTCTTTTTCCATTTTGCATAATTATGTTTTTTTTTTCTCGTTATTACATAGATATAAAACATTCTAGCAGTTTCAATTTGCTCGACTACAAACACGGAAATGTACGATAATTTGGAACTATTCATACTGTTAGGTGAAAAAAACAAGGTTGTATACCTATATAATACATCACAGTCTTACGAGCTTGTATAAGAAACAGAAAGTGAAATCTGAACTAGGAGAGATATCTGAGTTTGAATCTCTTGTTTGGTGACACAACCCGAGACCATAGATAATAAAAGATGATTGTTGGATATGAGTTTAGTATCCCGTTCTGCACCAAGGCTATATGAGACGCGGACCTACAGCTTAATGTGTAACTATAATATTATGGAGAATAACCGCATCGTAAGGTTGCAATAAGCTCGTGTTATAAAGTGTCAATTAAAGTTGGTGTTGTGAAAGGTAATTAAGGATTTCATCCATTTGAAACAAATATTGTATTAGTAAAATATCTATTTGTTAAGATAATGAACGTGATTTTCTTTGTTTAACATGGCAGTCAAAGAAGAATTAATGGACAATAAATACGAAATTGTAAAATTTAAATTTCCTATCGTTTAAATACATTCTTGCTACTATCGACGGCATTATCTAGTAGAAATGTTGAATAACCCTGATTCAGCAGGAAGAAAATAAGCTATAATATTGACTAGAGTTGATTGACTAGAGTTTCACTATATAACAAATATTGAGGTTATATGAGACAAGATATGTTGTTTAAAGTGAAATGTGGATCACTATTCAAGTTTTATCCAAGGCTTGATATACGTACTAATGATTGAATCCGCAAACACGCATACGAAGCACGAGTATTGCAACTTAGCTACGAATGGACACGCCATTCAATAATTCTAATTCAAGAATGAAGGCTAAAAATAAGAAAGATGAAACAACAGTCTGTAAGATGATACTACTTTCACATTTTTTATTTCACACTACTTTTTCCGAGACGAAATCGAGACTTGACATTCTAGATCGAGACAAGCGTACAGTGTGTTTATCGAGACGAGATCAGGATCGAGGCCATTATTTGTCAAACGAGACAAGCCCTACACTGCGGTCTCGTCTCTATACCACCCCTAACCCGAACTCCTCTAAATTGGACGATTCTCTAAAAGAAGTTGAAATAATTATAGGCTCAACAACCATTTGTAACATAGTTTAGAAAATGTTCATGATTTTTTGATGATGAACTTTATACCAATTTACTAACATTATTAGGGAACTATTCACACAGGTCCTGAGAATAATCAAGAAATCACCACTGGAACTGTTCACATAGTCGGTGACAAATATAACTATGTGTAAAATTTTGGATGGCTGATGCCGTGAATGATAAGAAATAGTAGCATGTTTTGTGAAGTTTATTTCTATGTGCCAAACAAAAGGAAAGACAAGCGGAAACAATGAAAGCAGAAATTTTATCTGCTTTAAATCCACTCGCTCATTTCAAACATGGGAGAGTGCGACAAGTAAGCGATGAAAAAAAAATGAAAGAAAATAGGAACGAAAAAAGACAACTGACATAATTTACCTGGAATATTGATCATAAAAGAAAGTTCAAAACAAAGAAAACATTTTACTGGATGGTAGAATAATTATTTCGTTCTGATCAGTAACCTTAACAAAAAAGGAGGTGTGTAAAATTAAGCATGTCTGCATGAACTCGTTTCAATCCCTGTACTTGTTTCAAAATTAACGTGGCATTTCTAGACATTTTCTACATTCTATCTCCGCACTTTGCCCTCACTTATCTCCCACCCAGTATACGGTCTGCCATTAAACACTCTCTTTTTCTCTGTTTATTTTGGTGCTGAATCCAGTGCTAGTAATCAGTTTCAGCAATTTAATTCACCAAATCGGAATGTTCCCTTGTGAGTACTATATGTTCACGGAGTTGTTACTTGTTCTTTAGAAACACTTCGTATATGTCGTTACTTTGGGGATTAAAGTCGATCCTTTGGCGATATCTCATATGGGCAGTAATGATTTCAGATTTGTTACTGATGGATTTCAATACATTGGATGTGAAAAGTACTATTGCAAAATACTGGGAATCCCCATCGAGCTCGATATGAAGTATGCCCTGGGGGAAATTTCGTAGTTCCGGGAGCAATACCTTGGGCCACCTCTTGAAAAATATTACTGCATATGGGTGCTAGTGACCGCAAATTATTCATATAACAATTAGTTCGTGTTGCTGCGGATCTCCTATTGATTTTTCTTGTAAAGTTAAACATTTTATAAAAAGTCTCTTTACTGAAGTTTTTGCGCGAAAAACTGCTTTGAAAGAGAAATGCGAATAGAGATGATGATGATGATGATGATGATTATTATTATTATTATTATTATTATTATTATTATTATTATTATTATTATTGTTATTATTATTATTATTATTATTGTGATGCTTTATTTTGTTTAACCCGGGAACGGTCGACAGCTGAGCGCAGCGCTCACCCTATTTTATATTTTCGTTTCAAAGTCGCCCTAGTGGGGTCACAGAATTTAAATTTTTTTTGAGAGGATTTAAGACTGAAATCCTAAAGTTTAGAAGTTTACACTTCTCAAGATACAGCCAGTAAAATAAAGGAGGGCCCCCATTCGCCACGAATAATGAAACCTACGTTAATTGTTTTGGATTTGTTTCGAAGGATTTAGAGGTGAAATTGTTAAGTTTATGAGTTAAAAGTTCTGGATATACAGTGCAACAAAATAGTGGAGTTTCCCATTAGTCAAACTTTTCGTGAATATCAATCGTTTAGGAATTGTTTGCGAGGACTTAGGAGTGAAGTTCCAAACTTCAGGAGTTTTTTATTTTTCTTTTTTTTTCTTTTTTTTAAGATAAAGGGCTGGAAATAGTTTACGTGTTGTTTACCACGACTTCATTTTGGTGTTGTTTGCCACGGTATATACTTATCTTATATCACAATCGTGAAGATTTATACATAATCGACTCATAAGCTGAGGGTTGCCAGATGACCATAACATAAAAATCAAATCTATTATATTTATAAACATAATACATACAATATAAACTGTCCCAAGCACGTTATTCGCTTACTATGCTATCAGCTGCTAACGCCGCTGTTAAATTTATTCAAGTTGAGTTCAAGCTTTCGATGTAATCATTTGTGTGCTTAAAATCTCCCCAAATGCATTTTCAAAATTTATATGACGTACAATTTGTGTGTGTTCGAATGTGTAGCCAATGTTGAATGTAGGCATTTCATCAGGACCACCCATAAGTAGGAGGTAACCACCCCGAAAAATGAGAACTCGGACCTTCAGGAGGGGCATGTTTTTTTTTTCTTTTAATCTTTCATAGCTTTCCTAGAGATTAAATTAAACAAAATTAGATTTAAATATATGGATTGAGCAATCTTTTAAACATCTTTGGTGAGAGGAAGGAAACTTCTATTGGTAATACAAAAATTTAGTGACTTTTGTATTGTTAGTTGGCTAATCTCAAGCCCACTCAGAGAGCTCCTTTGTTGCTAAGCGGTTAGTGTACGCGCCTTTGACGTGGAAGACCCGGGTTCGATTCCAGCGGGAGCTCATATGGATCGGATTCCACGTTAAACTGTAGGTCCACATCTCATATAGCCTCGATGCTGAGCGGGCCACTAAAAATTAAATCAAATCAATTCAACAGAGATTATTAAAATACATGGGTCGGCAATTCCTTCATAGCTTTTTTGAAACAAGATGGAATGTGGGGTCGGCAATCCCTTCATAGCTTTTTTGAAACAAGATGGAATGTGCATGAATTGGAGTAGATTTGAGTTAAACATCTCATTCAGCAGCAGACTGAGACATGAACCTACATCTTAACATGGAATCCGATCCAAATAAGTTTTTGCCGGTAATCTAACCCAGGTCTCCTACCCCAAAGGCGCGTGGCTATTCACATAACCACAAGGGAGCACTGTGTACGATTTGGTACAATAAAACTTATGGCAGAAGTAAACTAGCAGATTACATTTCTCTAAGTTTGAACCATTAATTCTCTCGGAGGTTTGAAGGTAAATTTAGACCATGTAAGTGTAAGAAGTTGAATTCCGCAATCGAAAGATAAATCATTCGATACTGAACCACCCCCAGAAAAAAAGAACAATTTAAAATATTGTTTTTGTGGTGTAATCGTACACAAAATCGTATATCAGATGGATTCTCGGGGTGCAGAAATGAGAAATATTTGCTTAATTTTTCAAACAAGTCTCAGAGTAAACACTTTAGATGACAGTGATGCAGTGGGTTCTTCTGTTTCCTACCACTTTCTTCATTACACTATTTTTCATTCATTCTGATCATTACCATATCATTTAGCTTACACGTCATAACCATGGGAAGTAAAACTGAAATATTTCATTTCATTTTTCTAAAGTATATAAAACCTAGTTCTTAAGTCGCGTAGCATAACGGAAAAAGTAACATTTTGTAACAGCCCATATTAAAAACTCAGTTAAAAGAGAAAATGCAATTATATCAATTTAGTAAGCTATTGTGATATTAATGATGTTTTGTGTTCAAAGGCGAGAACATTTACCACTTGTTCCAGAGAATCAAAAAGAGAGGTGCCTTGCAACCCTTCCTTTTACTCCAGGTGTGTGTGAATTTCCGCGATAATGAGATATGGTAAGATCGGAATGCATATCGTGGCAAAATGGTGGCAATCAACACGAAAATCGAGTCGTGACAAACAACACGCCACCTGAAAATACTGGGGATTAACTTTCTGAGGGAGTAACTTCCTGAAACTAGCTCGTAAAAAAAAAAAAAAAAAAAAAAAAAAAAAAAAAAAAAAAAATCAAGCTCACTCTCGAAAGTCTCGGTCTCTCGTTTCGAATATCGACAAAAAATACATATATATACCATTGTCTTTACTCAAAATGCACGCATTGTTAAGTTACATTTCTGATAGTAAACAATTACCCTTGGGTGACCGTGTTCAGAGGGGTATACACGGGAGAAAGAGGAATTCCATCTCTGATCACAAGGTATATCGAAAGTGTTTAAAACAACTCAAATTTTGAGTTGTGACTCAATATACTGTAGATCTATTCCCTTTCAAGTCATTTTTAGTCAAAGAGCATGTTTTCAACAAATTCCGAAACCTAATTTTGTAAAACAAGCACATAAGATTTCTACCTTCTAATATTATTTTGTTACACATAGCGGTAAATCCATAGGATTTTTTTTTTTTTTTTTTTTTACGTTGTAGAAGTTTAATGAAGCAATACATCGGAAGAAATTACTTGCATTGGCGTTCTTGCTCAGAAAATGTCGACCTTCGAAAATGCAGGTAGCCATTTCTTGTTCTTTTTTTAAGATGTGATATTTTGCGTTATCGCTTCGTTCTGAAGGTTTGGTGCTGATTGCCACGTGTGCAGACTGCCACAGCCAATTATTGGTGCTGATTGCCTCGACTAGCGCTGATTGCAAATATCAAGGTGCTGATTGCCACGAGCCTGAGAGAAACTATTTGGAAAGAGGGGAATTAATCCGTCATACTAAATTTACTAATCATCATACTAAATTAATATGAGGGATTAATTTAGTAATCATCACAGCAAATTTATGTGGCATCCTGTAAGTTACAAAGTTGCTCACTAAGTGTAACGATATACGCTTGGATGTTTATAAAGGGGATTGTCTTTTCTGTTATATGTACAATTTGCACATTTCGTTGTTTAAATTAATTGTTTTATTGTATTATTTAATGCATAAGTATTATCAAGTAAAATTAGTGTTATAAAGTAACATTATTTATTCACCCAAATAATGTTTTTAGAGTCAAAGAAAGGGCTATTTAAACAGTGCTAGAAGGACAGTTCTTGGCATTAATAATAATAATAATAATAATAATAATAATAATAATAATAATAATAATAATAATAATAATAATAATAATAATAATAATAATAATAATAATAATAATTCCACGTCTAAAGAACTAGATTTTCCGGATGATCATCTTCGCTTCGAAGATGGAGTTTCCTTTCTGTAATACGATAGATTGGAACAAGATAAACGGATTTTGTGTTTTGGATATGATGGTCTGAAGTCAGTGCTGACAAGGGAAGTTCGGGACAAAGCACTCGCCTGCAGAGAAACTAAGCATACCATTTGAAGGACCAATTCATGCTGATTTCAACAGGTAATAATATTCCTGTACAGTTGAGAACTGTTCGAGATATTCAGATTGGAAGTTTATATGAAAAAATGAGTGGATGCATATTTAAACGCGTTAAGTATTTTCTTCCATAGCGAAGCCTGATGTTTTGAACTTGCTACTGTTTGATCACTGGGTCCATTCACAGACAAATTGTTAATTACAAGTTGCATGACGGATGACAAAAGACGTAATGGTTGAGAAGATACCAAAGAACTGCTGCATACGGGGATACAACCATTTGATGTGTTTGGATTCCTACCAATCAAAGATTATGGCAGAAGATTTGTACAGAGTATGAAACAACTTCATCAGGACGTTATGATGTACCAACGAAATAATCAAATACAGTTCGTGTCCATACGAATCAGTTCCGATCACCACAATACATTGGATTGTTTCATTTTGCGTTTCACAAGGCAGGTTACGAACAAATTATAAGCCTATACCTTTTGAATCACTTGTCAAATTTGCTTTCTGCTTTGGTTCTGCAAACTGTTCCCTTGACGGATGCAACGCAATGGCACATATAAAATGTTCATGGTGCAAGGAAGTCTTTTGCCTGTGTCATTTCTTCATAAAACAGAAGAACAACAGTGATCAATTTTCATCTCTAACCTATCATTATTGTGAACAATATAAAGACTAATTGTATCTAACAAACCCGTTAGTTATTGCAAAACAGTTTTTTTTTCTGTTACTTCCGATAGCTTTCAATTCGTATGTCAATATTCATTGCTAATTATGTTGCACTTAACGCGTTTAAATGTGCATATCCTCATTTTCTCATATAATGCCAAGTTGAATATCTCGAACCGTTCTCAACCATACAGGAAATTTATTAGCTTGTTATAATCAGCATGAATTAGGGCTTCAAATGACATGCTTAGTTTCTCTGCAGGCGACTGCTTTCTCCCGAACTTTCCTTCTGAGGGACAGCCAGCAGTTTTTTTTAAATGTAATTTTCAAGAGCTGCTCCAAACAATTTGCGCAGCTGTACACAGTTCATGCTGACATAGGGAGTTCAAGTGAGAACACATAAATCGTACCAATATTGTACGTACCGCTCCCTGACAAAACTGAAAGTACATACAGAGACCTGTTTACGTTTGTTAGAAGTTGGTCTGAACAACATGATCCTAAGGTTCATCACGTTTCTTTCATGCTTCTTGACGTCCGGTAATGTTACGTCTAGCAATTTCCTCTCAGGCTCGTGGCAGTCAGTACGCCATCGTGATAATCAGCACCTTGATATTGACAATCAGTGCCAGTCGTGGCAATCAGCACCAATAATTGGCTGTGGTAGTCAGCAGCAACGACAATCAGCACCGTTCTGAAAACCGTTTTCTGCTTTTCTTAAACAATTGGTGGACAATAAGCTTTAAACGCTATCTGTTAGCAAGTGTTTGTCAATATTGCAGTTTTAGAAATTCAAGTTTGATAGTGCAGAAAGTTAATAGACCTAAGGTTCTGGCATCGCATTATTTTTCTTCTTCTTCTTCTTCTTCTTCTTCTTCTTCTTCTTCTACTACTACTACTACTACTACTTATTATTATTATTATTATTATTATTATTATTATTATTATTATTATTATTATTATTATTATTAGTAGTAGTAGTAGTAGTAGTAGTAGTAGTAGTAGTAGTAGTAGAAGTAGTAGTAGTAGTAGTAATCCATCAATATCAATGTTTAAACAAGTTAATTGTACAGAAGAGTCCATTCCCTTATATATATATATATATATATATATATATATATATATATATATATATATATATTTTTTTTTTTTTTTTTTTTTCAATATATTATTACTTGTTTTGAGCTCGAACGATTGCTCACCTAGCAATACTTAGCCTAGATCCGTCCCTGGTTACACAGTTAAGGAATTATCCACAGAAATATACGTTTAAAATTCCCTGTTGTTTTATTACAACCACTTGTATGTATGGAAAAATAAATTTCTATTTTACGTAGATAACGATGTAAAACTAATTAATGTAGTGGAAAGCGAAGTTGTAAATGTTTAAATAACTCGGCAATGCCCTAGTGAGATCAGCGAAGTTAATGAGTGTCGGGTCTGGCTCGAGGAACGATTGCCGACCATGCATACTCACTAGATAGTATTGGCATTATGGCATGCATCCAGCGTCATAAGGACAATTAGGAAGCTACTTGAAAGAAAGTAATAGCGAACTCCGGTTGAGAAAGCCACCATTAACGGCGACGGGAGTCGAGTACTGAGCACTCATCACCCCCACAGGTATGAGTGCCACAAACAGACTTTTAAGCCATTATATCCGAAAGGGGATTTTTTTTTTTTTTTGTAAACTTTAATTCAATCATAGTATTTAGTGATGAGCAAATGCAAGACCAAGACCAAGAACGGGGTGGTCTTGGTCTTGGTCTTGGTCTTGGTCTTGCACATCCAGTCTTGGTCTTGGTCTTGGTCTTACATGCAAGAGTCTTGCAAGTCTTGCATTTAAGAAATCTCAAGCTTTTCATAGGTAAATTTTACTCTGGATATAAGGGATAATAAACTCTACAATGCGCCAATAGTAACGGAAATACAATGCATGTTTCTAAATGTAATATAATTTTAACTTTGTATAAGTATCATGATAGTGTACAACATAGGTGATGACCTTTCCTTTTTTAATGGGTGCCCACGCTTCACTACTTGTAAGATATGCCTAAATCACAACGTTTCGTAATCTGTTTATATTTTTAACAGATCCAACACTCCACTGGTTCCCAAACTGGAGAGGCTACCCCTGAAACGCATGAAAGATAAATCAAAACGGCACAGATTATTGAAATACCAATTGCAAAATTATTTTTACACTCTAAAGGCGTCAGATTTTTTTTCAACCACGATTAGCTAATCTTTGTATTAATCAAACTTCCAATTAAATATTGAGATTTTGTTTTAGTGATTCCAATATGTACTGTATGGGTCAGAAACATTGACATTATGCAAAAGTGATGAAAAAATTGCAGGATTTCGATACATGGGCATGGAGAAAAAAGCAGAGAATTAGCTATGTTGAACGGACAACGAATGAGAAGGTGTTAAAAAATTAGCAGTAGGGAAAAAAGAAGAATTTTAGATATTGTTAAGAGAAGGAAGAGGAACTGGTTAGGATATTTGCTGAGGAAAAACTGTATTATGAGGGACGTGCTGGAAGGTAGTGTGGAAGGAAAGAGAGGGTGGGAGCGAAGGAGACTAGTTGAAGGAAGGTATTAAAACAGAAAATTGCTACATCAAGACGAAGAGACTAGTTGAGGACCACCGAACATTGAAGCTTCTCAGTTGCAACAAGTAACCTGCCAATAATGGCAGAATAGCTATTGTGAAGATCATGATATATTTAGCAATATTGACTAAAAAAAAAGAGAGGAAAAATTAAAATAAAATTATTATAATCAAACCTCTTAATATTGTAGAATAATTTGAGTCAAAACTGAAAACGATTCAACTGTTTATGCCTTTTGTGTAAATTCAATCTATATAAATACTTTTGACCTGTATTTGAAATACAAAATAACGGCATCAAACTCCAAGTTATTTGAAGTCTCACTTGTGAATATGGATTACTAGCATCATTTACCCACTTCGTTGGGTTAAACTTAAACAACAATAATAATAATAATAATAATAATAATAATAATAATAATAATAATAATAATAATAATAATAATAATAATAATAATAATAATAATAATAATAATATATTTCGTTAGTCACTTTTTACTATTAGTAAAGCGCTCTCTGACATCGATCATTTTTTATTATTTTTTATATTTCTCTCTCCTTCTCCTCCCCAAGTTCCGGGGTTGAATTTGAATTTAAACGGCATCAAAGTGTCGCTGTTCGTCTCAGAGACCCCCAAAACTAACGATTCGGCACTAATATAGGTCATTTTCAATAAACTTATATATCTCCTTCACCCCCATGTTGCGAGGTACGGCATCGGAAGTGTCATTGTTCATCTCAATGACCTCGAAAACCATGAGTTCGATATTGATAATGGTAATTTTTGATAATTTTATATATGTTGTTCCTCCCTCAAGTTGCGGTGCTGAATTTGCATTTAAACGGGATCGGAAGTATCACTGTTCATCTTAGCGACGCCGAAAACTATGGATTCGACACTAATATTTGGTCATTTTTGATCATTATTATGTATCTCCCTCTCCCCAAGTTACGATGCTGAATTTGGTAGTAAACGGTATCGAAAGTGCCAGTAATCATCTCAGCGAATTGGAAAACTATGGATTCGACAATAATATTTGTCATTTTCGATCATTTTTATATATGTTCTCTTCCCTCCGCCAAGCTACGGGGCTGAACTTGGATTTAAATAGCATCGGAATTGTCACTGTTTATCTCAGGAACCGCAAAAACTATAGACTCCATTTTAATATGAGTCATTTTCGATAATTTTTAAATAACTGTCATTCACCCTCCCTTAAACTGCACCGTCAAAGTGATATGACAGAAACCATCTCAGATCCGATCCTCATCTATGTTGAAAATGAGATCAAGTTCAGTTGGGTGGTTCAAGAGTTATTAAATTTTATTTATTTTTGTACATTTTCCATCCCCACCTCCTACCGTCAGAGTGATTTGATAGAAAAAACACCCCAAGTCAGAACCTCATCTATGTTGAAAATTTGATCAAGATCGGTCTGGTGTTTCAAAAGTTATTAAGTTTTATTATATATATATACACACCCCTCCCTTCCTCCTCCCTTACACTCACATCCTATATAATATACTGTATATAAGGGGATAATGTGTGCAGATGGACGTTTGTTGTTCATGAAAGTAATCATACTTCAGATGTTTTTAATAATATTGAAAACATCTTTCACAAAGCCTGTAACACATTGTTGGAAATCCCTGAGAAATTGAATCTTTGCAGAATGTTAAGCAGCAAGCAGGGGTGCAGCTGCACTGCAACAGAAAAAAAAAATTCCTTGTCCACTTTGTTGAAATGATCTGAATATTTTCTTAAAGAAACGTAGCGTTCAGAAAACAATGCTCTGAATAAGTAAATTTCTCCACCAAAAAAACGGGAACAGTAAATGAAAAATTGAAGTTGGGGTGCATGTGCATTCAATTGGTGCTACTATTTTTAAAATGAATGAAAATAAAAGTTTTATATAATTTCAAACTTAGTTTTAAATTCTATATAAGATGTGCTCTCAAGGTACTCGTATACGCTGGTGAAGTAAACGTCATTTCCGCTTCCTGTTCAGCTAGCTGGTTACAAACAAACCAGCTTTAAGCGGGTTATATGAAGAAGTTTACATGGTACTCGCCTATAAAAATGATTTGTTTCGTTTTCAAATATAACCATAACAGTTTAAGAGGTACATGCAATGTTTTCTTTTTTTCAAGAATGAAATTAGAAATATTGTACTATATAACATATTTAAGAGAAACAAAAACAAAGCCACACTCTACAACAAGCGATATAGTGATTAATTATTAATTGGGCGAACATATATATCGCAATGTTTTTGAAGGACGCTTTTTGTCCTTGCATATTCTGCCAGAAAGAAATTAAAATACAAATATTTTTAACAAAGCTCCCTTGTTGTTTGCTTGTTTGTTTGTGACATTTCTAAGCAAACTTCGCTGTTTAATATATATTAATACTCCGAACACTGAAAAATCGTATCTTAGTAAACTGATAATTGAATCACACGTTTAAAAGCATACTATAATCTTCGAACAGTGCCTGCCCCAGAATGGAATGGGATACTCGTCTGCCTCCGCTCTTTTCGATCCTCACCAGCGTAAGTTCGATAACAATTTACCTTTGTGATAACATATATGTGTAAAAATTTGAAACTCTTGATACAATTGAGATTTGCAGGCAATGGTTGATTTTGAAATTGGTAAATCGGCATTACACATATATGTAAGACAACCGTATTTAAGTAATCACAACCTAACCTAACCGTACCTTACCGCATATGAATTTTGGTAAGAGTATGGTACGCGCAATATAGTAAAGTTTAAACCGGACTTGTTAATTTCTCTCACCCCGTTCGACATAAAATATAATTGCTCCATCCTATCGATGTACGCTAAGTACGCATGAAAAATACGGGATCACTATTTGAAAATTTGTCTAAATTTGTCTAATCTACGAAAATGCTTCCGTGCAAGAAAATTATTTATGTAGAGGAAGAACATAGAAACAGCGTTAAAAATGTGCCATAGTTACTAAGAAATTGAAATGCAAATCCACTTGTAGTGATTACTAGCCCTGGCTAGTGTACGCTTTTCGTACCTGTCTTTCTTTCACGCATACCCAACTTCACTGATCCGCCTGCTCCCTACAGATGCATCCTTACATGCGCTCGAGCTTCAAGCTGCCCTTAATTATCATAGATGTAATGTTATGTGAAGTGACCACCCAGGTAAGTTGGTACGTGATCTCCTTATGAATTTTAATACATGTATATGCTGGCATGTTACAAATCTGTACATCGTTTGTGGTAGACGCAAAGAAAATAATTCATATAACAGTAGGACATTATATAGGATAGTTAGAGTGTTATGCCTTTTAAATTATTTAACTATTTCTGGTGACGCACTTCAACTTTACTAGTGCCAAGCAAAGAATGGACATCCGCTAACAAAAGAATGAGGAATAAATTAGGAAATTATTCCCACGAAGATGCTAAGTTTCTGAGATTATATATTCGTAATTGTATGCTTTAAAATGCATTGGTTATTCTAGCGCTCTACTCCTTTGTTCCGAATATCTGATCACTAATTTTTAAAAATCAAATTTCTTCCATATTAAACATTTTCACTGAAGCTAAACAAACAATATGACAGAAGTATATAGCATAACAATTTTCAATAATTTTGATTAAACTCAATCTAAAATTATTAGTAAGGGGCGCTAATGTACATGCTTGGGATTCTCACTCACTTGTTGTCCAGCAAGTTATTGAGGATTGAAGGAATTAAAATGTAGAGTAATTTTATTTCATATTATGATACATGTAGCCTTCCTATATGTATAAAGTAAATATATTCACTGCTATAGGTGAACATATAGCCTTTTTTTTTTTCTTCATAATTTTAAGTTCCTTTCACAAGACTCACAGCTGCCACATACAACGCCATTGAAACTGCCTTAGCAACCACCTTAACAACAGATTGTTTGTAAGCAATATGGCTGCGCCCAGTAAAATTCACAGCAGACGACTTCAGCAGCGTATTAGTAACCCCTGTATCAAAAGGCCAGCCTTAAAAAAATAACTATATGCATGTGATGGAAATGGATGAGAATAAAGTGTAACAGTTTCAAAAGTTTCAATTCTGTAAAAATGCTCCAAAGAACCCTGTCATAGTGTTTCTGAGGTCAACTTGAAAATTTTAAGTGATAACTGTTACAAAAAGTAGTGTTTTCTAATTCTCGAAGTTAAAAAAGTTACTTCGGAGTCTGAGGGAGAAGCCCCGAGAGGAGCTTTGGGGACGAAACTCACATGCGTAGAAACATGGAATATGAGGGCCTATACCTACGCTTGGTTCGTCGGTGTCCGGGTCAGGGCTCCTTGCGGCGGAATATCAGGGTTCTACGGTAATAGATTTTCACACTATTCTTCCTAGTTCATCCGCAGGTTAGTAAGCACTGTGTTAGCATTTTCTCGAATTACTGGAAAGAATCCTATTTACAAAATTTTAGCTTGATTTTGCTACATGCAGCGATGTTCATGAGACGATATTTTGGATTGTCTCAGGGTAATGTAGTCTCGTCTCGTTTTCGGGATGTGACGAGATGTGAGAATTGCCCTTTCTCGGGAGCAACACTAAAATTATTCCACATTACTGCTTACTTTTTCATAGCTTTCGTTTTCGAAACAAAGAAATCTATGATCTTTAAATGAGCTAAAAGGAGCCGCACGAGTGAACGAAGTATCAAACTCGAAAATTCGACTCGAAAATCGACCTAAAAACTGTGACTAGAATACAGAAAATTTCTCTGCCTCGGCTGAAAACTCGACTCGTGCCCATTCCTACTTGTAGTAACCTGACAGTCTTCTAAGGCTATTCGTGGTATTTCTCGTGCTTTAACCGGTCTCTGGGGCCGCGATTGTGCACCATTTTGTGTAAAAGTAAACACATCACTATTTTGGCAGGATATTCTTAAATATTCACGAATATAACCAGAACTAGGAATTCAGAATACATGTGTGTATGGTTTTGTTCGGAAAGCATGTCCGTACTGAGGATAATGACGTATAATACACGACCCACATGACTACACTAGCAAATCAATTTGTAGTTGTAACTATATTTTCGGAATGTGCGTTTTCAGTTCTCCGAGAAGTATTGAAACCCTTGCAAAATAGTCCAAATTGTTTGAAATTTCAGTTTTTCTGAAATTATTTGTCTTTCCTCAAGAGAGTAACGCATAAATAGGTGATTATATTACGATAATTATCGAACGGTCTATGGACCCTCGAAAATGGACTTTTTTTTTTTTTTTTTTTTTTTTTGTAAATATACATTGATAGAAGAATTCTTAAGGGAATATTACACATGGCTTTACGCTTCTCTTTAAGTCCAATTCCACTTTGGAACTCTTAAGTAACAAGAGAATTTGGCCGTAGAAATAACAATGGAAATGAAGATAGTTTCGAAAGTAAACTGTGTAATTTGAATTTCCTTATCTTGTGTTCCATTCTATTATTTTTATATCTGCTCCTTTCAAGAATTATAAATGGGTCACGATAAAACTCTATATTATGAGAATTCAACTAGACAATAATACATTATAATTCATTTTAGAAACAAAGTCAATCTCAAAAGTCAAGATGTGAGTACGTGAGATAGCTTAGTGCCGCAACGTAGAATAATGGTCAAAGTACTTGTTCCAGTTTCTATTCTCGGTAGCATACTAAGCCGTGAATGAAGAACAGACAAAACGGACCATATCTTTACAGAAACATTATATCATGTAACCGTTTATGAACAAGAACGTCAGATTGCACCTAATAAAATAATCGAAAACTTCCAATTTTATCACTACAAGACGCTATATACCCAGGAATACTTCCTTGTTACCACCTAAGCAAAAATCGACCGTACTCACCAGCTCGTTTCATTGATTGGCATATTCTTTGCATAGCCTGTTGAAATGGCAGACAAAAGGAGCTGTAAAGCAATAAATCACCTCTAGTTTTCACGTGTCAGTACCTCACTAATATTCTTTTCCTCTTGGGAATTCACTTTACCTGTAGTTTCAACTTATACACGATATACCATAACAAGTAAGCGGAAATGATGTGTTTGTTATGATTTTCAGTAATATTTCTTTTTTTATTTTCAAAATTTAATACCTACCATGTTCCATAGTTAGTCAATTATAAACACACAATAATCTCCGAGTTGCTTCGTGTAAATAGACAGAAGGCATACTAGCTGAGAGTAAGCGAAAACTTGCATTGACGCACTGTAGTGTCCATAAATCATGTCTATTTACTGTATAATTGCAGTATGTTTTCTTCTTCACAGAGAGAATGAAAATACTGTAAAGGCCAACATACACTAGCGTATTTTCAGCGCGCATTTTCGGTCCGTAAAATGATGTCGTAAATTTCGGTCCGTAAGTTGGCCCATACACCTAGCGTAAAAATAGGCGCGTAAAAGAAGAAGAAAAAGAAGCGGTCATTTTTCACTCTTCCTCTTGCCTGTTGTTTGAACACATGATCGTTTTCCAGTTTACTCAAGTTCCTTGAACAAGATGGATCTATCTGAGGCCATGGTTTTAAGTGCAGGTGCTATAAACATTGTGTCGTTAAGTAAAAGAATAAAAAGATAGCATAGAAGAAACAGACTGGGAGCCACGCCGAAGAGGATTAAAAATTCACATTTATCTATATTACGTCCAAACAGCTCAATCTATTTGGCCTATTTTTGGTACAATTTTAGATCATTGTACTTAGTGATCTGAGATCACTAAATATTTATATAAATCGTACTTCGAAGGAGGAGGACACAGGACAGGGAAAAAAGTTATATTCAATTTTTTACCATGTAGATTGCAAACATTTAAATTTCTAAACAGACACAATGATGATTTATTACAATCTGAACGAGCTTGCAGTGTCATGTCCTCTTACCTTCCGAAATAAGCCTATTGTTTGGAACTGCAGTTTACAAAGAATAAGGGAGTAAAGGAGTGTTCCGATAGTTGAATAATTGATTGATTTTTTGTTGTTGTTATTGTTATACAATGTTTTAGACTGTTGACTTTGGTCGTTAAAAAGTGGGCTACTGAATGATAAATTCAATTTAAAGAAAATATGATTTGTTAATGGTTGCAGCTTTCGTTTTTTTTTTCCTTCTTTCTTACAAAATTGACGAAGAATATAGTAGTAACAAATAGAATAAATGATCCCCTCACGGGATAAAAATTTTTACTACCTTATCCTCAGCTTAAAAATAGGCCAGAAAGGAAAAACAAGATTTATACAACTATCTCCAGCCCCATTCTTTAGAAATAGTTTGATCCTTGTTACCTCGGCTTTTGTAAGTTGAAGGGATCCTCCCCGCTGCTTCCACCTTCCTTTTTTATTTCAAAGTTTATCTTGCCATTTAGTTTTTATCTAGTTGTTAAAATCATTTAAATATTTATTTGTTGAAAGGTTGGGTGTTAGCGGACTTGGGTAATTTTGTCACCAAAATATTAGCATGTAGGTTATTTTGTCACCGGAAATTTCGACATAGTAATTTCGTCACTTGTAATTTTGTCACCAAAATATTAGCATGCAGGAAATCTTGTCATGGTCATTTTTTCATTTTTGTTGAACTAAGTAGAGACAAAGTAAACGACCGAAACAACTGACCTTATCTTAATCAAAGTTGGAAAACAATTCAGTTGGTGTTCGACTATGGAAAATCAAAGTTTCGGATACTCGAAGCAAGAACAAACAGCAGTAAAATAACATAATGTCAGTTTCAGTAAATATTAAAAGCACAGGCAAAAGGGGCCAGTAATGGATTTATTTATCACTATTTACAAATATTAAGTTTTGGCAATATTAAAATTTCAGAATAGAAAATTAGCAAATAAAATATAACTTGTATTAATGCAATAAATGGTTTACATGTTCATTTTCTACTATTCATAACATTATCGGAAACAAAAAGCAAACAATTTTTCAAACATTTAGTTCCAGTCTTATTCGTTAAGCACAAAGACTAGAGCCGTTTCTGAAAAATTTGAAACACTCTTCTAGTTTGCTGTTTGGGTGGTTGCCTCACAGCATCCTGATGAAGCACAGCTGAAATCGTTGCTTCAACTTGTTGAATTTCATGAATAAGCTTCCAAATAGTTGCGTGGGACATTCCTACTAGATGAAACTTCTAGTTCCACAATTCACAAATATTATTTATCCTAGAATTGCTGTTAAAGGTAGCTTGGTGAACATTCCAATTGTCTGGGGCATATAGAGGGGGCACATTATGCAAACAAATATTTCCAGACCGAGCTTTAACACGGCGATACGTGTTTGACACGTAAGTGCTATCAACATAGTCCAGAAGTTCCAGCTCTTCCTCCGAAGTCACTTGTATTAATCGATGCACATCTGCTATTGAAAGAAATGCAAATCTGTTTATTTTCTCGCAAAATACACGAAAATTTTCATTGCTCTTGTACCATTCTAAAAGAGTCCAAGCTCTTGGACCTTCCTCCATGTTGA
The DNA here is from genome assembly GCF_964235325.1 of Thermobia domestica. Taxonomy (NCBI): domain Eukaryota; kingdom Metazoa; phylum Arthropoda; class Insecta; order Zygentoma; family Lepismatidae; genus Thermobia; species Thermobia domestica. The sequence continues at coordinate 109,336,153 of NC_137457.1, forward strand.
CTGAGTCAGGTGAAAAAAGTAACGCTATAAACGAGTTGAATCTCCAAAAGTTGCATTTACAGCCAGCATTTACGCTATATCAAAATCCATTACCATAGTTACAGGTCCGGATATTCACTAAATTCACTGCACTGATTCACCACCGCACGAAACAGTTCTTCATATGAATTTTGTCTTGGTCTACATTAGGGCATATACCTAGTAAAGGAAGTCTCACCTCAAGTAACATACTTTTTTTTTTTTTTTTTTTTTTTGGAGCCATTGAAAAGTTGGCGTTCACCATCCATGTTTCACTTTTTAATAGCTTCATAAGGCTATATTTATAGGAAACATCCAGAAATATTTATACGTTTTTCTTCCTTTATAGAAATTTGTTCTCTTCACATATATCCAATAACAATTTGCCAATGTTTACTCAGAGTTGAAATATAATATAGTTCTTTTAATAGCTCCTAAAAAAAAAAAAAAAAAAGTCACTCTTTTCAAATGATTCTGTTAACTTGGAAGGTCCAACAGTTTGAGCTCAGAGAACGGCACTAGAACGGTGAAAATTTTCGTCTATTCTGCGGGGAAATTAACAGATTGGCTTATCTTCCCATATTTGTTTGCTCTTTTCTGTTATGAAATTTTGATATTCGCGAAATTTAATATTTCTAAATAGTGAATAATGAACCCATTAGTGCCCCATGTTGCCTGTGCTTTTAACATTTGCTCAAGCAGACATTATATTCTTCTACTGGTGCTTGTTCTTGCGTCGAGCACGAGAAATTTCAATTTTGCAGAGTGCAACACCAACTGAATAGTTTTCTAAATTTTATTAAAATAACGTAAGCTGTTTGATCGTTTGCTTTGTCCCTATTTAATTCAATAAAGGTGATGAAATAACCGTGACAAAATTTCCTATATGACAATATCTCTGTGATAGAATTACTGGAAACTTTTATCTCTTGTCTCAAATACGATATCTATCTATTTTGATTATGCTGCATAATTTTGCTTCAGTCGAAGATTAAAGAAAATAATTTCAAAAACGTTTTCGAGTTCATTAATTGTACTTGTATTATGTTCTAAAAGACACTGGTGATGAAATTATCGTGACATTATTTTCGGTAACGAAATTACCTATATGGTAATACTTTGGTGACAAAATTACCGGTGACGAATTTTCCGGTGACAAAATTCCCTCCGCCCGGTGTTAGCATGCGGGGTCAGGTTAAATTCAGTTCTACTATCACTGTTTATTTTCATGTTTTCTTTAAATGTATTCTTTAGTAATTTACTGTATTAAAAACGTTTTAAACACTTAATTGCTTTTTTCTTCGTTCTTGCTGTCAGGTATGTGACATGAGGGTAAAATCCACCCGAACTTGAGGGTTTCCACATATACATACAAATCAATTGAGGAGTAGTAAGGGCGAACTCAACATCGGATAATTTTCTTTAAATTCGAGTAATAAGTTTCTAAACTATACTTCTATCAGATTTCCAAGGGAAGATTTTTGAATTTTCTTCCTATCCCCCAAAATAAAGGAAGTTCACTGATAGATGAAAATAAAAAGACAAACGCGATTTTATCGAAAATGACTCTAACGATTCTGCTCGTACATCAATATTTCATTACCACTTTTATTATGTGGCATAAGTTATTTCTGTGGTAAAAATACAAAAAAGGTTAGTTTACTCTTGCCTGTGAGTTTTTTCGAGATATTTTCTCAAACACGAATCAGTTAATTTTGTTCGTAATTGATGAATAAATGGTTTATTAATAACCAGACAATATGACATAACTAATTTTTCCTGAAAAGATCCACAACGGGTAGTTTACTCTTGAGGGAGAATTTTTTTCGAATTTCTGAAAAACGCCTTAGGTGATAGTTCATATTTCATAAATAAATGTTTAATTAATAGCCTGAAATATGGAAACATCCACACGAAGCAGTCTTGAAGATGAGTTTCTACTATGTTCAATATGTAATGTCTATGAAAAATATACACTATTAAGTAGCAGATTGCGTCAATTATGTCAATTCTCCTAATAATGATGCATATACTACTTACGAACATAGTAAAACGATTGAGTTGTTCGTGAAATAAATTATTTAAATGACTTAGTGATCACTAGACCGTGTTGTTCTAGCGGGTACGCGAAAATTGATCTGACTTAGCAACTGTTCATATGATATGTGGCCATTTACAATTTTCTGCAAAAATATTAGGTCAGAAATTTTGTTTCTCACTAGGGGAGGTTTATATTGAGGGATTTTAAAACGTTATTTTTTGGAAGTGTTCGGAGGTGAGGTACTCGGTAGGATACAATGGCTAAAAAGAAATTAATTACGGAATTTAATTTTTTAGATGAGTAGGGCAGGCCATAGACCAGATAGGAGAACAATTCTCAATAGTGGGAGCAACATATGATTTATAGATAATTTTCAATTCGGCAAGAATTGGTCAAATGCTATTGACAGTCATACTTTTTTTTAAAAAAATATATCACAACAGAGGGCCACAGCGGCTCAGTGCTAAAGCACTTATCTCTGGTGCGTGGGGTCCCTGGTTCAATCCCCGTGCAAATAAGTTTGTGTGGGCAACATCATGTCCATGGGTTTTCTCAGGGTACTCTCGTTTCCTCCCACATTTCATTCCACCAATTCTCATCATCATCATCATTCACTTGCCTTAATTATTGTATCCTTTAGTCTAAAGGGCATAATCGTGGGAAGTTAAACTCAAAGATTTCATTTCAGTATCACAACATGGGAACTCTGAAGGTGTGACTTCATCTTTATATGCGCCTTTACCTGTGTGAAAAAAACTAATGTCCAAATATTAAATTAAATCTTAAATTCCTAGTCTAAAGACATCTGGTTCAATAAGTTTAGCGAGCCTATATGAGAAGTAGAACCTGAACCGCATGAGCTCCCGCCTAGAATCGAACAGGGCGCCCCGCACCGAGGACGAGACGCTGACTATATAGCCACAGACGAGCTCTCATAATTTGCAAATTCAGATTAGGAAGTATTGGATTTAAATACCTTTTTCTCTGTGCACTCAAAATTAATTATGAATTTTAATTAGGAAATAATGTCTCGTTTTGTGCAATAGGAAATATTAGTTTAGCCGAAATCGTATCTTGTATGGAAAGGCTGAAACTAGATTGGAATGATGATTTCTGGTGAGTCTACCAGCAAACCTCAACAACGATTCACGAGGACAACACAAGAACAGGTTTTCTCTTCTGAAAACAATAAGACCAGACCAGGGAGAAGGCCGTGGAATGGGCAAGAGACCACCTGCTGCTCGAAAACCCTTTCATCTGAGCCGTTTTTACGCGCCGTATTTACGCTCGAAGTTAAAAGCAGCCAGACTTTTCCAGCGTATAAAAATTCGGTACGTAAACGTACGCTAGGTCCCATACACTAACGTATTGACAGCTGCTAACAAGACTAGCGCATGAAATTTTATGGCTACGGCTGAAAAATACGTCAGTGTATGGCTGGTGTAAAGCATATCGAGAATGTAGATTACACTTCATCACCAGCGCGAGCCAAAAGCCATATTTGTGACAAGTTTTGGCTATTTTTGTCTCATGGTAGCTAGCTACCTAAGCCTTTTAAAACGGGAGTGATAACAGTGTATAGAAAAATAGTCGAAAACGTTGTTTCATTTAGTCGTCCGTTTTAGACCCATTGCATATTTTAGTTCATTCCAAGATGGGTCTAAACGCGCCGGAAACGATCGGAATAGACCCATTGGATAAGCGTATCTATCGTATCTATCTACCTCTGGTTAAGACTAACAAATGGCTACAGCAAACCAAGTGGAGTACTTTGGATCAATAATATGTGGGCAACACGTAGACTTCCAATACTATTTATCGTTTATTTCTTTCGAAATAGAGATTTGATAACTCATAATTCAAGCGTTTTCCAATTGTCTCAAAACACAAGATCGACACCGTAATAGTCAAAATAACTTAAATTGTGAAAGAAATAAGTCATAAATATTATAATGTCACAATATGTGTTTTTGGATTTTTCTCCCTAATTTTCTCTTATAGGGGCGAAAATTGGAAGTTTCGAGTTTTCTCCCTTTACCTGTACTATAAATCATATACATATGAGGCATATGTTTAGTTGTTATATACAGGAAGTTGCCTATGGATTTTGAAGAAAAATATCACAAGTGAAATGACAATGTGTAATTTCACAAATGGCCCCTAGTTTACTCTTTTTGAGGGGAAATTTCGAGTTTTCGAAATTTTATTATTTACTTGTGTCACAAAAGCTACATATTTGCCAGATTTTAAGTTCCGATATTTACAGCAAATATTCTATAAGCTTTGATGAATGAACGAGTGAGTCATATCCCAAATATATAAGGTTTTCAGGGCCCTGTTATTTGTAAATGAATTTGAAATGGAACTTCGAATTTTCAAGGCTGTCGGTTGGTGCAGTTTAGAATAGTAACGCAGTAAATTCTCATTGTATCATCTTCAAGAAAAGATGAATTTGTACATGTGCAGAATAATCCCTGAGTTGCTCCTCGTAACTAGACACACGGCATGCACCAGCTGAAAGTAAGCGTTTTAGACAGCCAGTTGAGACTTTGATCAAATTGGGTTTCCCCATCCGCCTTTAGGCTCATGGCTACAGCCCCCTAAGCCCTCCTTAATCCGGCCTTGATCCGTGGGTAGGAAATGAAATGAAATCCTTGAGTTTTATGTCCCACGGTTATGCCGGATAGGCTAAACGAGACGGTGATGGTGAGAAATGAATGAAATGGTGAAATGAAGAAATTGGGAGGAAATAGGAAAATCCTGAGGAAACCCACGTACACGGTGTTTGTCCACCACAAAGTTCATTTGGCGCGAGCTGGGATCGAACCAGGAACCCCAAGCACCAAGCACGCTCTACCACTAAGCCAATGCGGTCACTAATCCGTGGGTAGGTTTAACAATATTTTTATTTAATTATGCTATATCAATTCCTGTTGTTCATAGAACTTTCGTGTGGCCTTAAACTTAAAGTAATTTGACAATAATTGAATTAAAAAAACGCAAAATAACTATAGAAGAATATACTCAAAATACAAACTGCACAAAACATAAATTTAGATGAGAAATTAGAGTAAATACTGGCATATTAAGAAACATTAGAAATTTTTAAAGTTGTAAAATTAAGTGCATTAAAAATGTTTACTTTGAATTGGAATTATCATATTTTTTAATAATATAAACAATAACACACAGTGGCGTATTTAGAAGGGTCTTCCGGGCTTAAGCCCTCGGAAATCTTACTTACTATAGTAAAGTAAATGAAATATCTTGCAAAATTTTCACATTTACAGGCAAAGCCCCCCCCCCGAAATTTAGCAAAGCCCCTCCCGAAACGAAATCTTAAATACGTCACTGATAACTCATATTGCAATTCTCCACTCATTCAATCTAATGATTGTAATCCTTCTCTCTTTGAATTGTAGAATCTGTAAATCCGAGAATGTTAACACAAATAAAAAGCTAGTCGTTATTAATGATCCTATTAGCTATGGTGATTACTGAGGGAGTAATCAAAATTCGTATTACAAAATTGTCAATTAAAGAAACACTCATTTTGGAACAGGTTGGCCCCTTTTGTAAGTGCGCATTCATGGTATGGCTTCCACATATAAGGGCACGGGTTCAATGAGATGACATATATCTTTCATGTTTAACTTAAACCAAACATAATAGTGCCCCTTCGTTATTTGATATACATTTAGGCTTTATGCGTAACTTACTATCCATCCAACTGGAAGCTTCCAAATATCAAATTCTTAATTGGGTTGTAGCCAGGGAAGTGTGGGGTAAATGACAAAGTATAAATAAATCATTATGTGTACCTCTAAAAGCCTGCGGTGATTGGAGCGCGGTGACTAGAAACTGTTTGCTACTAGATGGATTTAAAATACTTTTTCCCAAGTTAATTTTTTTCCTTACCAAAAGCGTAAGAGTAGTGAACTTTGAATGCATACTACAGGTATCTCTTTACTGTTTCACAAGTTGAGACTAATCTAAAACGCTTCCGTGTATCCCGACTTTTTAATTTTTTTTTTTTTTTAGTTCTTGTGAAAGCTGGTAGATCAATTTTCAAGATGTAATACATATATACATTTTTAATTTTTCCCCAAACTTTTCGCTGGTCTAGTAATTAACACGCGTCCTTGGTTCATTAGATCATGGGTTCGATTCGTGATGAAAGAGTACCTAAATTTTAAAATACTATGGTCGTTCACATTCCATATTTCACTGTAGATCTACGTCTTATATAGCCTTGGTGCATAAAAGAGATGCTAAACTTCAATAATCATCATAGTCTTTCCCCCACATACTTGTAACCGGTTTGAGTTTTATGAAAGTTGAAACACATTTAGTTTGCAACATCATACTTGAAAAAGGACTTTGACCACATTTCGTGAAAATAGTGAAACTTCCAAAATGATTTTTTCTACGGAGGCTACTGAATCCTCCCACACTTGATAATAGATGAAACGGGAGAATCCAGAGAAAACCGATGCACACGGTGTTTTTCTATCCCAAATCTGAATTGGCACTAGCCACCATCGAACCAGGAAACGCCACCATAAGCGGTCTACCACTTTATCAATAAGATATTTATAAACTATACCGAAAAGATGTCCCAAATTGTAAGTGCTACATCAAGTGTTTCATGTTTTACGTTTCTATTTTAATGTTTTTGTGTATTTATCTTTTTATTTATTAAGTATTCCGAATTACTTGGAATTAAGATGTGTTTTGTTTACTTGGATGACTGTATTTTTAGTGATCTTGGTATAATGGTAGAGTTGGAAACTAGTATAATATTTCTCAATTAAAAAAAAATCTCAAATGAGATGGAAGAAATATAATGGATATATGTAGTTTGATACTATAATGCTACTACAAGCTCTTATGCCATGATTATTGCTATTCTCGTTGCTATAGTGGCTAGCACTCACGACTTTGGTACGTGGGGTCCCGAGTTTGATTCCCGGTTGAAAATGAACAGAAATTGGAACGCACAAATGTAGTTCGGATTCCATCTCAAACTTTAGATTCAAGTGTCTAATAGCCTTACTGCTGAAAAGAAACTCTAAACTTCAAATCACTATCAGATGAGCATAATTTATAAAGTTTCAGTAAACTTCAAGAAAAGTATGTTGGTAGCACTGATCGTCCTACTTAGACCCCTCCGTCCCATTTAAACCCCTATCGTCCGGCTTAGACCCATTTTTGGTCCTCAATAGACCCATTCGTCCCGTATAGACCCCTTGTGTATTTTCGAGCATTGCAAAAGGGGTCTAAACTGAACGAAAACGTCCGGAATAGACCCATTGCAGCTACCTATCTATCTATCTATCTATCTATCTATCTATCTATCTATCTATCTATCTATCTATCTATCTATTTATCTATCTATCTATCTATCTGTATATATATATATATAACGCTATTTGAGAATGCCATAACCACCCTAATTTTCAGCGGATTAAGACAAAACTTGGCACAAACATTAACTGTTGAAATATCTTGATGAGTTCGTTAACCAGAATAATCAGATGAAAATGTTTAAAATGGCGGCCCTTCAAAATCTTAAAAAGTTCCAAGGGAACCAAATTTCGCAAATGAATAGGTATTCAAAATTTTGAGTGACTTTTCCTCTTTTACTGCTATATTTTGTGCAGAGACTTATCCTCTTTTATTGAAATATTGGACCCGATTAGTCGCCTAAAGAAGTTTCTCGGCCTTTCGCTACGGAACAAGATGATTGTTGGTGATTATGTGAAATTACACATTGAAAGTGAAGTAACTTGTGAAACGTGTTATTTGAAACAATAATATAATAAATGTGCTTTCCCCTAACACACAGATCTGTAAATCATGTATTTCGAGTTCGGGAGCGTGAATTGCGAGGACTGTTACTTGATTTGCTTTTTAGTAACACATTGCATTCCAAATAAAGATATGCAACATTAGTGGTAAGTAAAATAATAATAATAATAATAATAATAATAATAATAATAATAATAATAATAATAATAATAATAATAATAATAATATTAATAATAATAATAATAATAATAATAATAGGTGTAGTTTGTGGCAAGGCAATATCTTCCTGAATTCTTCTTCAAACGTAATGATTGTAACGCATATCTCCCTAACAAACAAAATATTATAAATTTATATATAGAGAACGGGAAATTTTATAGTGATGGGAGCAACGTTGGACAGTATGCACTCATAGTACTCAGAAAAATAAGCGATTTCAATGCAAAATGAACGAGGAGTCATTCTCATTGGGAGTCATGGGGCCACGGCAGAACCGTCTTTAGGCAAAATGTCGATAACTTATATCGAGAGAACAGGAGATGATAGTGGGATGAGACCAACGATGGACACCTTGGACCCATAAGGTGCATCGAATGGATCGTATGCATTATAAGGGGTGTAAGAGTGTTGGCTGTTAATCGCCAATGTAATTGTACAGTGTTTATGGCATAAAGCGTAAGTAGGTTAAAAAAGCGGGCTTATATCTTCTGCAAACAATGTTTCGAGAAGGGGATGACAACGTATCAGTCAAAATGGAAGGGAAGTTTAATAATGAAGTGTATGCCGCTATTGACATTTGTATTGCTTTAAAACAAAGTAGGCGTCATGTACCTTAACGTTACATACGTTAACTGGGTATGGTTTAATCTGAATATGTTTATGTGTGGATCATTTTCGTTAATATGAATGATCAGTACAGTGTCCTTTTTCCAGAACAGAAATAAGAAATGAAAATAAGAGGTAAGTTAGGGAAGGGTTTTACATGTGCTAGTTTTACTGGAGATCGGACAGTGGAATGTCAGTGTAGGAGGATACAACAGCTGTTTGCTGTATTCGTTTTCTAAAGTGTAATGAATATTGAGTTTGAGTCCCATGTTGTAGGTACGTTTTAGTTTTCCCTTGTGTGGTGTTCTAGGTGCTGGACTTTGTATATCCCAGGGATGAGCCGGGAGCAGATTGAAACGAACGGTCTGTAAAGAAAATACTTCTGAGAATGATTACGTTTCCGTACAAATGTTACTTGAAGTGTTACTTATGGGGATTTCCAGTATTTTTTGTGTTACTAAAAGTAGGGTACCGGATCCCTTGTTGCTAAGAATATACATATGCAAGAATTAGTACTTTATGAAGAACAATTAATGCGGTATTTAGCGGAAGTTAGCCCAAACTTCAATCATACGGTCTGTTTTTCAGACGCTAATGAGACTTCGGCGTTGTAATATATATTATCAACTTTAATTTCGACCTCTTTGGTGAGCAAGGGCAGAGTGTTACGGAAGTGTGTAGTCGGGGATCGTCTTTTATACTGCTGCTAACGCCTTTGTTCAATCAATCCGCCAGAAGGCAATGACCCGAAACTACAGGAAATGCTATCAAATGAATATTCTTATATTTACTCCTACAAGAATAAGTGTGGTGTCTTTTATGTTCTGATTGCAATACTAGGATAATAACTCTGGAAAGTGTTGAATATTTAGGCCTGTTTTATATCCTTCTTATTTATTTATTTATTTATTTATTTATTTACACTTTTCCGTTTTAAAGACAAACTCTTTGTTGTCTCATGTAAAGAAACATTTAGTCCATGGGAAATGATTATTTTCTCATACCCGTGGGTTTAGGTACATATCCGAAACCTGTTGACTCTATAGTAATCTTGATAAGCGCAAGCACCTTGGAGCATTTCTAATTGTTTATAACTAATTTTCAAAATCTTATTGTCTAATTTTTAAAATGTGAGTACTTATAGTACTGCCTTTAATTTCCTAATTCTCAAAATATGTTACTAGTTGCTGCAGTGTATTTTTAATTTAAATCTAACATGAAATTTCGTATGTTTCTTATCTGCTTACATTATTTTATAATTGAAATAATCTACAAATTATTATGTGCATACATTCGTTAGTACACATACAATAATTTTAAAAAATGAGACGTGGTAAAGTATCAGCAATTACACGTGGTATTTTGTTAAGAAGCTAAGTATTCCCATTATCATCTAAAATATTATTCCTCAACCTTGTAGAGGTAATTTCTGTTGTTTTATATTACTTTTTACTCTTGAAGGTAGTTTGGTGATGTAGAAGCTGAGTTTTGAAGTCACTGCTTGGTACTTTTTTAAACGGATTTGAAATTAAATTTTTTGTTTAGTAAGGCAGGAGTTTGAACAGCTTTATGTCGATTCAGACCAATCTTATCTTTGCACAGAATGGCTAATATCCTTATAATAATATGCTGAATCATATAATATTGTAATGTGATATAGATAAGAAAAATCCTACATAATACTGAGCCAGACCCGTGGGTTTAGCTCTATTCAGGACTTTTACCTCTGCAGGCTTACTCGACGGCAGGTCATAGGTTTACAACTAGACTCTGAAAAAGAAATGCAATAAAGATAAGAACTCAAAAACGGAAAATAATATAGAATCAAACCCGGAGAAATAAGGATGATTGTATTTGCTAGAAGCTCCTGGGATAATGTGTACAAAATTGTACTTTGCGTGTCATTATTAGATTTAGAGGCTTTCGGGCGTAGTTCTGCATTTATATACATTCATATGTTTTCTGTTTCTGAAATATCCTTAGAAATACCACTAGGTTTGGTTATTTTGCAGATCCTGTTTAGAGCATCAATTTTAAATATTTATTTAGAACACAAAATAGCGTGAAGTTTTATAAACTTAGTCTCACGAGAGAATTATGTATGATTAATGTAGAATAATGTTTTTCTTTCGTTTTCTTTCAAATTGTAATGTTATCAGCATAGCGGCGGACGTTTTACAGGACAGAGAAGAGATGGGGATACGAATACGATGAAAAACCAACACTGCATACCATTCAGAGGCTGCTCTGACGTGTCAAGTGCCAATATGGAAGTATTGTCTTTTATTTAGCTTTGAATGACATTTTATTAATGATAGACAAACAACTGTTAATATCAGTGCTGTTTTATTTTCAAGAGAGGTAAGGAAGTGATTCATGTGCAATTGTGCGTGTAATCGACTAAGCATACCGGTTCACTCTCTTTTGTGCACTGTATTTAATTGCGTATGGTGTTGACGGAGCACGGTTCGCATCCCATCTTTGCTCCTGGGGGACTTAAACTAAATACTATTTTGTATCACAAGTTTGAGTTAAAATATTAATTTTAGGACTGTCATTTGTGAACAGAAAAACAATATAAAATTTATCATTTATATTTTAAAAATAGAGACTCCCTATGTGGATTGTGTGTACGGTGTTTCCTAGGGTTGAAGTCCAGAACACAAGTAGTATACCCTGTACTATTGGTGATTCTATTACGGCTCAGTGGTTACGTATATACTAAGAACCTCTCCAAGAAAGAGAGAGAGTTAGGAAGTGTGGTATAAATGTTTACGAATGTACTAAAAAACACAATGGCGCTATCAAGGAGATCGATTTTGTACTAGCAGCTGATGTATCACGGATCGTTAAAAGGTTCTAGTGGGTACCATCAGTTGCCCAGACCAAAATTATCGTTTGTTACATTGGGCGGCTTGAGCCGAATCGACTTTGGGTTATTTCTATGAGAGCATTTCCGGGTCTTGTATTCGCAACCTTTAATGCGAGTAGAGTTATGTATGGGCAAGTAATTGCCATCGAGTGACTGCCACTCTGGTATTACTAAAACCTATTTTCATTTGCAAAAAATACGACAAAAAGACTGGTCTATCGTCCAAGCGATGTTTGCTGTGTGTGACTAGAATATTAGATAATCGAGAATCAAACTGTAGTCCTTTCAAATATATGCTAATAAAGCGTTAACGTAGTTTTCTTCTCGTTATAATCGAGTGTAATCACGAAATGAATTATTATTTCTATCTGGTAACATCTTCAATTTGAGTGCCTTTACCTGTAAGAACATAAACGTACAGTTGACTTTTGTAATTTCTTTCTCTACAATACGTAAATATGTATGTATGAACTGATTTAATTCATGAAATCTATTAAGAGGTAGTGTGTTCAAGATATGAAGGCTGAGATGAAATACGAGTTATACGAATTAATTAGGTGTGATTTTGTAACGGACCGCTTGGGTCCATTACAGGAATTATGTGGTCTTGTCTGTGTGTGCCCTTATTCCCTATATTAACTTATTTAAAATGTTATGAAATATTGTTATTGTTGAATTTGAACAACCAATTATGCCAGTGTTTGTGGTATGTGTTATAACGTTCCATTTTATTATTACTATTACATTGCTTATTATTTGGTACAGTTACAGAATGTTTGCAAGTTGTAAGTTAGTATTAAGTTTTCTGTACAGAAGGTTTCTCATCTCCGTGAATGGAATTTTTCTGGTCTCTAAATACTGAAGTCTTGCAGAAAAAAACCAAAATTGTTAGTTCAGGATGGAAGATAATTTTGTCACTATCTAATAATTAATTTGTTATGTTAAAATTGTATAATCTGCAATTAAATATAGGAAAGTACTAGACCTAATTTTAGTGAATTGTGTTACGAAAGAATAAGGTTTTGATAAAATTGAGTAGCTGCGATTAATAGAAATGTCGTTCTAAGTAGGATTTCTCCGTAATTCCTATATGTCGCTAAGCTTTAAGACTAAAATTGGTTACCAAAAATTGTAAAACCTATAAGACTATTTCAAGCAAATTTAGATTTATATCAATACTATTTAAACGAAATAAAATACCAGGATCACTGAAATACCGAAACTGGTGACTTGTATTTTACTTATCCTTATTGTAGCAGCAATCTGATCACTTAATGCACATCAAGAAAATGTCGCAATACTAGAAGTTTCAACGGAATATCCTATATAAGAGTTTTATCATCAACAGGGGAAGATTATAATTAATGCGACGGTCAATAAATGCAAAAGATAATGTATACATGCATATATGTATTGTCTGCGATAATTGTTTTATGAAGATTATGAAGAATGGAAACGTATCCGATTCATTGACAATTACACTCTGTTATGTTGAGTCATAATTTTGTAGTTTTTCCTACAATCAGCTAAATGTACATATGAATGTTTTAGATATGTTGCTGTAGAATGGCCGCTGAAACTACTGATGGTATCACCTCCCCCAAGAATCAAATATAGCCTATAGAAGTTGTTATAAAATTTGCTCTCCTGAAATATAAAAATCCTTATCTATTTCCTTAATTAATAAATATTTTGCTTGATATTTTAAATTTCGAAACTGCTGAGTCTATATATAAACATAATCTGTTTAATTTACATTCACTAACTGTACAAGAATATGGATACCTGATGTGTTTAAGATTCGCTGGAAGCATTCTGGTCCTATATTACGTAGCTGAATATTTTTTGTTTTTGAAAACAAATTATTGAAAGAATGGTTGTTGTGAAACAACATGGCGACACAAATAAATAATAATAATAATAGTACAACAGTTTTCATATTCTTACAGATAAACAAACGTAATCCATGAAAAGACAGGTGTTACAAACAAATGATCTCATCTCAGGATTCGTTTCCATGGTAATGGAAACACGTACAGTTGGCTGCTAGGACTGTGGACAGAAATTTATATAATAACAAATAAATATTTCAAGGTGATATGAATTTTATGTGTCCAGAATGGGAACAACGAGAGCTAATAAATGGCAAATGTGACGATGGGAACTTGTTAGGGACAAAACGAGAGAAAATGAATATAGATGAAGGAAAACATAACGTAAGTGAATGTAGTGTAAAGAGAGTAGGGAGATATTCAGAACCGAATTAATTATGCGATTCTGGTCAAAATATGTGCATGACTGATAATTTAAAAGAGCATAGTGAAGTGAAAATTCATGCCTATTGTATGAACAAAACGGTATCAACTAAAGAAAGACGTAAAATAGTGGCGTCTGTAATATGTGCCGCGTGTGATTGCATTTTGCAATGTAAATGTATAAACATATCGTACGAAACGTAGGAACAACTGATTTTAGAAGAAGAAATTTGAGTATGCGATCGATGTAACAGTGAGAAAGTGAATGCCGATTGCAAAGAAGAAATTGTGCTGCAGTAAGTTTTGTAAGAAGTAGTACCAACGATAGAAAAATACCTTAACCAACATGAAATAGAAGCAAGTTTTGAAGCTACTAAGAGAAGCTTAGCAATTTTAATTCAACAGTCAAGGAGTAATTTAAATGAGGAGCATCGAACACAAAATGAAAATAAAAAGTTGTGTGAAAACATTGGAAAGAATCAGATAAGCCACGAAAAATATTTTGAAAGTGTGGGACAGGTAAAGAATACTGCAGACACTTCACAGATTGTAGTAAAGGAGGTTTTCCAGGAGTGACCTAAGGGAGCACCTGAGAAACTAGCTGTTTGCTGTTTTTTTGGTTTTACTTCAGCATATTTGAATTATTGCCAGAAATTTAAAAGAAATTTTCCTGAAAAAGTGAAATTAATTTCTGGAAGTAATCGTAGTGGTGATAAGTTGAAAGATGAAATCTCAGAGAATTGTTATAAAATGCCCAATAGGACGGACGGAAATACCACTGATAGTGGAGAGAAAATTGCATCATCTAATACAAAAGCTAACAATTCGGAACCACCCAAACCTACTCAAAGCAAAGCCAATGTGGAAGAGTTTGTTTAACACTCTCCTTAGATGAAGAGGATTCAAGTACAGGTGCCAACAATGAGTCAGGAATGAAATGTAATCCTTCTTTAGATAAGGAACACCTAGTGACTTGTCACATCTATAGCAATGAGCCAATCACTACGGATTATTGTAATGAAGCTAGTTGTACCTATCAGAGACAGGAGGAAATCAAAGGAAGTGGAATAGAACCCGATATAGAAGAAATGATAGAGTCAGGTCAGTTTAATTTATCCCAATGACACACTGTAAGAATCGGATTACACAATGTAGAAGCAAATGATAGAGTGATTCTTGTCGTCGGAAGGCTTACTAACTATTGGGAATAAGTCTGGAAGCGAAGGTTTATGTTGCTTTTAATTAACGAGACGATACTTAAAAATTTATTACGTTGTTACCTGAAAAATTACCAAGAGAAAGTAAACTTATTTCGAAACAAATAAATCAAGCTCCTAAACTTCTTGATGAATCGGACAGCAAAGAAGCAAATAAAAACATGTAAGAGCATCATCAAAAAAATACAACAGATATATAAGAATATAAATGAAGGGAGAAGAGGAAAGAAACTCATAGAAACTCGAAAGAAGAACAAAATGAACTTTTGTGAACTTGAACGAACAAATGTTGCTTGTATGTACTTGAAGAAGTCTGGAGGAATAAAATGATGATGATGATGATGAATACGACGAAAGGAAGAGAAAAGTGGAGAAATTGGCAGTGTAAACGAAATAAAACAAAAGAGAAAATAAAGATGAAAATATATTGGGTAAATACCAGCAAGAAAGTTAGATACGTGATCCAAGATGTATAGAAAACAGAAAGAAAGAAAGAAAGAAGCGCGGTGAATTCAGATGGATGAAAAACTAGTGATTTGAAAGAACTGATGAACTGACATTTTCGAAACAAATTTTGTGATGTTACTCTTTTGGGAAGAGCTTATCAACATGATAGTTCAGAGAGGAGCTGAATAATGTGTTCAACTTCCATGTATAAAATTTGCTAAACATAGGGTCATTGTAATGTGACCATATAATTCAGTTTGTTCGTTGTTTATTATTAATTACATTGACGAGACAGGTAAATACAAAGTATTCAGTAGTTTTACTGAGTTGAAAATTGGTTGAGTAACTTAACTATATCATACTGAAGAACGTCGCGAATTGTGACTGTGACAGAATGTTAACTTGTTGATTCAATCCAGTTTGTTAAATTTTATTGCTTTGAAAAGAAAATATTTGAAGACGAGGCAAACTGAAATAGGCAGCTTCGACCCATTATAGGAATTTGTAGTCTTTTCTGTATGTGCCCCTATTCTCTGTATTAGCCTATTTGAAATGTTCTGAAATATTTTTATTGCTGAATTTGAACAATCAGTTATGCCGCTGTATGTGCTATGTTTAATTTTCTTATTACTATTACATTGTTAATTATTTGGTACAGTTACAGAATGTTTGCTACTTGTAAGTTACTACTAAGTGCTTTGTACAGAAGGTTTCTCATCTCAGTGAGTGAAATTTCTCTTGTGTCTACGTACTGAAGTCTTCAAGAAAAGAAAAAAAAACGAAAATTGTTAGTTCAGAATGAAAGAAAATTGTGTCTCTATCAATCTAAAAAAATGCATTTGTTAAGTCAAAACTAGATAATCTGGAATTAAACATAGGAAAGTACTATACTTAATTTTAGTGAATTGTGTTACGAAAGAATAAGGTTTTGATAAAAGTTGAGTAACTGCGATTAATAGAATGTCGTTCTAAGTAGGTTTTGTCCCTAATCCTTATATGCCGCTAAGCTTTTTTGACTAAAATTTGTTACCGAAAATTGTACAAACTTCAAGACTATCTCAAGAAAATTTAGATTTATATCTATTCCATTTGAACGAAATAAAATACAAGGATCATTTAAATACCAAAACTTATGACTTGTATTTTTGTTAGTCTTATTTGTAGCAGCAATCTGATCACCAAATGTACAACAAGCAAATGTTGGAATACTAGACGTTTCAACGGAATATCGTATATCAGAGTTGTATCATGAAGAACAGGGGAAGATCATAATTAATACGACGGTAAATAAATGCAGAAGATAAAGCACAATATATATATATATATATTTAAATCCCTCTACCAATATAGAGACCGTTATGAAACGTATCCTTTTTGCAACCGGTAGAACGGCTGGAGTATAGAAATTTGTTTTTGTATATATCGTCTCTAGACATTGAGGATGACACCGTAGTCAACTTTTTTTCTTCAAAATTGATGTATTTCTGCCTGTTCCCAAACTGGCGTTATTCTGGAGACAATTCACTGAAGTACCTCTTCGGAGTCCAGTATAGATGCTTTTTTGCGTACAGTTTCAGGCAATTTCTGCGCCCATTCAAGCAGAAGTACCAACGTTTGCTTGGGCGTCCAATTAGCCTTACAATGAAGCAGACTTCCGGTGAAGCTGTGTATAGATGCTTTATGCACCTCTAGTTATGGTAGCAGATATGTATGTATTTATCTGATGGAGTGACGAGCTCTTTATTCTGTTCCTTCAGCTTTTTACTATATATAAGGAGTATCAGACCACCCGTCCCAGGCACTTTTCTCGCCTCGTAGTGCACGTAGACACTTCAAACAAAAAATGAACTACCAAATCGTATGTGAAGAATCAAACTGTGATTCTTTCATATTCAGTGGCGTAGCGAGAATACTTCCGCGGGGAATGAACTCCAAAATTTTAAATGGAGAGTGGTACCAATTTCGATTTATTTGGAAGTATTATTGAAAAGGAAACAACTTTTACAGGAACATTTTCCGTTAAAATCTCCGGTTTGGCATCTATGTATTATTTGCTGTTGAATTGCAACTAAGAACAACAGTTTCAGTTGGCAATGACTCCAAAAGAACATCAGATAGCACATGTTCTATTAAATAGTTGTTAAAAACGCTTTATAGCATTTAGTATCAAACGTTAGGGCATATTTCGTCTACTTGTCAACAAACGAAAACAATATTACAGGACAGTACTAGTTTAAATTTCGGAATATGAACCAATTTAAAACAGAAAAACAGAGAAAAACACTTTTTGGTTTTAAACTACGTATGAAAGAAATTTGGGTGTAAAGTCCAACAACTCCGCTCAAAAAAAAAAAAAAAAAAATCAAACTTACGAAATCACTGACACTCTCTTAGTCTTCTTAACTTATGTAAACATTTTAATAAATCACTTTTCGGAACTCATTGCACAAACAATTGTTCAAGAATAATAAAAATAAACAAACTGAAGATAATAAATAAAATAAATAACATGAACTGCAAGGTCTGTACATTCTCACCAAAATGTCGTACTCCCCCCCCCCCAAAAAAAAAATAAAACACAATAAATGTTCAAAGGATCGTCCAGCACGTGCGATGCACATTCGAATGCGCACCGGGACACTGTAGATTGCTCGTAACACTATATTTCATCTTAGTCCATGGCAGACATTATAGATCTTGTTCATTATGTCTTCCCTTGTAGTAGGACGCTCTTGCTAAACCAGCTCCCTGACACGTCCCCAAAATAAAAATCGAGAGGAGTCAGGTCCGGATAACGAGCTGACCAGAAAACGGCCTCCTCTTCCGATCCACCTGTTTGGAAATAAATGAGCAACAGTTTGTCCGGCAACTGTTGCAAAATGAGCAGAGTAACCGTCTTGTAATCTTGTAATCTTTGGGGAACCATAAAGACTGCATCAAGGATGTCGGGAGACCGTTTATCCTAAACATGTCACCTGATTTCCAGACGTTTGTTGTGGTGAGGATGGACGTGCCCAATCCTTTGCACACAAAGTGCCGATCAGATACTCGTGAACGTTTGCGGACAGATAGTCAGTGTCTGTGAATATCTGAGGGTTCAGTGAATATATCCTGGTGAAGCCAAATCGGTTGAGGCATACCAAGCCTTTTGGTATGCCTCTGAAACACGATGCGCTACACCGTATTCGGATGTCTTTACTCCAGCATTCTTGCGCATCCACAGTGAACAAGCATCATTGTATGTGTCTTGAAATGGTTTCATAAAACACCTATCAGTGAGTTGAGTCTTGTGAGTGATATGTGGAGGAGTACTGAGCAGTGAATCCTGTGATCCCTCGTATATTTAATCACTTTCAGTTCTTTATGGCTGCCATGTCCATCAACAATTAGCACAACTGGGATGTGAGGGAAAGGATGTCAGAATTTTACAAAGTGTTGCAATTAAGTTAAAAAAATATCAGTCGTTATCCAATCAGTACTTTGTGCTACAGCAATACTCTCAGGTGGAGCATCAACAAACAGTCCCTCACTCTTCTTCTGGCGCGGAAATACGACTATGAAGAGGAGTAGTACAAACTGACCAGTAGCACTCACGCAGAATATCAATGTTATATTCCGACCTCTTTCGCCCGACGTAGGATTGCCAGATTTTGTAAGCGAAAAACCCGGACACCAATCTCACGCTATATAGCCATTAAGATCACAGTTCCTACTCATTTGGTAAGAATCTATTATACCAGTCTTTTCATTAACAAATAAAACACAGTTCTGACCAGAGCAGTGTTTGTGTCTGATGAAGAGGACGTTAGGTCCTTGAAACTGTAACATTGTAAGTATAGTTTTTAATATATTTCATTCTGCTCTGGTCAGAACTGTGTTTTATTTGTTACTCTACTTATCCAGAGCCATGGAGTTTGTTCATTACAGTCTTTTCAGATTAGTAGCTACTTACAATTTTTCAGTTCATTCTTTTTATAAACAGTTAGCACAAATGAAACCCCACAAAGGATGTATAAAAAATGTGGAGAGGTAACGGGAGAGTTGCCTGGTGACACTTTTTCCGAATTCCGAGCTTTTGTCTTTAACAGGCCCTAAATATTGCGCCAATCACGACACACTCTCCCATTTATGATTGAAGAGATACTCTTTTCTTTGTTGCTCTTTGAGTCAGAAATACTACCTTCCGTTTTCAGGTAGGAAATACTAGTTCTTGCGGGCTGATTTTTTTTCAATCTGAAGAGCGAAAACAGGAGTCCTGAAAGCCTTTTTCGGGACAGTTAATTCTTTCATTGAAAACCGGGAAGTCTGGCAACCCTAGCCCGATGTCAACTTGCCCAGAACTCGTTTCCGTTTTTCACATATCACTTTGGAATTAATATGAACACACGAGAAACCAGTCTCATGAGCGTTCAGTATTCGCGATGGTGGAAAATAACATTTCTTCATCAGTGTGCACTAATTTGTATAGAACTTTGCAAATTGTTCCTTATTGAAACTTGTTCACGATATACTTACAGGTCGCGGTTTCTCAGTGGTAGAGCGTTCACCTCTGCTGCATAGAGTTCTTGGTTCGTTCACAGCTCCGCCAAGTGACCTTTGTGGTGGACAAACACCGTTTGTGTGGGTTTCCTTCAGGTTTTTCCGTTTTCTCGCACTTTCTTGATTCCACCATTTCAATCATTTCTCATCATTGCCGTCTCCATTAGCCTAGCCGGCATAAGCGTGTGAAATAAAACTCAAAGATTTAAATATACTTGTAGACACAGGTATTCAAACAAATAAATTGGGAAGTCACTTCTTAAACTCGTATAAAAGCCTTTCACAGCACTCTGTTTATCTTTGTTGATCCTGTCATTGATATTTAGTTCTTCAGCTAAGTCAAACTACCTTCATTTATTCTTACCGTGAGAATGACATTAAACGATCAGCTAACTGTTTCACATGGCATTTCAACTCTTTTCCATACATATCGGGGAAAGTATTTTCTCAAATCCAAACTTACGCGCAACAGGTAATTTCATTCCTTGCTTTCGCTGTGACAGTCTGTGTTGCAGAGAAGTATTTGAGACACCAAATCTATGTATCAAATGCCATGTGAAGCAGTTAGCTGATCGCTTAATGGCATTATCATAATAAGAATACCTGAAGCTAGTTTGCTTATTTGAAGAACCAAATATGAAAGCATCACCATTTGTTGTTTGAAGTGTATACGGGCACTACGAGCCGAGAAAAAGCCTGGGACGGTGTGGTCTGATACACCCTGTATACATGTTACTTTACAATTTCTGCATAATTCCTCAAATGGGTTAAGTGAAATAACATCTCAGGCTTGAAAACATTTCTTTCAGTTTCAAACAGTGATCAGTTCTTTGAAAATAAAACGTTTACTTTCCTTTAAATGGGTGAGTATGCAACTGAGGTAAACTGTATGGCGTTTTATTCTTCAAATGTAATTTTCTGTTATGTAAAAGTAAAGCGTTGACTTTCATTTATATATCTACAGAATACTTCAAAAGTGCTGTAATATACAAGAAATTGGTAAAACTGAATTTGCGGTGAGAACAAAATTTTTACAATTTTAAACATTATGTTCACTTCTGTATATAATAAGTGTTTCCGAGGTTCCCAACATAGTTTCGTTGGGGTGAAAGTCCGTGGCCATAGAAA
This sequence comes from Thermobia domestica, assembly GCF_964235325.1. Classification (NCBI taxonomy): domain Eukaryota; kingdom Metazoa; phylum Arthropoda; class Insecta; order Zygentoma; family Lepismatidae; genus Thermobia; species Thermobia domestica. Next base: position 109,357,306 of record NC_137457.1, read on the forward strand.
AAATTGTTGAATATGCATCTCAACTAAAAGTTCATAAGAATAAAAGTTTAGCAGTTTCAAGCGTAGGTTTTAATTAAAGCGGGTTGCAGGACATTTTAGATATCGTATTTACGCGAGTCTAAAACGTCCTCAAATGTGAGAAAAAAAAAAACTACTCGGCATTGACTTTTAAGAATGAAAAAGATAAATAAACATGTGAAATCACAATGAAAATTTTTCGTCTTCCATTTTGTTTCAAATTTCCGGATAAAACAATTTCCCATTTTTCGCAAAATGTGGGTATTCCTAGTACACATTTTTCACAGAATCATGACTAACGAGATTAGCTATCTCCGTCAAAACTCAATCGTTTTCTGCTGTAAATTGGGCCTTACTGACAGTGCAAAATGTAGGCCTAAACTTGCAAACTCGAATGTAAGACACACCTCAATTTTGGGGTTGAAAAATAATTAAAAATGTGCGTTTTAGGATTGCGTAAATGCGGTATTTGAAAACGAAGGGAGGACAGGAGAATAAGATGGTCATTTCCTGAACATGGATAAGAATATTGCACTTTGTTAGTAGAATATATAAAGAAAGCATGGTTCATGCAAGTTGGTGCCCTAGCACACCACGTCTTGCTCATACTAAACTACTTGAACACTAGATTTCAGCCAAACTGTATTGATCGTCAAGGAGCCCGAGGCTTACTTTGAGTTCGATGAACTACGCTTTCTGGGAGTACGGTTAATCTATGTTGTAATTCAGCGTATAGATTCCCGACGGAGCTCATCTTGCACGAAAACAAAAGATATATAAGGGAAGCAATTTGCCTAAATTGCCCCCCCCTATTTTCATTCTTTACCATTCCGCTTCAAAACATGGGTAGAATTCAACAGAGGGCACATCGAACAAATGTGCTCTCATCTATGATACGGGACTTTTTGGACACCCTGTAAACAAACTTCATATTTCTTTGCTTCTTGAAACTATTGTCATCTCTTAAAAATTTTACCCTTATACGTATAGCTTTACTACGAACTTTTATATTTACCTATCATCCTCCGCAACAAAATCTACTTTTTTTTTTTTTTCTTGACACTCACCCTCTTTAAATTAAACCTTTTTCTGGCTGTTACTTCGTAATGAACAATTTAATTCAGTCTCATTTTTCATTACAACCTTACGTGCTCATTGACGAGTGTTACATCAGGAGGCAAGTAAAAGTCTTGAAGTCTAAAATACCAATTAATCTATAAACAAATCTCATTTCCAGTAGTGACAGCAATGCAATAGTGTTGATTATCCGCATGAATTGAGACCACGGTTACGCATCTAATTAAGCATGCGTTTGTTTAGCAAAGAAAGGTACTACAGTGCATTGTTACTTTTCTTATAATACGTCAAGCTTGAAAAAGTGATGGCAGCCTTCAAAGCCTTCAAGTATTAATTTAGACTATCATGTTTACGTTGTTCCAAGGAAAATACATAAAGGAGAAAATGTCTGAACAGTGATCAGAAGGAATGATGCTTGCTTCAATTCGTTATTTCTGATCACTGTTCAGATGATGTATGTCAATGAAATATTGACCCACAACCCATTGACCCACCACCCATCATGACTATGACTCACTGTGATCCACCATCCACCATGACCCACTTCAACAAACCGTGACCCAATATGTCCCACTTCCTAACGTGACGCACTCTGGCCCACTACCCATCAAAACCTATCGTAATCAACTTTAACCCATGATCCACGTCTTCCTGTCCACTGACTAAAGAGTTTACACTTGCAATTATACAATGCTGTGAAATTATCACTAATCGGAGTTTGAATTTCTACGGTTAATCGCTCAAGCACCGCTCTGTTAAATAAGGTGGATCTGACCTTTACAATATAAAATGGAAAAGTGTTTATCATGGGTAAAATTACGATGAATTTGAAATACTATATATAATTATTTCCTTGCTGAATTACAGATACTTTTCAGTGGAAAATGGGATGAAATTTGAAAGTCTCAAATCAAGGTATAGTGAACCAAAGTAAATGTGAATAAAGATGTAAAGTTTTCCATATAATTAAGTATACAGTGAAAACTTAAGACTTCCATGTAATTAAACTTACAGTACAAATTTTGTATATATATATATTTCTCGTAACCTTATAGTTTCAGTGCCTTGTGCTGTGAAGGATCCATATAATAAACATAAGTATCAAAAATTATTATATTAGAAAGTAGTGGATATATGATACCACTGCTTTCTAATTATTACTGCTTTCTAATTAATTGAGACTGTACTTTTTGTGACTCAATTAATAATTGTTTCTTAATTTTTCTCAACTAATATCGATCGTTCTTGATTAGTTTTACAGATCAATACACTACCAATTTCCCATATATAGAAAGTCTCCCCCATAGAAGAGAAATTTAAAAAAAAACTGCTAAAACACGTTCTGCTTATTTTTAGTAAAGAGTTAATATACTGAATTTCACTCCCTAAGTTGAACGACTTGTGAGATACTCAATTTTTCGTAAAAACTTGGACCACCTCTCCCCCTTTAGTACATGTATTATAATAAAAGCGATATGATATCATCCCAGTTGAGATTAGGGTCTAACTATCTACCAAAATTCATTTCATTTGGCTTTGCCATTTGTCCGTGATCATCACTCACACTTAGTTACATTCGCTTTTATGTAATAATTCATGTATTACAGGTGATTCAAAAATGTATTTTTTTCAGTAGTTAGCTCCTCTAAAAACTCACAGGCTGTATCTCGAAAGCCAGGTAGTAAGTCCTATTGTTGTTACAACAGTTACAAATATCAATATCCAAAATACCTGAAGTTCTTTTTTCACATAGATATACTCATCTCAGATAAGTAAATAGAAAAAAAATGAAAAATGAATAAAATAGATGCCTTGAAAGTGAAACACAGGCAAATTCACCAGTGTTCAGAAGATGCTGTCTACTATGGACTGAATAGAGTGAGTCAGTCGGTTTGAGTTTGTCGGTGAGTCAGAATGGATCACGGTGATTGGTAGGTAGCAGTGGGTCACGTCCTGCTGACCACGACCCACTGGCCCGCTCACAAATCTTGACCCACTGACCCATGTGAATGTTCAACTTTCTAAATTAAAACATTCTGATTTGCTCAGTGATGATATTAATGTATATTAAGTAAGCAAAGTTTGTAACATGTAAAATGTCACAAACATTATCACAAAGACATACTGGAAGTGAAAATACAAGTATTGATAAATTACTTTCTTATTAGAAAAAGTTTCTTCAATTTACACACAGTATGCAAGATTATAAGTTACTTTGAATAAAACCGTCAGTAATATAAATTAATTATTAGACCAATAATTATGTAGTAATGTTTGCACTAAATTATTTTGAGAACCATCTTACATCATTTACTTCAATTATTTTAACCCCAGCCAAAAAAAAAAAAAAGGAGGAAAATGAGTGATTGAACAACGAGGAAGAGTTGTATCTAAACACATGAAATTACTCGTACTTTTAAAGAAGCTCGAAAGCAGTTGACTGTACCAGTAAATATATCAGCACAATCTTCCTGTCTTTACCCAACAATGAAACATTAAAATTACCCTTACCAATTTCAACCTAGAGATAACAAATGTTCAGAAAAGGAAGTTCGTATCTCATTTAAGGGCTTGATTGTGCCGACGTTTTAAAGTTATTTGCCTTTCTCATTGTTAAAGCATGCCATACACCATGAATGGCGCCGGTATTCCGTTTTGTAGGCACTCCGCTCGAACCTTTTACATGTCAACAGAGTTTTTTTAAAAAAATATCGTCAACCAGAGCCGTAAATAGAGATTTCGGCGCCCGGGGTGAAGTAGAATTCGGCACCCAGTACAGACACCTTACCAAGCTTTCTTAGTTTCTTTCTTTTTTTTTTACATAAGAAAAGCAGCTTTTGTTATTATGCTACACTGAATTTTTATTAAGCTGCTTAAAAGGGCATTACAACAACCAAAAGCGATCATTATGTATTCTTTTACAAATAAGAGCTGCTTTCAAGAGGTTTATTTTGGAATTTTTGTTAAACTTGACAAAACTCCCTTTGGTTCTATACAAATCCATTTGGAGAACAGTTATGGAAACTTACAGTACAACTATTTGCAATATTTCATACTATCGGTAAGAAATGATATTTCAGTACAGTAGAAACTATGTACTTTTAAAATGTTCGAAATGAATTATAGAATTTCCAGTAATAATTGTAAACTTTTGTAATTTTATTTTGTAAGCAAATGGGATTTTAATTTCAATTCTTTTATGACAAAAAAAAAAAAAAAAAAGTGAAATGTAATGGACATTTAGAAGGAGCCTTCTTTTTCGAATTTCTCAATATTGATCTATGGAGCTAAAGAATATGTTTAATGTTGTATTTCAAATCCAAAACATAGTTCGCTACAACATTTTGAAATAATAGTAATTACTTAATCTCTTAATCAATAGAAGTTCTGAATTTAAGGTTGCTTATTATTAATTAACATATTAAAAATACACTAATACACATACACACATATATTATATATGTGTATACGTTTGGTATGTGTGCTGATAGAAAAACCACAAAACTAGATACGTATGCACAAAAGAAAATATCCTGGCGATACAAGTGGTTGATGGAGAAATGATTCCAACAAATTCCTTCAGATTGGAAGCATTTCATATAGCCTATCAAAGGAATAAAAAAAAAAAAAAAATACACCGGTAGTGATCAGTCTATGGAAAAGAGAAAATTCGCTGACTCCTTTTTTACAACTGCTTGAAGTTCGAAAGTGTTATTGTTCCTCTTGTTTACTTATATTTTTTAATATTCCCACGCAAACAGCAACTTGCATATTCTCTCGTGTCTCTTCACTCCTTTCATTTTTGTATCTTCATTCTCAAGAAATATTAATCCCATTGGGTAGGAAAGCATGATTAAATAAGCAAACTCATCACCACCAACGTATTTTAGACTCAGTCTTTGACTGTTTCTGATTTTGAAAACGCTCTTGAGTACATCATTACTTAGCACCTTATATATATCACATCGTCATTAAAAATCATATACAGCAATAACTTTCTTTAAGTACTAACATGTAACAATTCCCAAGTGTAACACTCCGATTTTGATCAAATTTGGCAGGTAGATATTACACATGAAATAAATGAATACGTATTTTCTTTTTACGGAAAGAAGCCCCAACCCAGAATTTTGAAATTTGGCGCTCGAAAAGCAAGAAGAAGTGGACCGAAGTAAATGAAATTATGCATAGATACCGTAGAATTAAAACGAAGAAATACGTATTTCGTATTTTCTTAAAAAGAAAAAAATAATAATAGGTGGGTGAGGCACAGACCTTTCCAAACCTTTGATTACAAAATATCAAAAGTGCGAATAAGTATATATTAGAAGTGCCTAAATGATAATGAGAATTACTACAACACCTTGTGTAAGGACAATAGGCAAAAAAAAAAAAAAAAGAACACGTGTTTTTAGTTTCTGCGGAAAAATAGTGTTGGGCCAAGGCACCTCCGAAGAAAGTAGATATTACAGCAGAAGCGCAAGAAGGAGTGGACCGAAGCGAATGAAATTGTATGTAGATATTGTATATGTAAAATAAAGCAATTCGTGTTTCCCAAATGCCCCGTACTGATTTGTTTCAAATTTGCATATCGAACAGTAAACAGCAAATAAATCGGCACGTGCTTTTATTTATGGGGAAAACACTCTAAGGGTTAAAGGCGCACCCCGAAATACTATAAAATACGCTATATGTAGAAAAAAAAACTAGTGTGAAAATAGTGAAATTTTAGCAATAGATAGATGACCTAAAAGTAGGAATCAATACAGTGAATTTCGAGTGTTTCGTGTTTCTGCCCTCAAAAGTTCAAATTCAAAGACTGAAGTTAGCACCCCCAGGCTACTTGCGAAACGCGTATTGCCTTATTTTACATATGCAAGATCTATGTATAATTTCATTCGCTTCGGTCCACTCCTTCCTGCGCTTCTGCTTTATTATGTACTTTTTTAGGAGAGGACCTTGGCATCCACACAGTTTTTCCGCACAAACTACAAAACACGGGTTAGCTTATTTTTGTGTATCGTTTCTTAACATCCTTTCGTTGCGTTCTCTATGTAATTTAGGCACTTCGAAAGTATACTAATTAGCACTTTTCATATTTCGTAATCAAATATTTGGAAGAGTCTTTGCCCCACCTATTTATTTCTTTGTTTCAGGAAAATACGAAACAAGTATTCCCTCATTTTACATCTACTAGGTACAATATCATTCACTTCGGTCCACTTCATACTGAGTTCGGGCGTCAACTTCCGAAATATTGGATATGGGCTTTGGTCCTCAATAATTGTTTCTCCTCCACAGAAAATTATAAAAGAAAAAAAAAACACGTATTCGTGTATTTTATGTGTGGTATCTAACTGCCAAATTTGATCAAAGTCGGAGTGTTACAGTTGTATCAAATTGTATCAAAACCGACAACAACATTGATTTAATAGGGCGTCAATACTTTTTTAATCATTTCTAGCACTTTTTTTTTCTTTTTGCTCGTTCGGCGCTTTCTAGCCATCAGCGCCTGGGACGACCGCCCCGCGCCTCCCCTTCTTGCTATGGCTCTGCTGGAAACAGATCCGAGGTTTAAGGGAACTAGTATAAAACGATTGACAATTTTCTTATAAATGGATATAAAACATTTTTAAACTTCTGCCAGTAACTTGCGGCTTTTATTATGTGAAAGTGGCCCAAAGACGCCCAACACTGCTTGTAAAAGTATTTGACATCCCACACGATTAATATGTATGATAATAGTTGAAACAACGTATTATAATAATTATTTGTAGATAGTCACATGTATTCTATGTACAAGCTAAAAAAACATTGTAACTTTTTCTTATCGTCTTGTATATTACTATATAAAATATTCTGTCAGTTTTTTTCAGTTATTTTTTAATCATTGTTTGATTCCTTCATTCATGTTGTTTCTTCTAGCTTCCGAAACCGCGATAAATCTGCAAACAGAACAAAGTGCATGCACGAGCCAATGGTGAGCACAGCTGCCAACTGCGAAATGAGAACTTCCGGTGGTCCAACGCGCCTTGATGTATATAGAACTATACGCTCGACAAGCTATACGCTCACGACTGTCGCGCACCTGCCGATGAAACCCTGAACTACAGTTATACAAGAAAAAGTTATTTCAGCACCGTTGGGACCACCAACGTCAATTTTCAAAGTTGATTTCTACGCACTTGTGGTGGTGAGAGGAGACCGTCTAACACGGTTTCCCACTGGACGACCATATAGTGTCGCCTGATCGACCAGGTCGCCTGATGGAATGCAAAACGCCAATGTATGGTCGTTCCATCGGTATCGGGATAAATATATATATATATATATATATATATATATATATATTGTCTACGATAATTGTTTTATGAAGATTATGAAGAGTGAGAAAGTACCAGATTCGTTAGCAATTCCACTCTGTTTATTTGTTATAATTTAGTAATTTGTCCTACAATCAGCTACATGTACATAAGAAGATATAAATGTTTTAGACATTTATCTGTAGATTCGCCGCTGAGATTACTGATGGTATCATATCGCCTAAAATCGAATATAGCCTATAGAAGTTATATCATTTGCTCTCCTCAAATATTAAAATCTTTATCTATTTCCTTAATTAATAAATATTTTGCTTGAAATTTTAAATTCGAAACTGTTGAGTTTCTATATTAATATAATCTGTTTGCTTTACCTGTACTAACTGTACAAGAATATAAATATTTGATATGTGTGAGATTTGAAAGAAGATTTCTGGTCCTATATTACATAGTTGAAAGATTATTTTGAAAATTAATTATTAAAAGATTTTTTGTTTTGAGGAAAATTGCGACCAAAACAAATAATAATAATAGTTCAAAATTTTTCATATTCATACCGATAAACAAACGTATCCCATGAAAAGAGTGGTGTTACAATTTCAAGACTTGAAATTCAAGTTTTCAAAAATACAACAAATAAGTATTTAAAAAAGTATAAAACTTTCCAAGCGTCATTTTCATTCTATTATTTCGTTTTGGCAATGTCTCTAGGGGACTATATGCACTTTTAATGCCACAACGATGTAGTTTGAACTTACATCCAAAGTTATTCGGAATTTCTGTCCGTGTTTCAAGTTATTATATTTCATATGTACCTAGTTAGAGCCGTCACAGTTTGCACCTCAAATTTTGAAAGGCTTAAGTGTTTTTTTCTAACCGTTTACGTTTTATAAGAATTATAAAGCGAGTTTATTCCGTTTTGTTGATTATTCCCATGATTAATTGTTTTTAAACGGATTTTTTTAACGAACCGACATGGTTACCGTAATTAGTGTTTATATATATTACTATTGGAATACTTCTTAGTGGTTTATTGCCCTGTGTTGTTTGTGCATGCATACATGCGTCAGTTACTAGTTATCTAACAACTGAAATGTTGAAAGTTCTGTCTTTGATCTTTCATGCGATTCAATTTACTAATTAAAATTATTTTTTTATTTGAGTTATTCATGTAAGGTCGATTTATTAATCGTGGGTTTAGATGTATGCTGCGTGTATGATTGAAAGATTGCCTTACTATTCCGGCATGTTTTGATTTATTGTAAATTTATTTAATTATTTTTTTAAATCGTGAGTCCTTATAGTACTCTATTTAGACCATACTCGTTTTCTTAAAAAATTTCATTGAAGACTGACAGTGAAAGATCTGCCAATGCTTAAGTGAGGTTATTTATTCTCCATTTACTGAAAGGTGACTTCGGACAGTTGGGTAAAACACGTGGAGTATTGGAGGCGCTGTTGGCAGAGGCTCCGCAACAGAGACAGCAGCTCTGGCGAAAAACTTAAGGCCTTTAACAAGTCGTAACAGAAATGTATGATACCAAACAACAACAATAATAGTACTTGGAATATTGATATTCTACAAGAAAAATAAGGAATTTATTAATGAACTGTTTTTACCTTGAGTTTACACCGACTTCGAAACTTAAGCAGCCTCAATAATTTTTATTCATCTAATGGAGATACTCCACAATCTTCTAATATTGAATCGAAGTTTTCATTCGACATCCTTTAAAAAAAGTAAAATAAACGAAATAAAATCCTACCAAAACGTATTTTCGTTAACCTTCTGTCTTTAAAATTTTACAAAGGTAAACTAATTACTCAAATGCTTTCCCAAAATATAATAGGTTACTGCTTCCGTGTACTTCGAATACAAATTCTCGTGATAAGAGGCAACAAAAAGATTTTTTTTTCTTTCTTTAGAATAACTGGAAAGTAGGCATCAGGACAGAACATTAACAAGAGCAAATGATTTACTGGCCTTTGTTTCATATTATACTTTTAATAATTAATCAACTATTTTATTAAATCACTCTAGTTATTGTCTTCCGCCCAAAGACCCATAGCCAACTTATACTTTTATCTTGAAGTTTGAAGGGGAATAGTCTTGCCCACGAGATGACACGAGAAATATATTTCTCGTGCCGTCTCGTAAAAATTATAAAAATCTCGTCTCGTATCGATCTCGCATATTTTTTCTCGCTACGATTCATGAAGAAGCTTTTCTCGTCTCGCTTTGGTAAATTTTTATTTAAGTTTATGTCCTGATATGTTTCTCCATTTCACCTAGAAGTCATCAAAATTCTTCAGAGGGTTTACGAAGGGTCTTGTATATATTGTATCTTCAAATCATATTTATTATTGGAGTATATTATGTAATGACTTGAATATCTTTAAACGTTGGTAAATGCTCTTAATTATATTCGTACAATCACCTTATCAATTTATATTGTGAATCATGTAATACTAGAAACAGTGCTTCAGATATAATAATTAAGTAAACTAGTGTTTCTCACCAGACTCATGGAATTTCCTGTCTTGTCTCGAAAAGAGACGATAAATTTCTCGTTTCGTTAATAACATTAAATAGGAAGGGATAAGGAAGAAAGTTCGAAGTAGCCTGATTGAACAATATTATTAAGATGTTTTCCGTACTAAGAGGAATAAGAAAAATTGTAGACAAGAGGAATAAAATAGAAGACAAGCCCCTACACTTCTCATGGCTACAGGTCTGTTCGCACACAAATAGCTGTTTCTATTAAACCATGACAAACAAAAACCAAATGCATTATTATTCAGCTATTGCAAAAAAAAGTACTGTAAAATTCTTACCGTTTGGATAGAGGTGATACAAAATCATCGTTACTGTCTGAATCGGTGAACTCACTGCTGCTATCTTCACCTAAGTTTATGGCCAACTCTTGTACGCGTTCCTCCAGTATTCCGTCAAGTTTACATGCATCATCAATTAACGATAATGTGTGGGTGACAACATCAGCTCATTTCTGTGGAGTAACTTTCTCAATTGCTTCCCTAATTAAAACTTCAACATCTGTCAGTTTAAATGTTTAATTTTTGCTTGCAATGTATTTATTAATTTGAGCCCATATTAATTCAATCGCATTTAATTGACAATGATACGGGGGCAGCCTAACTACTTTGTGCCCTTGCCTTCGTGCTGTTTCGTCTACCTCATATTTGTGGAAACGGGGTTTCATAGAATTTACTAATTCCAGTAGTTCGGCTCTGTACATACTATCAGATAACCCCTGCACATTTTTATTTTTAAGCCAAGCCAGAAGTTCAGATTGTGTGCTTTTAGAAGTAGGGGCCCTTTCCCAAACGACAGAATGAGGAGGAGCATTGTCCATCACTATAATCGAATTTGCTCTTATGTTTGGTAGCAATGCATTCTGGAACGAGTCTTTGAATTTATAACCTGTCATTTCCCCGTGGTAATCTGTCGTCTTACGTGATCTAAACAGAAGAAGACTGTTCGGTATGAAGCCCTCACACGTACCTGCATGTAACAAAATCAATCTCCCGCGTTTACCAATTGGAACAGGCTTTGTACTCTTTGGTGTTGAATCAGTCCAGCATTTGCTATTTGAATGTTTAGCATTGACCCATGTTTCGTCAAGCCATACTATTTTCTCGGGTTCGACATTTGCCGTTTCCCTCAAAAAACGTCAAAGAATAACTACTATATCCTCCCTCTCTAATAAAATCTTCCTTCCTGAAAATGTCTTGTATCGAAACCCCATCTTTTTAAGTAATTTCACAGAGTTGTCCTCCCACCCGTAAATAAACTATCTTTCCGCAATGATTCAAGGAGAGAATTTAAAGTGGGATACTTCTTCTGTTCGTAGTATCTATATACGTGACGTCGAATTACATCTTCCGTGAAATCATCTACGGTTGACTTTGGACTTGCTCTTGATCTCTTCTTCCCAGGTGTTGTAAGGGATACCGAAGAATTATCGTTAGTGCCCCCGGATTTCTCTGCAGGTACGCGTACACCAGTTCGTTCACTGATTTTCAAACATTTGGAAGTGCGTTTCAGTACCTGTTCTACGGTGAAAAGGGGTCCTTTATTATTTTTTTCGTCTTCGAAGTAGCACCGAACGTTATGTATCATTTTCCGTGACTGACTTCTATATGTTGAACCACGTTTGTTTTTCATTATTGTTTCAGCATTTTCAGTCGTCATATTTATTTTGTAATCACAACACACACTATTCACAAACAAAAATGATTATTAATTTGAAAAGAACACCGCAAACACAGAAGATGTTCACAATCAAAAATCATTATTAATTTCAAAAGAACACACCACACAAACAGACAAACTAACCAAAAGAAACTATTTAAACGCACACTAAGACAACTATTCCACAGAAGATTTAGTTCTCAACTACCGGAAACAGCGCGGTCACTGACCTTCGTTGCCTAGCAACGGCGTGAAAGAATACTACTGCGATTGGCGAACAATCCTACCTCTTGTTTTGTTTACAACATGTGCAGCTATCTGTCAGAAGCCACCTTTGAGTAAATGGGTAATACTGATTTCTAGATTTGAGTTCTGCGTCCCATTGATGTGTTACTTCACAGATTACTACATTGTTTGAGTACAAGGGTACATTTTCTTACAAAACTTAGACAAGCGTTTAGCGACTACATCAATAATGTGTTTATTTAGTGACTAATCAACATGTACAACTTGATTTACTCAATATATTGTGACGATGTACAGGTCTCTTTCTTTTTGCTTAGCCCGTTAAATTCCACATGATGTAGAGAACTGCTCAAGCTAATTCTTTAGCGGATGTCACAAAAGAAAGATAATTAAATTAAGCATAATTTTCATGGGAAAAGTGGATTACTCTAGGGGAATGACAACATAATTTCTATAAAGTAAATTTATTACATAACTAAATTTGTAATATACAACATTTAATTGAGTGATTAACAAGAGTTACTTGAGATCTGATAGTCCATTTGATAGTTTGATACCTTAATATTGATCGATTAACAGCCAAGATATTCAGATATTTAAGTTATTGGAGATGGAAGATGATATACGAATATGTGAAAACAGTTCTTAATCCTGAAAATTTTACTGTAGGTAGACAGAACATTTTGAAGTACTGCATGACATCTCTAAACTTGAAATTACTGATGCAACAAGTGCTCATACATACCTTATAGTAGTAATCTTGTAACACTTAGAAACTTTGACGATGATTCTGTCAGCTCACAACCTGCGTCTCGAATCTCGACTCTCTGAACCTCTGAGCCTCTGCACCTTTGGACCTCTCAACCACCGTTTGAGACCTTGAGGTCCATTTATACTAATTTCGAGGGACATACCCAAGCCTCGTATCAGTCAGTTCATCCTTTTGCATCAGATCCACAAATATGAAAACTTATTGCTCTTTTGCATTCTGATTGGCTCTTAGAAAGCACCGCACCCACAATACATGGCATGGCACACATGTACACACATGTACTGTCACAGCCGGAAGAATTCCGTAGCCTGATTTCTAGGCTTATCCATAGATCCTTAATTATTTAACCAATTTCCGAAGATTAATGCTGCGTCACGTTGTCAAAATGATGATTATATATACTGTATGATGACTATGAGCAACCTTCTACAAGTAAACTTTCTACAATATTGCTTAGCAAAGACAACATCAGTCGCATTCAGGAAGTTTTACGTATTTTCTTTCTCTGTTGCTAGCTTGTGGCACGCCAAGAGGGAAAAATGTCTTTTAAAATGCATATTAATTCAAAATGATCTTTTCAATTCCTTCAATAAAGAGCAATGTAACTATATATTTGGATCCAGCGTCACATTTCCACTGCTTCATAATTTTCGACCTCGAAAATTAGCAAGAAATGGGCGTTAGAGTCGGAATATGGGTAACTTACTTTCCGAGTGGCCCTCGTAGAAGAGATTATATTGAATAAAAAATTTGCAAAGTGAAGATCATGTACATAATTATGAGTTTGTTGTCAACATAGTCGCATTTCACCATTTATTAACAACAATACAGAGAACGTTTTCAACTTACAAGGATGGTGTCTCTGTTCCATTATATAACACAGCTAAATTGAAATACAAGTGATCAAGTATAAGTAGCTTCAACTTAATAAATATATGTTAGTTTGACAAAGCATAAAGTATTACTGATGTACTATATCAAAGTTAAAGGTCAACAACCTTTTGAACATGCGACAATTGCAAGTAGTTACGTGAATGAAGTCTACATTAAAATTGAAAAGTCAATAAAATTTTCAACATGCTACATTTACAAGAAATTACGTGAATGAATTACCACACTAAAGGTGAAAAGTCAAAACATACATTTGCAAAGAATTATCATTACAACAATCTATTAATGCTCTGGAAGTTCAGACTAACTAACAATTCTCATCTCCTCCAAAGACACTTTACAACAGAAGCGTGCATAAAACATTGAACAACAAACACCCATCTTCTATTGGAAATTTGTTATGTGCAAGGAGAGGGCATAGAGCGAAAATAACGACATAGTAAATTAGACTACTTGACAATAACAGAGAACCGTTCGGTTTATCATTCTACGATAATTTTGTAATGTTCAGAAATCTATCCCAAATCCGAACTCAGTTTTGGTAGTACGGTTGAATCACTATTGGTAGAGTCTGAAACTTTTATTGAGAGTAAGCATTGATATACAGTTACTTATGTTATATGCTTACAATCTAGTGAGATGTGTACCATCTCATATTCAACGAAATAGGGTCCCATTAGAATTGAACAATACGCAAGTAAGTAAGAATTAGTATTGTTATAATTAGTAGCGAAAGTTGTATGCTCAGGAGCACAAATAGTTTGCATTATTCCATTACATTACATAGATTTTAATATGAACATTGTGCTTATGAGGTTATTAAACGAATGAAACATCAAAAATTGGTTAAGATATTTGAAGCATTTCTTGCATCTAATTGAATTAAATTAGAATAATGAAGGGCAAAATTCTAACATGAATGGAAAAGAAGATATGTCAATATATAGGTTACGGTAAATTACGTAGAAAATCAGCCTTGTTACGTTGTTTACAAAGATGAGTGAATATTTACAAATTAGTCATCCCAAGTGAGTAATCAGTAACAATAAAAATTAATGGGCTTTGGATGGAAACATCTGTAATTATATAGCAGTATAGAGATTCGATTACAGAAGGACTCGAGATATCTAAGAGGGGCTGACTTACTATTATTGACTACCATTGATTTATTAATTTTTTGAAAACAATAAGGTCTTATCCAGACAACACGTACGTGTACGACACATGTGCACTATCCATGCATAAGCCGTACATGTGCACATGTGCATTTGTGTGCATGATGAACACATACATAACCCGTGCATAAGCCATACACGTGAATTTGCGTGGATGAAGCACACATACATAACCCGTGTATGTGTGCATGTGCATTTGCGTGGGTTATGCACACGTACATAACCAGTGACTAAGTTGTGGATGTGCCATGTGCATTTGCAGACATTTATATAACCCGTGCCTAAACAGTTACGTGCACATTTGCAATTGCGTGGATGAGGCACACGTACAGAATCCGTGCTTAAGCCGTTAGGCACACATGAGCCTTTGCATGGATGAAGCACACATTTATATAACCCGTGCTAAAGCCGTTATGTACTCATGTGCATTCGCATGGATGCAGTGTACGAACATAACCCATGCTTGAGCCTGCATGTGCACATGTGCATTTGCGTGGATGAAACACATTTATATTACTGCTGCTTAAGCCGTTGTGTGCACATGTGCATCTTCACGTATGTGTATGAGACGTCCATAATACCGTGCGAGTGTATACTTTTACTTTCATTCTTTACTCTCATTCTCGTCAACAATATAAAGTAGTTTTAATATTGAGTTGACCTGCAGACGCCGCCTTGAGACTACATGTCATGAATTTAAAGCTTGTTTGGAACCCTTTTTCGTTTTTGGAACTCTTCAAAATATGAGTAATTCTCTTTCTTTCTCCTATTAATTACTTTGTATACCCAATGGAGGGAAAAAAGAGAATTTTAGATTGTCGGTCTGTAGGGAAGGGGAATCAAACCGATGGTTACTTGCATTCGAGAAATTAACCGTATCCTTAATACAGAGTTTCCAGGGGGCTATTCCAGTACGGCCATGATGATTGAACAGGCACATGTAATCTTTGTTTAAAAAAAAGAACATGCAATTTTAATTGTGATTTTCAGGTATAGTGGGTTTACAGCAGATAGACCACAGTGAGCTGATATGGACTTCCTGTTTACAAATTAAAATGATATTACAGAAACTTGTGTGAATGCAGCGAAGAAAGTTGCAGCAATATTTCCATCTGTAAGTATGAGTTTTAAACCAAGATAGGGTACTACATACTTTTTAAAACTTATATTCCTCCAAGCTGTTTATGCGCGTTATCGATATACTGGTGAAAAATTGTTGGGATGGAACGTCTTAATTATGACTAATGTTAGCAAGTGAACCCATATCGCCTAATATAAGTTGAAAACATGTTTTCATTTATTCGATTGGCTACTGCAAATTACCAGTAGAGATCCGGACGGGCGTTGGCCGGAAAACGTTAGATTTTTATAAAAATATAATATTGTCTTTAAGTATTCGATCTGAGGCCATCATAAGGGACGCATACAGAAAACAGTGTAAGATTTGGCAGTTTGCAAAGATAATACAAATTGAAATAAATCGTGGATTCGGAAGTAATTTTGAAGTGCATACGAAAGCAGTGGATTTGAACCTTGCAAATATCGAATTTGTAATTTCACAAAAAATCGAAGATGGCAATAATACTTAATAGAAAAACTTACATGGGAGAGCAAAAGCGCGTCTAGAGGCAAGGATGACTTTTGGTATTAGCAAGGTAAGTAAATGGGCATTATTTAGTCTCTTTTTCTTAGTTCTACTAGACATCAAATATAATAATACATTAGAACATGATTGTCGTGATACCGTAAGTGCGCCAGGAATATTATGATAATTGATGGGTGAACTTATCCCTGTGAAGAAAACAGTCATCCAAATTTCCAATAACGGTTCTGAGTGTCTGAGGTTTAACCAATTTTTGACTGTTGACGTATCTGCTCCCAGTGCGTGTCGTTATGTGTGAACGAGGCAACTCACATACAATAGTCAAGAGTGAAACATGAAAAAGACAATTTAAAAATAATATTAATTATTGGAAATACAATAAATAAATAATAACTAAATAAGCTTGTAAGTAACAAGTCCGGACAATTAGTAGGTATTAACAACCATTAATAACCATTAATGAATTTTAATAATTAACTTTAATTTAACAATTTAATAATAACTTCTGTAACAGCACAACACAATTAATAGATTAGATAGATAATAAGGAAGGATAATTAATTTATTTTATTTTGTATTCTTAAATACCCTTTCTCTCTTTATGAGTATGAGAACATTGGTGTTACATATCTAAATAATTGCATGTGCGATTGTATAGAAATACATTGTATATGTTCGTTCATATGTATGTCCTTGCTGTGCTGATATCGATTCGTTGGAATTTTGTGATGATAATGTCTCCCGGTCTTTCAACTCTACGCTACAAGTTGTTACATAATATTATATAATAGATCAAGCTGAAAAGAATCAAATATTTGCATGTAATTTATCCTAGTGGCACAGTGGTGTAATGAATACATATAGAAATTTAGAAATAGTATTTAGTTCTGCATGTTCTATCTTAGGCGTAATAATAGACTTTAAGTTCTCCTTTTTCATAAATGTTTTAGAAAAGTTTTCCGTGTATGCCTTGCTCATGCTTTTCCCTTACCTTTTACCTGTTCCTTTAAGGGTCGATTTACCCCTTCGCAAAATTAGCAGGGACTTGGGAGCCCGGCGTCTGTTTTGCGATGAAGAATCCAGTCTTTGGTATCCCAGTAAGCAATATGCGATGCTATGGCGGCTTTATGCTTTCTTTTTGTTTTTTGTTTATTTCCTTCCTAAACCTTTCCTTGGAGTGTTAATCTAACCCCGTCGCAAATTAGCAGAGTCATGAGAGCCCGACTAGTCTACTTTTGCAATAAAGGATTTTCACTCAGGTACCCGGTAGCAACATGCAACACCTAAGAACATTAACCTATTGAAGCTTACGCGCAAAAGTGTAAACTAGAAAAAAATTACAATTAGTATTAGTATTCATAGTATTAATGATTTATGGTAGTATTTCATTATATGTATTACTTTATTATATGTGTGCATAGCATTCTTAACAATTCACGTTATGCATGGTTTGCAAGGACGGTTTACAACCAAAGGGTCGCGAGTCTATTTTTTGCCTCTAGTAATAAAATTATATTAAACGATAATAGGGATTTATCATCTACTGAAGTGAAGAGGACACATTCGATAATAACGATTCTACTAACAACTATGTCAAAACAATGCTTATATCTGTAAGAAAAGGAATTAGGTTAGATCAAAATCATTTCATTTCACAAAATACTTTTTCCTGCAATAAGGATTAACGTAACCGAGGAGGAAATAATGAAACAGCATTTTGAAGAGGAGGAAGGCATTCGTCATCACTCATTGACATTTTAAGAGGACACACTCACTGGCCGCTATAGGTACTTCCGGAACCAATAAGAAAATTAACGCCAATTTATCGGGAGTGCAGAAAGTGAAACTACACCATGGATGTTTGCATGAGGTAGGGTACTGCTGTGTGTGTGGAACCTGAAAATTTGCAATAGGAGCTGATGACCTTATGTTGTTTACTAATTACTTCCGTTAGGGACAATCCTGACTCTAACGTGATATTAATTCAACTCCGTTGGCCAGGGGTGTTCCTGGGGGATTGTTATTGATTAATCCCGCGTGCTCTTATCAAGTGGATGTAAAGAGGATTGAAGAATTTCACCCAATAACGCCTGCACATTGGAGCAAGACTTGAATGCGTGGAGCCTGGAGTATATGTAGAATTAGTAATTAGAGGGAATGTAGCATGTAATGGATGAGCAGTGTAATATGTAGTATTGACATAACTTATTTGATTTTCTTTCACTTTTCTTATTATCACAATATATTTTACTCTATTAAATATAAAGCAAGAGGTTGATGCATGTTTCATGTACAAGGTATGTGGTGTTGAGTGTTTGTTTCATTTGTCATAAATTAATATTCAGTAGTGTACTCAAGGGAGTTTATATCTATATGTGTGATAACATATATATGCAATATACTATTGGAGTATACTAGTAATATATTAATTAATAAGTTAACCTAAACGCTACTGAACATAGTGTTCTTATGTAAAATATGTGAATGAATTCAAATCTCTCTCTCTCTCCCTCTCTCTCTCGCTATATGTATATTACACATAAAGAATAATAATGACTTTTAATTAGAATCACCGTAACTAATAGAATCTTGTGCAAGAATATGTATCGACAGTGTACTAAAATATAAATAATAATCTAACAATGTCACTAAATAACTAATATATATATATATATATATATATATATATATATATATATATATATATATATATATATATATATTCAAATAAATCTAGCAATTATATATTGTTACTTCTAAACTTCAATCAGTATGAATGGTAAATCAATTTTAAACCAACAACACAAGGATAAATCAACATTAACTTGAAACATAGTTTGCGCAACTAATCTCTCCGTTTTTGTAAATCAAGAGTAATACACATATAATTATGTACTAATAATAACATCATAACTACATTATCATCTGTAATCAAAGCAACGTAACGTTCATAATAGTACATTAATAAGGGGTAGTAGATTGCATACCTCAATAACATTTTGATAGATTCAGATAGTCAGCACAGGTTATAGTCAAGTTGTCTGAGAAACGGAAGTCACTCTTAGGATTGACGCTTCACCCAACTTAAAGCGGTCTGAGGAAGAGCACTCGTACGCAGAAGGACCTTCTTCGACGAGGCTACTAGGAGGGCTCTTAGTCATAAAATTTCAGACTGTGGACCACATATTCCTTATTAGCCAGTAGGATAAAATTGTTTTAGTGCAACTTGTGTCTATGAATTGTTAGGTAATTATTCTTATTTTTTTTGTTTTCAGAGTATCGAATGCTCATAACTCATTCATTTATTCTAATGCATAGTACAATTTACTTATTATTATTATCACTAAGATGATCAGTATAGACCCTATTACAAGAATCGCATCTACAAGGAACAAGGTTAGTAGCCAATTGAATTTCATGCCCTTTTACTTTTCGCGACACTATTAATCATAGCACTGTTTAATCTGTCTATACTTTATTTTGAACATTAATTTGAAAGCAATTTCATACCTTTTCTTTTAGTTTATGAATTATGAAAACTCATTGTCTTATTGTTTTATATAGCTAAATTCTAAATAACATCCAGAACGTAAGTGTGCATTACTTAGATAAGCTTCAGTGGCTAATAATGCTGAAAATTCAAGGATGTTATGTGTTTAACATACCCTTCAAGGATATGTCCAAAACGTAGTCTTAAGATTTCCTTTACCCAATGCTCGACTAATGATCTCACGGAATATGGAAACGTACACCATTCCGCTTTATGAGGATGAAGCACATAATGATTCATGATTAGTTATCTTATGATATAAAGGAATATATCTGTCCTATATTACATCAGTCCTTTTAATACACTTTTATTTCCTTAGCTAATTCTTCTAATTGCTAATTGCCTGCGCATTATAGACATTAACAGTACAAGGAAGGAACATAAATGAAAGAAATACAATGAATAAAATAAAAAAAATTATTACCAAGGCTTGCTTATTTTTGACTATTATCTATGAGTCCTACATTTTGATTTCTATCTTCATTGTTAACCTGTCTTCTACCATTAATCTCTCTTCACCGTTAGTCACGATATCTTCCTCTGTTAATCTGTCTTCCACAGCTGGCCACTTATTATCATACTGACCTCTTATACCACGGCCTCTATCATTATAAAATGATTGTTCTCCACGATTTATCAATACTCTTTGTCGATTGATTTTAACTTCGGTTGACTATATTCCACATTATGGAGTTCGAAAGACCATGTAAACCTGCTTGAACCTTAGCAGATTCATACAATTTATGTAGTCTTTCAACTTCATTTACACAGGACCTGGCTCACGACTAAATATAATTTCCAATACACGGGGTTCAAACCTTTTAATGTGTACCGTTTTTACTCTAATTAACTCTAGTTTGTTATATACTCTTAGAACTGTATACTTAATTCGAAAACGTTCATGATGTGTTTTATTCCGTCTTACCAATAAGGCAATGGTTCACCAAGCTTAGCTGAGGCTGTGAAGGCTAAAAGCCAATCTGGGCCTACGAATACGAAGGCGTATCCTTTTTATATCTTAATCTCTTTTATAGGCTATTCTTATTTTCTTTTTAATATTATCATTAATGCCATTTTCAACCCATCTAACTGAAATTTTACTTTTAACAAATAAAATAACTTTTGTTTTTCTTTTCTTTACTCACTTCTCTCCTTTTCTTTATCTTGGTGTCTTACTTTTTGTCTGTCTGTCTGTCTGGCCATCGGTCTGTCTGCCAACAGCAGGAATATAATACCTACGTAAGGAATCAATCTGTTTCCTTACTTATATATATATATATATATATATATATATATATATATATATATATATATATATATATATATATATATATTCTCCTTTTTCTCTTTTCTTTTTATTCCTTGTAGCAGGGTTTCCGACCGTGTAAGGGTTTTAAAACAATAATATGCTCGTCTAAACATATGCTCTTTTTTTCTGTTTGTTCTTCCTATACACACAGATACATTTACTTAATTGATTGGGTACCCATTTACATGTTTATTTATCTATTTATGTATTAACATATCATTTCTTTCAGAAAGCCTGCTTCATCATTGAATTTCACGTTCCATTTCACGCCTCTGACGATAACTTATTAACATATTTTTATTACACCTTGCGGTGTAAGATGATCGAACAAAAGCGATCAGGTTTGGATCTAGAGAACTTGGATAATACAACTTCATTCGTCCAAATTAAATTTCTTTGACTAATCTTTCCCGTTTACATGCTGCACTTTGCATAACCAAATTGCTAATGAGGACTAAATCAATTTCTTTATACGTATGGGCTTTCCTATGTTTCTCAATTCTTTTGCTTCTCCTTTTTGTAGTACTGCTGACTAATTAAGGCCTTTTGAGGTAGTTTTCTAATACGACTAAGATTTTTTTCACGAGTTTTGCATACGGGGTTCGACATGGTGTCTTG
This sequence comes from Thermobia domestica, assembly GCF_964235325.1. NCBI lineage: Eukaryota > Metazoa > Arthropoda > Insecta > Zygentoma > Lepismatidae > Thermobia > Thermobia domestica. The sequence goes on from NC_137457.1 coordinate 109,379,098, forward strand.
AGTTCTATACCTAATACAGCCTTTCTACCAAACACCAATTCAAAAGGAGAACAAGGAAGGTGTTCGTGTTTCGCAGTATTATAAGCGTAACAAACGGATCTAACAAATAGGGACAAATCTCTTCGACAAGTAGTCACATATTTCTTTCAAATAGTTTGCCAAAGTATGATCATATATCTCTATTCGTGAATTTGTTCTAGGATGATAAGTAGTATTAAACTTTTGATGTATACCTAGTATAGCAATAATTTCGCTTGGTGCTTGTACCTGGAATTTAGTACCAAGGTCTGACAATATATGGCGGGGTGGACCAAAGTAACTAATGATGTCGTCTAAGAAAAACTTTACAACATTGTTTGCTGTTATGTTTTTTAAGGGTCGTGCCACTACATAGTTTGAACAGATATCGACAACGGTGATGACTTTCTTATAACAATTAGAGGAGGGCAGTTGGCTAAACATTTCCAAACTTAATGTATGAAAAGGAGCTAATCGTTTGATTCGTTCATGCAACCCTAATGGTTTGGTGGTTGAGTCCCTGCTCAAGTTCTGATAAAACATTTGATATCAGTTCCCATCCGAGGCAAATAAAATCGCTCATTGACACGAGAAAACACTTTGCTTTCTCCAAGATGTCCGCCTTCTTGACCTGATGTATGGGTAGCATATAAAATTTCAGTGACCATACAACGTGGAACACATTGTTTTAAATCGTTGTTTGCCTTACGATATAACCCCTCGTATATTAATACATCAGCACGAGCCTCACTATTAGTACGATCAGATTTTACTATCTTGCGTAACTACCAAAATATTCGTCTTCTTCCTGTGCTTTTATTACACCAGTCACGTCAATTTTCATAGTATTTATACACAGTCCTTCTTCTCGATTTGCGTTTTCTTCCTCATTTAAGGTCTGCGTGGGATGCTATTACTATGTCTATTAGAGGGGTTGTCTTTTATCGTTTTAATAGAAAAATTGTAAGATTGAAGCATAACTAACCAATGAAAATATTTTCCTTTTAGATTTTTCATATTTCTCAAATAACAAAGACAACAGCTGTCTATGAACGCTGTGAAGTGAGGTAGTCTTATTAATATTTATGGAAATGTAATACAGATTGTACCAATGTCATGGTCTCTTTTTCTGGGATAGATAAAGACTTAGTTTCATGGTCTGAGATGTTTCTTCTATAGTAAGCCATCGGTTTCTTCTCTCCTTTCTTGATTTGCAATAATATGGCGCCAATTCTGTATTCACAGGCATCTACGTTCAACTCGGTAGCATCTGATTCCGGATCAAAAATGGGTAATACAGGGGCAGTAACTAGCTTCTCCTTTAAGATATTAAAGGCTTGACGTTCTTTATCTCCAAATTGAAAGATTATGTCAGGCCTAGTCAAATCTATTAAAGGGTTCGCGATAACTGAAAAGTTCTTAATAAATCTTCGATTATAACTAACCAATCCAACAAAGCTACGTACATCACGAACTGTTTTTGGTTCGGGAAAGTTAGTGATAGCCTCGATTCATTTAGGATCTATTTTAAAACCTTCGCGTCCTACGACGAATCCTAGAATTGGTAGTTCGGCATACATGAAGGGAGATTTTGAGGGATTTAGTTCTAGATTGGCTTCTCGCAAACGAGGGAATATTTTCCGAAGTCGATATAACTTTTCGTCCATAGACTTTCCAAAAACAATCAAGTCTTCCACGAAGCATGGCATAATATTAAATTTTAAAACGGGAAACACTTTATCAATTATTCTTTAAAATGCTGCCGGGGAAGTAAAAAGACCTTTTGGGACCACATTAAAATTATACAAACCGGCACTACAAATGAATGCAGTTTTCAATTTATCCTCTCCCCTTAAGGGAATTTGTAGTAATGCAGATGTGAAGTCCATTGTACTTATAAATTGAATATTTGTAAATAATTCTATCAATTGTTAAGTAATGGAAGAGCGTAACTCCCAGGAGATATGACGGTGTTATCTCCTTACGTCTATCTTAGAATTATCTCTTTTATTGACTAAGATAACTCGAGACGCATAGGGAAATTTACAAGGAGAAATGATTTTTGTTTAAGCAATTTGTCAACCTTTTCTTTCATTTCTCTCTTAATTTCTAAAGTCTCTCTATGAGGTGGTGAAGATACAGGAATGTATGAATTTAATTCTATTCTATGCTCATATTCGTGTGTTAGTTATATCATCTATTGTCCACGCCATGATATCTTTAAATTCGGATAATAGATCTATTACCCTCTTCCGATCTTCAGGGGAAAGATCACAGGAAATATCGGTTACCTTGTAAATATCGTGCTGTAGTTTAGATTTCGATTTTTCAACTTTCTCAGCTGAGAGTGAGTTGGCATTAACAGTGTTGAATCTTGCCTCTGGTGTAGGTAAAACATTCCTCTAAATGTTCTATGATTTTAGTGTCAGATATAATCACGTCCCGTTTACTCAAATTGAATACAGACAGTTTAGCAAACCCAGTTTCTTACACATAAATTGTGGGTGGTACTAAATATGAGTAAGATCGATGTAAAACGTCATTTGGTTCCACATAATAATTTCCAATTATAGAATAACTTGGCTTTTTTTTACTAAACCAACTTTTAGAGCAGGTACTTGCATGCATTCGACTGTTTTCATTAAATTACGCGACGATTGGGTTTCAATACAATTGATCCTAAAAAATCGGACATTCATTTCTATTTGAATTTGGAAAAACGTCTTCAGAAGAGGAACCTGAATCATTGAGCTCTAAACTATTTTGAGTCACTTCAGCGTTCGTATGTGGCACTGATGTTGAGCAAACATTTCTATTTTTTCCGAGGGTTACCATTTTTATTGTAAAACGGAACATGAGACAGATTTAATACTGTTTGTTCGTTTCGGCTTGGCAAATACTGAACATGAAACTTCATGTTTGCCTTACTATGATTGCCGTTAATAGTTATACACTGTAACCCTATAACGTACATGTAACGCTGAATGAAATCTATTCCTAAAACCATTTTCTCGTGTAATTGAGACTGTTTAACTAATGCTACGCTTTACCATAAACGACGCGATCTTCGACCATAGGTTCCAACTCGGAAACTTAACCGAACCACAGGGAGTAGTTGAGTTAATTTATCCCCTAATGTGCGCAAACGTAATGTGGCACGCATTCGCATAGCAATTGGGAAATTTTGAGGAATCATTTCTTCAGCAAGCCAGTGTCTAACAATGCATCTACTTTTTTTAAAAAAAAATTGAATAGGAATCGGGGTCGCGGTGGCTCATTGGTAGAGCGTTCACCTCTGGTGCTTGGGGTCCCGGGTTCTACCCCAGGCCCCGCCAAGTGTACTTTGTGGTGAACAAACGTGTGCGTGGGATTTCTCGGGGTTCTCCTGTTTCCTCCCACTTTCTTCGTTCCATCATTTCATTCATTCCTCATCATCACCGTCTCCTTTAGCCTAACTGGCATAACTGCGGGACGTAAAACTTAAAGATTTCATTTATTTTTTGAATAGGAATCGTGGGTAATCTTTGATCACACAATTTCGTTCGTGCGCTTTTCACTTCAATTGGCCTACCACCTCTCCCGATTTCCGTTTATACGTCCACATTCTTTTGACAAACAAATCGTTACTAGCACTCATATAAGGTTTTAAATGATGTTGTCTTTTTAATTCTCTACATTTTCTCTTCATTTCCCGATGAGATTCAGTATAAATATCAGCTAAATACCATAAACGTAATACATGGTCTTGATGTATGGTTGACACGCCCTTTAATACTAAGGCCTGGACATAATTTGAAGGAAAAGCCTTATACAAGAGGCGTAACAATTCTTTCCCATTTCAGGTTTTACGTACTTCCAGTCTCGTAGTAAAGTATACGAGAATTTATCAGGAGTTAAACGAGGAGGGAGTCGTTTTCTCTTTAATTTTTGTTGAAGCTGACCTCCATATAAATCATCATGAAACGCTTGAGAAATCATTTGCTTCAATTCCTGAAACTGCAACTGTTGAATATCTTCCTTACAACATAAGAACCAATCAAGAGCAAATTTTCGAGACAGGCCGCCAAATAAACACATTGCTCTTGGTCGAGCCAATTGAGAGCACAAGCTATGGTCTGATATCCATCTTCACTTAATGATTATTTTAAAAATTTCTTGCCTAATATTCTTATGTAACAAAAGTGCAAGTGCGTTATCAGCAGTGGAGGAATATTTCACTTGAGAAGTGTGAGAAGCAACTTGTGGATATTTAAGAAAACTTAGATTCTCAATACAAGTTCTTCATTTATAAACTCTTTAAGTTCTTCGCCTGAGTCATATGAGAAAGGGCTTGGTGTTAGTACGTCACGTGCAGTCTCTTCCTGATAGAGCTCCTTCTTTGCCAGTTGTTTAATTTCATCATTGGTATCATATTCACTGGTTTCAGGTGGCGAACTTTTCGGCAGTTTACCTTCCAAGAGTTTTCCCACTTGACATGGTATATCAAATGGAAAATGAACTTCCTCATCCTCGACCCCATCTGGAGTAACTATATGCTGTTGTTCTACTTTATTTAAAGGTGCTGATGCTAACTTAGGGTCAAACTCAAAATCACTTACCATAATGCCAGGAAACTCTTCGGATGAACTAACTGCACATTCAATAAAAGAGTTAGTTAGTTTTTCTGGCCTAAGAAAAATTGTTCGTTTAGCAACCACTGGTTTATACCCTGCGCTGCCCAAAGGAGTCAAGGATGGCATTGTATTACAAATTTCTTCAAACTTAGCTAAATTTTCTTTACAACGCTGTGTTTGCGTTATGGGCTGTCTATCCAGAGGATCTGGTAAACTATACTGCTGTGGATTGTTTACCTGTGGTTCAAGTAAAGTAGGTGAACTGTCAAACTGGCAAACTGGCTTGCTGCACTTCTGTTGCTTCTTTTGCCATGGGACATAATTCGGAGTGCAAAGCCTTCGTGAGCACGGCTTTTTGAGCGAGAGATTTCCTGCAATATTTGCTACTTCTTTCACCCGATTCTGCAATATACCCAGCATGAAATTTTGGTGGAGAGTTCTTAGGTTTCAAGAAGGGAACCACTGGAAGGACATCTCGAACTATTTCATTAAATTTTCGTTTTCACTAAACAATAAAAAATATGGGAGGTATTTCACTATGAACAATAGAATAAGATCACTAATTCAGACCATTAGAATCCACAATAACACAATTGCAATAATGCGACTATTTACATTAACTTAAATTAACATGCACCATGAACATGATACCAAAACATAAACATAAAACACAAACCACAAAAGGAAGGATATCATAGCAGCACCACAAAAATTTTCGTCCCGAAAAATGAAAAAGGAAGAAAAACTTTGGACGAGCCCCCATTTGTGACAATGCGCAGATCTCTTTCTTTTGTTTAGCTCGTAAAATTCCACATAATGTAGAGAACTGCTCAGGCTAATTCTTTAGCGGTTGTCACAAAAGAAAGATAATTTTTCACCATAATTTTCATGGGAAAAGTGAATTAATCTAGGAGAATGACAACATAATTTCTAATAAGGAAGTTTCTGACATAAGTAAATTTGTAATATACAAGAACATTTAATTGTGTGATTAACAAGAGTTATTTTATATCTGATAGTTCATTTGATAGTTTGATACTTTAATACTGGTCGATTAACAGGCAAAATATTCAAATATTTAAGTTATTGGAGATGGAAGATGAAATACGAATATCCTACAAGAGTTCTTACTCTTGAAAGTTTTACTGTATGTAGACAGAACATTTTGAAGTACTGCATGACATCTCTAAACTTGAAATTACTGATGCAACAAGTGCTCATACATACCTTATAGTAGTAATCTTGTAACACTTAGAAACTTTGACGATGATTCTGTCAGCTCACAACCTGCGTCTCGAATCTCGACTCTCTGAACCTCTGAGCCTCTGCACCTTTGGACCTCTCAACCACCGTTTGAGACCTTGAGGTCCTTTTATACTAATTTCGAGGGACACACCCAAGCCTCGTATCAGTCAGTTCATCCGTTTGCATCAGATCCACAAATATGAAAACTTATTGCTCTTTTGCATTCTGATTGGCTCTTAGAAAGCACCGCACCCATGATACATGGCATGGCACACATGAACACACGTGTACTGTCACAGCCGGAAGAATTCCATAGCCTGATTTCTAGGCTTATCCATAGACCCTTAATTATTTAACCAATTTCCGAAGATTAATGCTGCGTCACGTTGTCAAAATGATGATTATATATACTGTATGATGACTATGAGCAACCTTCTACAAGTAAACTTTCTACAAAATTGCTTAGCAAAGACAACATCAGTCGCATTCAGAAAGTTTTACGTATTTTCTTTCTCTGTTGCTAGCTTGTGGCACGCCAAGAGGGAAAAATGTATTTTAAAATGCATATTAATTCAAAACGATCTTTTCAATTTTTTCAATAAAGAGGAATGTAACCATATATTTGGATCCAGCGTTACAATATATTAATGATTTTGTGGTATAGTAATTAATTTGGTTCCACAAGAAATTTTGACGTCACGTTCTCTTAAACGAGACGATAGATAACCAGTTCTTCATTTGACAATTCTGAGTGTTAACTGAACTCGGATCATGTTTTTTTTACCTTTACCTGATACAAAAGGAAAGGGGGATTACCTTCATTGTCTTGACAATACCCTCGTTAACTTGTGACTGCTTACAAAATACACATTACGGGACTTAATTCCAAAATTATTATAACATACTACATTTCATAAGGAAACAATAGAAGCTATCATATGCTCAATCTAGGATTTAGGTAAATTCATAATAACTTGCAAATCGTTATTTAAAATTCGTATGTATTGATTATGTACTAAACTAATCTAAAATGTTAATAATTAAAAAGTAACTTAAAGTCAACTAAGATGATATCTGGCTAGCATTTACCATAGTATACTCGTTCTAAAATTCAATTCAAAGGTAGAAGTAAAGAGAATGTATGCTTACTATTGAAAATAAAAGCTGCCACCATAATATGCTTTGTAGTGACTTCTAGAATACTTAGTTGATGCTAATTTTCTTTATTAAATAGGAAGATTATTTTACTTTCTCCTTCTTTTCAAAATCTACTTTCATTCCGCAGCTATGAAATCACTGTAACTTCATACAAGAAGAAAAAAATACATCTGACTCAATTCCTTTCCCGAAAAATAATATGGAGTTTAATACAGAATGTACAGAATATAAAAGGAGTAAAGTGTTATTTATATTACATTTACCTAGAGTTTGAAAATTTTTATGTGTAATGGTGATAAAATGAGGTTCTAGTTTCCTTGTTTCCTTTCTTTAATTAACTGAGATTTTATTGCAGTCCAGCTGGACAATTTGTCTATTACTTTGTCATTTATGTCCATATTAAGTTTCGTTTCTCTTTAACGTTTTAAAAAAAATTCCGCTAAAAGTGGGGTCGGACGTCATTGTGCTTCTTGACAATGATTGTAAATACAGAATATAGAAGATTTTAAATTTGGTAGGAATGCCTGGTATATGGACGCCAGAATCCTTGTATCAACGGGAGACTATGAAATTCTATAAGAACCTATGGCATTGGATAATATCGGAATGATTGCCGGTTTCCCTGGCACTTAAAAATGTGAAAATGTTATGCCTATCATCCCTGTAATGCCGGATTTAACCTTGTTAAAAGGTCCGCTAAATGCTTGCACTGCCTGCTTCCGTCAACGGATTATCATAATCAGAAATAACATAATCACAATTTACTTTTAACAATTATGGTGAAGGACGGAAGATCTTATGATCCATTGGGGTTCCTAGACTAGAACGAATTTCGGATTTATGTATTTAAAGTCGTTCTGTGTTAGTAGAGTAATGCATGATTTATCCAGATAGAAGTCTAATGAATAGAGAGACGCCTTCTTCTTCTAAGGCTTCGTCCCAAGTTACAGGTCAAGAGGTAAATCTTAGTAGAAGTGCCGTTTTATTGGTATTCGTCACGAGATAGATCGGAAGCAAATCGATAACTATCATAAACGTGTCATTTGCTGTGTGATTTTTGATCGGAAGATCTTAAACCCCCACTAAAAGAGATAGAAATTTCATATCTTATGATAACGAAACATAATGTAGCGCCACAAATAGTAATGAAATAAGGAAGGAAACATCTTGGAAGCTTGTCGCGCAATAGTCAAATCAAACAGAGTTTTCTTTCTCACAAAGTGATAGAAGTCCACCGACTCGTATGGGAATAATACTAACTTTATTGATGGTGATGTGGTAGCTCCGAATTTCAGAACTGGAACTCATGCGAGTGTCCGTTACCTGAAAATAATAATATGAAAACGTTCTTGGCTCCGCTAAACAGTGTTGGACTTATTGAAGATAAGCTAATACTCATTCCGGTTAGTTATTAATAATACAAGCAAAAGTTTCTGGGATCAGCTGTCAGTATATTAAACTGAGAGAGGTGATTTCTAAATGAATCCAGAGAATAAGATGTTAGATGGATATGAAACCGAGTCTAGGAAGAGTCATCGATTGATGGTTGAAAGAATTTGAGTTACAAAGGATTTTGCAAAATACTTTCACTGCGAGGAACGAGTAGTAAGCGGCATGGGCATATACAAATGTCCAAATTTAGATTACAATTTCGTCCCCTGATAACCCCTAGTGAACGTCATCTTTATGAAAGAGAAGAAATAGTACATACATGTAGTTAATGTGTCTAAATATACAGTCTCATAAGTTGTCACAATAGCATGTATAATTATAAAATCCCATTTTATTATAATAATTATTTCACTTGCTAATCTTCCATTTCACAAAGCGGGATTGCAAACGATTTTCTTCGAGTACCAATTATATAGTTTTAGCACTTGTTCAATTCGTCATTGGTTGGTGAGCAACATGGGAATTTTAAAACTTTTCGTGAAAATTTCAAATCTTTGGGACAGCTGTAGGCTTTCTAGTGCGAAGAAATAAGCGGGAACGATATAGTAATTTTCTTTCTTGCTTACACTGCCGTTTGATGTCGCGTTCAAATCATCTGCTTGTAAATTTTCTTTGCCATTTTTAATTACAGATTCTTTAAATTACTAGGAACACATATGGACTTCGCTCCTACTGTAGGTAAATTCTACTTAACCTAAAGTTGTTTTAACTTTTAACTTCTTGCTTATTTATAGGGCGCGGTGGCTCACCTGTAAAACGTTCACCTCCTGTTATTGAGGTCCCTAGTTCAATCCCCGGTTGCGCAGTATGACTTTGTAGTGGACAAACATCGTGCTGGTAGGTTTTCTCGGGGTTCTCCGGTTTCCCGTACTTTCCTCGTTCCACCATTTCATTCATTTCTCATCATCACCGTCTCTTCTATTCTAACTGGTATAGCCACTGGACATAAAACTTAAAGATTTCGTTTCCTTTCATTTTTTCTAGCTTAGTTAGTATCTATACTTTCTCATACACATGTACAACAGAATATATTTAAATTAAATAGCCTGACTAAATATTGTTCACCTAGAAAATGATTTCTATTTTTGCTTCTTAGTTTGAGGTGAAGTTTTATTAACTCTAATGTAAGTTCTTTTAGGTATTTTCTGTTTCTGAGTTCTTTAAGTGGGACGACCAAACGTAGTTTGATGTGCTCCTTTTCGCTTAGGATTCCATTTATTGTGTCCATTGGTTGTGTCAATTTCTCCTTGCGACTGGTTTACCCGAGGCTTCTCTGTAAGTGGAGCACTTGAAACATGAGTGTTAGCCCAACATTGAACCGGAAGTTACGTTCGTCCACATCAAAAATATTGCAGAGTTCCCTTATTCTTAGACTTTTCAACAGTAACTCATTGCTATTTGGTAAAGTTTGGTTTAGATAAAACCACTCTACGAGTTCGTAGAGTTTTTAATTACATTAGGTGTGAGCTTAGTAGTAGGAGGGATAGAAATCTGGGTTTGCGAAAGTTACGAACGAGAACGCCTATTTCGTATCGGTGAGGAGCAAGTTACACTTATTCCGGCCGTCTCACCCATTTTCAATAACTAAGGGCGTAAGCCTATAAACATTGTCTTAAGTGCTGAAAGAAACTTTCCTAGTAACATAATGAAATTGGCCCTCGATAAAAATTAGGTCACTATTGACCAAAAACGTTAAACTTGACCTAAAACTTTTCAAAATAATTTTGAACCTCTACCTCTCCCCTTTCCGAATATCCGTATCTCACATACTCAAAATTGAATATACTTTTTTTTTAATTTTGGTGCGAGTGGTCAAAAATGTTTGAAATTTTCACAGATTGTAGATACTATCTAGATGTAAATATACAGTTTTTCAAAACCATCGATCCGTATTTTCTTTATTTTTATGCTTGTTCAAAATTTCAAAAATTATAGAAAAAATTGGGGTAACACGTAACTGACTTTTTGGTTTAAAAATTTGTTATACCATTAGTGCCCGAAAGATTGCAATATGGTCAAAAAGGAATAAAACTCTGCTTTTCGCACATTTTTAAACCACTTTAGAGTAGTGCTCTCAACGGGTCGGGTCGGGTCGGGTTAAAGACCGTCCCGACCCGACCCGTGAGCAAAATTGACTGACCCGACCCGATGACCTGACCCGACCCGACTGACCCGAAGCGTGATCCGATGTGATTGACATGACCCGATAACCCGACCCGAGCTGGAACGATTGACCCGACCCGACAACCCGACCAGGATAACCCGACCCGACAACCCAACCCGAGCTGACCCGACAAACCGATCCGAATAACCCGACCCGACAACCCAACCCGAGCTGACCCTACCCGACAACTCGACCCGAGTAGCCTGACCTGACAACCCGACCCGAACTGAACCGACTGACCCGACCCGACAACCCGACCCGACCCCACCCGTTTGAGAGCACTATGGTCACGACACTGGGTGAACGCCAAAATGCACTCACATTGGGAAACTAGTTTTAAAAGCATAATTTTAGAAAATAAAGCATAATTTAAAATATATAGCACAATTCTTGGAACATTCTCTTTAACTGAAAGTTTAACATACTGTGCTAATATTTTTTAAAGCCAATATTTACAATGCAAATGAGAACATAACAATACAACAATGAAAAGCTTATTTTCATTTCTGTAAACTTTTTGGTGCAATCCTTTGATGTGGAGAAAAGAAAGTAAAAGAAGAAATTTTTCCGCCAACAATGAATAGTATGCAAGAACTCCATACTATATTGTTACAGTGACGACGCCAGCTTTAAGTTTTTAGGGGGACAAAGGAGGGGCAGATACATTTTCGGGGGGGGGGGCTATTTGCCATACCGAAAATGATATATTTATTACGTTTGACTTATTTTACATTACATTGTGTATTTCGTTGCTATTTTTATGTTAGATCTATATGATTATAAATTAAACTTATTTCAAATAAAATATGTAGCTAACAAATAAGTAACGTCTGCACATGAAATATTTTTCAATGTAACTTTTGAAGCCTAAACATAAATTGAATTACTTTCGCGTATGCTACAAGTAACACATTCGTCTATATGCTACGTATCTCTCTCTCTCTCTCTCTCTCTCTCTCTATATATATATATATATATATATATATATATATGTAGAGAGAGAGAGAGAGAGAGAGAACCAGAGAGATAACTTACGAGGAGCTGCTGAAAATGTCGTAGTCCAATCCAGAAGGAGTGTAGGTACTAGGTAGAAAAATGAAACCGTAGTTTAGAAAAACATATCTCTGTATGTACAAATATAAATTTTCATATTAATAATAAAATTCTTATTGTTTCTCAGGCCTCTGAAGTGATTATGTGTGCTCAAACAGATAATTTCACGAACATCCAGATCCTTACTGTTATAACATTTTTGTTCCACCAAGGAAAGTCACCGAAGTAAATTAGTTAGGAAATCAGTGAAACACCACGGGACTCTCCTCCGTTATATATAGTGGTGAAGAAGTAAGCGGCTTAGTATAAACGTAGCAAATTCTCAACAAATAATGCTTTACATCCAGGATGATTAAAAGCAATGACTCTTCCTGGAATCATGGATGCAATTTATGACATTATTCTTGAAAATTGCAGCATTTCAGCCAGTGGTGGATATAGCCCGGGGCCGGAGGGCCTAGGCCACCCCAGTTTTTGTGTGACAAAAATAATTTAAGCTATTTATATTTATTATAGTCTGAGGTCTGCACCCCGCTTTCTCAGTTTTTACCTTCTCAGCAAAACTTGTGTCAGAGATTCTGGGCATTTCTTTGGAACTCGTCTGTAGCATAATTCAGAATGGCTTGGGTATGCGCAAGTTCTCGGCATAGTGGGTTCCCAAAATATATGTCAGGAGAATAAAAGGGTAACGGCATTAAGAGAAGTATTCTTCCAATTTGACCGTAATGCTGATCACTTTCGCTGACGAATAGTAACCATAGATGAAATATGCTTGTACCACTATGATCCTGAATCGGAACAACAGTCAATGGAGTAGTAGCACTCATTTCTCCATCGCCCCAAGAAGTTCAAGACACAGAAGTAGGTTGAGAAACTGTTTGGAACATTCTTCTGGTATAAGTATGGAGTGGTAGACTACCTCCTCAATGGTCAGATATTTAATCTAGAATCTTTACACTACTTACAAAACTGAAAGAAAAATTCAAAGTTCAACGCTGCGGAAAATGAAAAGAAAGGAATTCTGTTTCTTCAGTTGAATACACCTGTCCATCAAGCCCCTGCGAACATAACTGACATTGCATAATCTAGAATTTCAATGTCTAGATCATAATTCTTATTCCGCTGATTTAGCTCCGTCTAGCTATTACGTGTACTTATTTCCCAAACTTAAATAACACTTGAAAGACGCCATTTTAGATCTGATAGGGGTAGTGCTACGAACAGTGGTGCGAGGACATCTAGATTTTTTTAACTTTTCTGCAAAAGCTGGAGCACTGTACAAGGTAGTATATTGACTCTCGGGGAAAGAGAAGAAGAAGTAAAACTTCACCAATCCACGTGCACTCCTTCTGGGTCGGGCTACGAATTTTTCAGCAGTTCCTAGTCAATATGGTAGACGTCACGTCAGTACTTTGAAACAAAATAAGTAAAGGAGCACTAGTATAAACCAATTACTAACTAAAGATCAGCACTCTGAAAATACATTTTATTGGGAATCAATTTCATTCCATAATTTTATTATTATCATTTGCAGGAAGGGAAAACACAACTCTTTTTATCTCCTTCAAAAAATTAAGCCCTGGTAGTTGCAAACTAAGCTGTTATAAGCACATCCTCTGAATATTTGAAGCCGAGAATAATGTTTCAGAAAAAAGAAGTTTTAAATAAAACAAAATATGAAACACAAAACTTCAAACCAGGACAAATACAAACAAGTTACGTAACTGGTTTTACCTTTCTTTTGTTTCCAATCGAAGTTGATCCAATGAGAAGAAAACAAGTCGACCAAATCTACTATTGTTCGCTAGGTTCTTATTAAAAATTATAAGAAAGAAGTATAACTAAAATTTACCTCAAAAGGGGCTAAATTAGAAAACAGAAATATGCGTGCATACCCAGACGTTCAAAGAAAAAAGCTTGAGGATTTATCTGCCACATAGTAAATTCATGGAAAGTAGACTACAATTTGTCAATGAGATTGGTTATGATACTGATATATAATACTACATGAAGAATGTTTAAATGTACGAGTCTGGGAGGGCAGTCTAGGTGGCAGTCAGGAGGGCAGAAGTAGCTACTAGGGGGGCGCTCGCCCCCTTGCCCCCCTCTGGCGTCATCACTGTATTGCTATGTTTACTTTTTGAACTTAAGCATTTTCTGTACTTTTTGGTGGCATCTTTTACTTTCCCTTTTTGTATATATGTACCTGTAAGTCGCACACAAATGATAAAAAAAATTTATTCGAGCAAAGCACATCTCTTTACAATGAATTAATTAGAAAGTTCATTAAATATGAGAGAAACTAGTTGCAAAAAATATCAATAAATAGATCAAGATATTTAGAATATTTGATGTATAATAAATATACATTATACAGGATTAATGTAAAATAATCATTGAAATTAACAATAAAGCATAATTTAAAAAAAGCATAATTCAACAAGAAATAAAGCATAATGTGGGTTGCTCTAACAATTAAGTTGTATGAAGACGAGAAGAAAACGAAAGCTGATTCCTTAACGAATTTCGTTGATCTTCTTTGTGTCTACAAAAACGCATTCCTAGAAACCTACAAGCTAGGTATCATCTCTGTGATTATATCAGTTTCTAGTGCTACATGTGAAAGGTCATTCTCTTCTTTGAAAAGATTAAAGACTTGTATACGCAAGTCAATGACTCATGATAGGTTGAAAAACTTAGTGTGACTTTATATTGAGAAGAAAATTGCTAAATCGTTAGATCTTTAACAATTTGTGGATATGTTTGCTGCTGCCTACACGAATAGAAAGATCCTCTTCAAGTAGAGGCATGAACCTATAAGTTATTTTCTTTACCTGTAAAAGTGTATTTGCTTCCACTTAAGTCAACCAGCTACACATATTTCAAACGGCATGATTAAATAACTATTTACTTATATTAAAAATCAATTGCATTAATGAATCCTAGTTGTTTGAGGTACTAAATTTTTATATTTTCACTGTTTTCCAAAGAGTAAAATCATGCACAATAAAGATGGAAACATTCACCTTGAATACACACACACACATTATATATATATATATATATATATATATATTGGAGATGTCCCCCTCAAAATCATCTTGGGCCCTTCATTGCCCCCCTTGAAAAAAACTCTATTTACGCTACTGGACACCATGCACCAGAGATGAATTCTCTACAACTGAGCCACCGCGGCCCTGCTTGGGCTTGGTCGTCCATATCCAATCTCTCTTTTGGCGTTGCTTAAACAACTTCTAGTTTTGTTCAAAATCCAGACTCCATATTGGCGTAGATATTAATATTGCAGTCGATTGGTAAAATCAATCTTCCACATTTAAAAATTAAAGTAAATACAAGTAGAAAAATAAGCATTTATCATAGAAACACTAACTGCAAGTGTTCAAAATAGATTTATGGTTTCTATAAAATCAATTGAAAATTGCTATTTTTAATTAGGCAGATAGTGAGAAACAGCAACTTTCAACTCCAACCGAGTTTAAACTCAACCTAAACTCAGTTGACCAAAGTGAACTAAGCCGACTGACCCGACCCGACAACCCGACCCGACAACCCGACCCGAGTGACCCGAAAACCCGACCCAATAACCCGACCCGAGTGACCCGAGTGACCCGACACGAGCTAACACATTGACCCGATCCGACAACCCGACCTGAATAACCCGACCCGACAACCCGACCCGAGTGACCCGAGTGACCCGACACGAGCTGACCCATTGACCCGATCCGACAACCCGACCTGAATAACCCGACCCGACAACCCGACCCGATTAGCCTGACCCGACTACCCAACCCGAGCTGACCCGACTGACCCGACCCGAGTTGACCTGAACCGACCCGAGCTGATCCGACGCGACGGGTCACAGGTCGGGTCGGGTAAACCCCGGGTCGGGTCAGGTTAACCCGACCCGTTTGAAAGCACTACTTTAGAGTCCTCAAGGTGAGATCACCTTCAAAATTCCTTTGTCAAAGTTCACAATTTTTGTTTCTCTTACGTCTCTTCCGCTTTTATCGTTTTCCAGCTGCTTCGATTATGTCCATTTCGGAACACAAACACAAAATATATCTCCTCAACAGTGCTTCCGCTTCAAACGACTCTTGCATAAAGAAGTTACACACAGCTCGCGGTGGACAGCACCACTGTGTGCGGTCAGTGAAGCAAGCACTGATAGATACGAGGAGTCAACGCGATGTGTGTGTAACTTTGTTGTTCAAGAGTCGGTTGAAATGGAAGCACTCTTGCAGTGGTATATTTGGTTTTTCTCTTCCGCATTGGACACAATGAAAGCAGCCGAAGAACGAAAGAAGCGGAAGGGATGCAAGAGAAAGAAAAATTCTTAACTCTGGCAAATTGTTTGAAGGGGCCCCTATCTTGAGGGCCCAAAAATGGTGGAATAACTGTGCGAAAAACACGTTTGATTTCATTTGTATTTCTTTTTGGCAATGTTGCCATCACTTTCAGGCCCTGAAAAAATATGTTATACCTAAGAATATAACAATTCCAAAAGCACATTCACTGACTATGAAAGAGACATAAGAAAGCCTTCAATTTCTGCTGGTAAAGGTACAGTACAAGGGTTATGAGTGGTGGTGTGTGTGGTGATTTCAAAGTCATTGGAATATTGCTAGGCAACAAGCAGGCTACACAAAATATCCTTGCATTTTATGCGAGTGGGACACCAGACCAAGAACTGAACATTCGGTTCGAAAGCAGCGGGAATTCAGAAGTATTTCCATACCTATCAAAAACGACATTGTTTAACTTCCATTCTGTGATCGCTCTAAAATACTGTTTGCTTCACTTCCATTGGTTGATCCCTCTAAAATACTTTTGTCACCGTTACACATAAAACATAGATTTAATGAATAATTCGTGACAGCTTTAAGCAGAGATAGTACACGCTTTCAGTACCCTGCAAGTAAATATCCATCTATCACGACAGAAAAAAATCAAAAATGGAATTTTCACAGGCTCACAAATCCGAAATTGATGGTGGAGAGAACATTTGAGGAAAGTATGAGGGAGATAGAATTACAAGCATGTGTTGCGTTCAGAAATGTAGTACAAAATTTTGGGGAAGTAGGAGGCTGCAAATTACAGCGTTTGAATCGAGATGTTGGAATCTTTTTAACTGCTTGGCTTCAACATGAACGTAAAAGCTCACTTTCTTCATGCTTATGCCAAATAATTTCCTAACAAGCTTGTTGATTTTTCGAAAGAACATGGCGAGCGTTTCTATTAGAACATTAAAGTGATGGATACGAGATACCAAGCTAGGTTTACTATCCGTATGATTGCTGACTACTGCTGGATATAAAAAAGTCTACAGAAGAACACCAACGAAAATACAAAAAGAAGAATTTCAAGGGAAGACCTGTGACGGATGTTAGGTATGTATGATTTAAATTATACATTCATGTTTATCTTCTTTTTCTCTTTCTTTTTATCGCTCTTCTATGAATATTAGAATATGGGCGCGAAGCATACCTCGTTGCATTCACTGTTTCACGAGCTTTCAAACCAATATGTCATTCATATCTCTCTGATAAATATTAGTAGGGGAGACGCCAGCGTTGCCAATGTCAATGCATACAAACCAAATTATAAATTTCATACAGGTGATTGAACATCGTTTTATTTTCCCTCCTATTGTAGCCACGGCTTTCATTTTCTGGATGATTGGTATTACTATGTAAGGCCCTTGTATTAATTTTTTCATCAGCGTAGGATTTTTAACAATGTTTTCAGCGGGCCGGAAATTCATTTTTTTAACAAATATTTCGAATTTCTTCTTCTACAAATGAGAGCTCAGGGGTACCAAGCCTATCTCCTTGCATTTCCTGTTCTTTTACCTTTCCAACAAAGTGTCGATCATATCACTGACAATTAGGAAGCACCAGGGGTAACAACCTGAATATTCACGAACAAAAAACTATAAACGGTTGTCACACTTTTTTTTCTCGCTTCCTATTGTAGCTACGGCTTTCATTGTTCTATATGATTGATTGGTAGTAAGGGGGTGACCTGAAGACACTTTTGGCATCTGGGTCCCTGCCTTAGGACCCATGGTCCCTCGCCCGGGGTCAATGACCTAGGGCTACCGTAGGCCACCCACTCTAGATTTTGGCAGGGATACCATTGGCCAAACACCTAAATTTTGACAGAGGTACATAGGAACACCCCTTAAATTTTGGAAATTGACACATTTAAAAACTGGTGTGGTAGCCTAGGATCATAGTATGGATCTCTATTAGTATTGAGGGTCTATCTCGTTCCTTTCATGGGTAAAAAATTGCCAAAAAGTCTAATTTCGGAGGGTTTTGACCTAATTTATTCCCTTTCATGAGGTATTATTACCATATATTGCTTTATGGGAGTGTACAGGGCTCCATTGCCTTTCATAAGGCACGGATATATTAAAGCACCCTTTTAAATTTTATGAGTGGTACCTTGGCCCACTACCTAAATTTTGGAAATTGACCAATTTATTCATTTGGTGTAATACCACAGGACAATAATATAGATCACTTTAAAGTTTGGTGGTTCACCTCGTTCCCTTTCAAAGGTAAAAATTGCCGAAAAATTAAATTTCGGGGGTTTCTCACCAAATTTAACCCTCTTTTGTGAGGTTTAAAGACATAGACGTATACAGGAGTACATTCCCTTCCATAAGACAAGAGTATACTGATGCAGCACTTTATGTTTTTGGAAGGGATACCTTGGCCCACCCCTTCAATTTTGGAAATTGTCCAATTTAAATATTTGGTATAATAGTGTAGGACCTTAATATGTATCATGATAAATTTGGGTGGTCCACATGGTTTCATTTCATGGGTAAAAATTGCCAAAATGTAAACGTAAGAATATGTTGTACCACGTTTTTTGTTTTGGACCAATTTATCCCCTTTAATCAGGTCCGATTACCTTATATCGTTATATGGTCATGCATAGGGGTCAATTTCCATTCATCAGCCATCGATATATTGATGCACACCTTTAGGTTTTTGGAAGGGGTACCTTGGCTCATCCACTCAATTTTAGAAATTGTTCAATATAAGCATTTGGTATGATAGTATAAGACCTCAATATGTACCCACTATAAATTTGGATGGTCCACCTCGTTCCCTTTCATAGGTAAAGAAGTACCAGAAATCACATTTCGGGGGTTATTGACACAATTTATCCCCTTTGATAAGGATTTAGCATGTTATATGGGTATGTGCGGAGGTTTATTACATTTATATATTTTATGTTCCGTTTTAAATTTGGGAATTATCAACTAACAAAATTCAGTAAACGTTTTCTAGGACCCAGTGTAAATGTTGGTTTCCCTATATGTCCAAATATTCAAATTTTGAAGGTTACTAACTTATTTTATCTATATTCAAATTTTAAAGGTTATTGACCTATTTTATCTGTATTGATACGGCTTTATTATTGATTGAGTACAAGATTTATTACTATTTCATAACACACACGTGTATTTGTGTACCAATCTTAAATTTTGGGAGGGACACATTTCTTATTGTTAAATCAATAATTGGTAATTTTACTTAGAATGGGTGGTATATTTCCTTTGTGAAAATCAATGCCAAATATGAGTATGGTCACGTCATCAGTTTATGAATTATGATGGGATTAGGAGTCCAGGACATTGGCACATTTAAACTTTGTAGGATAATTTGAAAATTGTCAAAATGAAATTACGTCATTGGCTTTATTTATTCCCCCTATGGACAAAATATGAACGTAAGTAACACGATGTACCATGTTATTGACCTTGATCAGGTAGGTAGTGTACAGGGATTCATTTCTTTTGCAAAATTCGTGGAAGCTATCAAATAACACGTCTCTAGACTAAAATTGGTTCTGCTAAGGTAAACAATTTACTAATTGAGACCTAACTGCAACGTGTAATTATATGATTAATTTTAAGGTTTAAGGATATCTAGAGAGGTACGTAGGACCATTTTTTTAAATTTGGAAATTATGATCAACAATATTTTTGTATGAGGTGCGAAATTTGAAACAATACTTTGAAGTTTTAGTCATAGCTCATAGTCTAAGATCATTGGTGGTGGTTGATTTTCCCTTGAGTTTTCAGAAATCTGATAGGTAACATTATTGAATGTTATGAGTCATAGACGAAAGACCGTAATCATGCTGCAACACTTTCAAATGAATGACAAGGTGACGTAATTTGATTCGTTAATCACTAGCAAAGTAATTGTTGATGTAATTTTATTGGCTGATCACTACCTTTCATGTAACCTGATTGGTTGGTCACTATCTTCAGGAATGTACTTGTTTTGTTGCACACTTCCACTGCATGTTTTACACACTGGAATACATTGATGAATTTGGTCAATTCTGATTGCGTTAGATACACCGTGTTGCGTGCTGCATGCAATTATTCTTTTTACGTAACAGCACAGTCTTCTTATCGAGGATGTACACAGCACCACTTCATGATTTGTGCCTAATGATTTGACTAATGTCACCTTTAGCTCATCATGAAAATAATCTTTCATTTGGTGGGTAAGCGTACATAATATTTGCCATTATTCAAAGTTCAGTTGTGCACCAAATTGTTCTGCTTGGCCTAATCGAATCACAGGTTCAAACGTTGTAGCACAGATACCAACTATCACATGTTTTGTTTAAATATATTTATTAAATAATAGCTTGTGAAGAGAAATTCTTTATTTTTAGAAGTAAACATCTTTCATCCTGAAACGCGCTTGCTCGAATAATTTCGTGGGCTGACACGGAATTGGCCGACGTTTCCATTGAGCTATGGTTGACGACATTAAAAAGGAATGTCCTAATCATTAACGAATTCATGATTTCATCACAATTGCTTACGTCATGCTAAAAAAACCAAATTAAAAAATTCGGATGTGTACTAAATTCAAATTGATGAATTCGACCAAAGAATCCTTTGTAGCATAAAGATAGAGATTCAGTGTTCAAGAAATGTAATAATTCTTCTTGTTTTGATTCTTCCATGTTTAAATATCTTGCTGGTAAAATAATATTCTTATCATTTTCCAGCTTCACTACAATTCTTAATCCAAACTTTGTAGGAATTATTTGGCTAGCTAAGATTCTATACGGTACATTGTGTTGTAAATCAGTAATATTGGTAAATGATTTAATCCCACCACATGAATTTAGAAACTGCAGTCGAGTAGCTATGATGACGTTATCATGAAAATTATCTCGAACGATGATGCAAAACTGATGACCTTCCATTACCATGTTCTGACGTGTACTATGCCTCAAAATAAACAAAGTTGCCAGATGTTTTAGTTCTAAACAGCTACGAAACCGCTATTTCCTAATGAGTCCACAAACGTAAAAATAACAAAACAAAAATTTTCAAACAAAACAATTAACGAAATAATCTCAAAGCTAATTTTGAAACAAAAATTTGAAAAAAAGGCAAGCAAAAATTTCAAGCAAAAAAACTTTCGTACAAATAATTTTCAAATAAAATTTTTTAAACAAAGTTTGAAAAAAATTTTAAAAATTTCAACCAAAATGTTTCAAAAGAAAAAAATATACCAAATATTTCCAGTAAAGTATTGTCACGTTTCATGGTTAACCGTCAAACATATGCGGTTTTTAGCTATTCGATTAACAAATAAACGGTTTGGTCATTTTTTAACAGTGAGTGCAAAATATTGAACGAAAAATGTTCAAACCAAGATTTAGAAACAGAACTCAATAAATGTAAAAACTTAAAGCTACACGCAGCAAAGATTTGAAAATAATCAGCCAATCAGATTGCACGAGAGATACTCATCACCCAATCAAATTGCAATAACAGTAACTTTGCCAGTGATTAACGAATCAAATTACCTCACCTTATGATTCTTTTGAAAGTGTTGTAGTATGTACTGTCTTTTGTCCTTGAGTCATAAGATTCAATAAGGTTACCTATCAGATTTCTGAAAACTCAATGTAAAAACAACCACCACCAATGCTCTTAGACTATGAGCTACAACTAAACTTCAAAGTATTGTTTCAAATTTCGAGCCTCATACAAGAATTATGTTTATCACAATTCCAAAATTTAAAGAATGGTCCTACGTACCTCTCTCGATATACCTAAGTTTTAGAATTAATCATATAATTACATGTTGTAGTTAGGTCTCAATTAGGTCAATTGTTTACTTTAGCAGAACCATCTGTTGTCTAAAAACGTGATATTTGATAATTTCTACGAATTTTGCAAATGAAATTAATCCCTGTAAACTAAATACCTAATCAAGGTCAATAACATGGTACATCGTGTTACTTACGTTCATATTTGAACAATAGGCGGAATAATCAAAACCAATGACCAATTCATTTTGACAATTCTCAAATTATCCTACAAAGTTTAAATGTGCCATTGTCCCGGACTCCAAATCCCGTCATTGGTCAATAACCGGTCAGGTGACCGTACTCGTATTTGACAATGATTTACCCAAGGAATTATATACCACCCATTCTAAGAACAATTACTAATTATAGATTTAACAATAAGATTTGTGTCCTTTCGAAAATGTAAAATTGATACACAAACACACCTGTGCAATGTGAAAAAGTAATAATTCTTGTACTCATTCAATAATAAAGCCGTATCAATACAGATAAAATAGGTCAATAACCTTAAAATTTTGAATATAGATAAAATAGATCAGTAACCTTCAAAATGTGAATATTTGGACATACATTGATACCAACATTTACAATGGACCCTAGAAAACGTTTACCGAATTTTGTTATTCGATAATTCCCAAATTTAAAACAGATCATAAAACATATAAATGTAATAAACCTCTGTACATACCCATATAACGTGCTAAATCCTTATCAAAGGGAATAAATTGAGTCAATAACCCAAAAATTTGATTTTTGGAACTTCTTTACCCATAAAAGGGAACAAGGTGGACCATCCAAATTTACAGTGTTACATATTGAGGTCCTGTACTATGATATCAAATGCTTATATTGAACAATTTCTAAAATTGAGTGGATGACCCAAGGTACTTCTCCCAAATTTTTAAAGGGGTGCATCAATGTACAAAATATTGCTTACGTTTATATTTTGGCAAATTTTAAACAAGAAAGGAAACGGTGTAGATCTCCCAAATTTATCCCTATACTATTATACCAAATGTTTAAATTCGACAATTTCCAAAATTTAAGGAGTGTGCCAAGGTTCTCCTTCGAAAAACATAGAGGGCAGCATCAATTTTCCCGTGTCTTATGAGAAGGGAATGGACCCCTGTATGCGTCTATATCAACATATTGGCTAACTAAATCTGATCAAAGGAGGGTAAATAAGGAGAAAAGTACCCAAAATTTAATTTTTCGGCAATTTTTCCCATGACAGGGAACGAGGTGAACCACCAAACTTTACAGTGATATATATTAGAGTCCTATACTATTACACCAAACGTTTAAATTGGTCAATTTCCAAAATCGATGGGGTGGGCCAGGGTACCCCTGCTAATTTTTTGAGAGATGCACCAATGTATTTATATTTTGTGGTATGAAATTGTACGTATACATGACGGGTGTAAGGTAATAGGGTAATAGGAGCTCATATAAGGTAATAAGGTAATAGGATAAGGGGATAAATTGGCACTAAAGCCAAACACGGGGTACAACGTATTGTTTACGTGTATAGTTTGGCAATTTTTATCCCTAAGAGGGAAGGGAAGGCGGCTTATCTTTTATCATAACTTATCATAATACATATTAGGATCCAGTAGTATGATACCAAATGTTTAAATTGTACAATTTTCAAAATTTGCGGGGTGGGCACAGATAACCCTCCCAAAAACTTAAAAGGGTGCATTAATATACCCGTGTTTTATGAAAGGGAATAAAACTTCCCATTACACTTCCATTAAACCATATATGGTAATAACACATCATGAAAGGGGATAAATTAGGTCAAGAAAACCTTCCGAAATTTGACTTTTGGCAATTTTTACCCATAAAAGGAGCGAGATAGACCCTCAATACTAATAGAGGTACATACGATGGTCCTAGGCTAAAAAATCCAGTTTAAATTTGGCAATTTAGAAAATTTAAGGGGGTGGTCCTATGTACCCCTGCCAAAATTTATAGCTTGGGCAATGGTATCCCTTCCAAAATCTAGAGGGGGTTGTCCTAGGTACCCCTAGTTCTTTGACCACGGTCCAAGGACCATGGTCCTGGGGCAGGGACCCAGCAGCCAAAAGTGTCCTCAGATCACCCTCATTACTACTAGTACTAAGTACGTTGATTTGGTGTGGGAAAGTCGAGTTCGACCCTTGGCGGTATCTCACGTAGTTATGACTCCACGTTAAGCTGTAGATTCACGTTCTATATCGCCTCGGTTCATACATTTAGACTCGGTTTAAGTCTCTCAGAGAAAAAAATATAATTTAATCAGAAAGTATAAAAGTACGGAAGATATAAAAGATGGTTTCTTCTTTGTACTACTAATACAATTGGTTTTAAGATTTGATGATAGTATATCTTACTTCAATGAGCAATGGTTTTAAGGATATGGGAAAGTGAGGGGAAGTAATTTCTTTTTATCACACGTTACACTACCTGTTAAAACCTTTTTGTCATTACCTGGTGCAATGTTTTTCGCATTAATGATACATCAAGAATTTTACACATTTTCATTTTTGTAAAATTTTCCGCGGTGTGGATGATCAGTTACATTCATATAAATGTTTTAATTGATTGACGTTTAGATAGGAGAGCTTCTTTGTGGTTAAACGGTTGGCGCAACAGATCTTCCTTGTGGGAAACTTGCGTTGGAATCTTGGAGGTTTTATGGTTCGGATTCCACGTAAAGCTATAGATCCACGTCTCATATATTCTCAGAAATATTCTGAATCATCTAGAAAAGAAAGAATTTAATGTAATACTTATTTCAATATCCTGCCAAGAATTGTGTTATGTGGATTCTGGTTAAATTATCATATACTTTCTGAGGCAGTTACTTAGTTAACTATTACTGTTAGTATATGTATGCACGAGGGTTGGAAAGAGAAAAGGGGCAACAGAGAAGTCATTCACGAACCCTTTACTGGACAATCGTGAAACTTCTACAGGCCTTCAATGTTATTCCCTGCAGCATGTTGCACCCGTTGCCAGATGTGGGGAAGTCGCAGGATACCAGCAGCGGTGCCCTCTTTGTTCATGTCTACAAGAGAGCGACCTATATGGAACAGATGAAAGTCGCATGTACGCATGTCCGGTGAATGAGGTTGGTGCTTTCGAACTTCCCACCCCAAAACGTGTAAACAGGTCTTTCATAACACCTGTGTTGTGACACCTGTGCCCATGTTTCGTCAAATGCGGCAATCCTGTTCAGGGACGCGCGATCGTGAAAAATGAGCACGTGCGTGGGCATATCTCAGCTATTTCTGAACGTCTGTAAGGTGGTACGGTACACTTCCGGATGCAAGTTTTCGGTACGCAAGGGCATTGCGCAACACATTAAACACCGAGGTAAGGGATGTTCCTACCTCGTTCACAAATTCTCTGCAGTCCCTCTCCTGTCCATATGCATCACTGCAATGACTCGGATGTCGACAGCATGACGTCCTCCACCTGGTTTCTCTTCCACACTGCTACGTCCTGCACGAAACGATGCTACTCAACGTGCAAATGCGTCGTTTCCGCATATTTCACGTAGTCCGGAGTGACATTCCCTAACGTTTTTACCACGGACCACTTCAATCTTTATCCACGACCGTTATTCAAACTTGGAAAACCTCATCTTTAGAGCGGTGTGCTTTGCCAACCTGCATTCAACACACTTCACTGCAATCACTTCAGCGCCTATACTAGCGCCACCACCCGCGTAGCATAGCTCCGACCACGGGCTCGAAGTGTTGCAAACTTACTTGTGCGGGGATGGGATACAAGTATTGCCACTTTTTCTCTTTCCAGCTCCCGTATTTATTTCTTCTTTAGTAGAGCCAATTTTATTATTTACATAATTTTATAATTTAACAATATTGGTTTCGATTATTATGTCAACGACTTTTAAACCATATTTACATAGCGTAATGTTTTTTTTTTATTTTTATAGTTAGTTTGTTATATAATGGTTTGATATTGGTATTAATTCCATTGATTCTTTAAAATTCTTGTTTCGCGTAGGAAACTTGTGTCCGACTTCTGGCTGTCGCTCATTTAGTTCCGATTCTACTTGAATCTTTCTATTCACGTCTTATATAGCCTGCCCTCAACCTTCCACACCACATTTGTTAGAGAAAAGTTTATAACATAACGAGAAATTTTCTTACTCTATTATGTAACAAAATCCATCATAGGACTAACTCTGAATCGGCCAGTGAGCTTAGAATAATAAAACACTCAAATGCCCACTACACAATCATAATTTAATACTCTCAGGTATAATTTTTTACTAATACAAATAAAGGTGAAATGCGAATATTGGAGGAACTCTGGTCCAATATCTTACCTCACACACGTTGTTTTCAATTTCATATTAAAATACTAATTTCCATATACGTAATGCAAATCAAATGACTTTCTACCAATAATCTTTCTCAATCTAAGTGACGTGGGTTATATACTAGGCAGAAATAAAATTTTAAGAATTTAAAGGAACCTTCTTTTTAATAAAGAATCGTATCAACTGAATACAACCTATATATACAATTTCTCAATAATATAGATATGTTATTAGTGTATAAGTAATGTTATTACAAAACAACTATTTCAGTTATACTTCTGAAAGTAATTTCAATTATAATGTCAACTCACCAAATACAATATGATACTTGAGCAATATAAACGCACTATTTGAAACAACTATTATATAGTATTTCACTTATTGATGAAATTAAATACAATATTAGAAAATAAGTCTTTAAGTTACCTAATATATGGTACAGGATAAGTTACGAACAGCAATTCTTCGTTACATAGGACTCCACATTTCTGCCTAACTACATGTATAAATAGCATACTAGCATCCCGAAGTGGGAGAGTAATACCATTCTTAACTCGTAGATTGTGGAATATAGTAATATTAACGAAACACTTTCGGATAATCGACTTAATTACTGATTTCACTTGAACACGCACACGAACAGTACACCCGTGGAAAATTCAATCCAATTAATAGATCGTCAAAATGGAAATTTGGATGATTTAACCAAGTAATTAAAGAGGTTACTTCCACGGACAATCCATTATAATGTAATTTTAACAGCTATTAGGCATTGGATTGCACTACTTCTATATATCGAGACTCATTGCCACAATACGATTTTACTTCCATTACTTAACAAACTTTGTGTTTTGCTATATCTATAGTCTTATCAGACCTAATAGGAGAAGTGTTCGCCGTTTCGAATTTCACACTTGAATGCCGTGCACACTCCCGCGCGCTTCGTCCTTTCAGACAAGTTCGGCATTCCACCACCTCGTACAAGTGGCGCTGTAAGTAGTATTAAATTTATAGCAACACAACTAACATTTCAATACATACCAGAACTAAACAAAATATAAGACAGAACTAAACCAGAATTAAACAAAACGGAAAAATAAGAAACTAAAAGAATAACTCAAAATACCAAAAACTACACACACATACCAAAGTCATTACAGTCAAACGTCAAATAACAATGTACGTCCTTGTAATTTTTATAGATATTTGTAGTAAGTTCCTCACCCTGCCTAACTTTGGACTTTGACCCCGACCTTTATGACGTCATAGGTCGAAGGTCAATGACTTTGACCCGGGGGTCAATGACCTAGGACCACCCCGTCTAAATTTTGGCAGGGGAACCATGGCCCAACCCCTAAATTTTGGTTGGGGTACTTAGAACCACCCCCTTACATTTTGGAAATTGCCAAATCTAAAAATTTGATATGGTAGAGTAGGACAATAGTATGTACCTCTATCAGTATTGGAGGTCTATGTCGTTCCCTATCATGGGTAAAAAATTGTCCAAAATGTCAAATTTCGGGGGGTTTTGACATAATTTATCACCGTTGATGAAGTGTTATTACCCTATATGGTTATACGGACGTATAAAGGGGTCCATTCCCTTTCATAAGACATTGGTATATTAATGCACCCCTTGAAAAATTTGGGAGGGGTACCTTGGCCCACCCCTTAAATTTTGGAAATTGCCCAATTTAAACATTTGGTATAATAGTATAGGATCCTAATATATATTACTATAACCTCGTTCCCTTTTAGGGGTACAAAATTGCCAAAATATAAACGTAAGCAATACGTTGTACCACATGTTTCGTTTTTTACCTAATTTATTCCATTGGATGAGGTCCTATTACCTTATATCGTTATATGGTCACGTATGGGGATTTATTTCCTATCATAAGACATAGGTACATTTGTGCACCCGTTTAAATTTTTTGGGAGGGGTACTTTAATTTTGGAAATTGCCCCTTTTACATGTTTGGTATTATAGTATAGGACCCTAATACAGATTAGTATAAATTTGGGTGGTTCACCTCGTTTCCTTTCATGGGTACGAAATTGCCAAATTTTAGTACAACTACGTGTTTGGTTTTGGCTCAATTTATCCCATTGAATGAGGTCCTATTACCTTATATGGTTATATGATCATGTATATATTGGTCCATTTTCTATTATAAGACATGGGTACTTTGATGCACCCCAGGAGGGGATTCGGTATCATAGTACATGCCTCAACATATATCATGATAAATTTGGGTGGTCCATCTTGTTCCTTTTCATGGGTAAAAATTGCTAAAATATAAACATGAGCAATATGTTGTACCTTGTGTTTGGTTTTCGGCCCAATTTCCCCCCTTTAATGAGGTTCTAATATCTTATATGGTTATATGGTCATGCATATGCGTTCATTTCCTATCATAAGACATGGGTACATTGATGCACTCTTTAAAAATTTGGGAGGGGTATCTTGGCTCATCCACTCGGTTTTATAAATTGTTTAATATAAGCATTTGGTATCATAGTACAGGACTTCAATATGTACCACTATAAATGTGGATGGTCGACATCGTTCCACTTCATGGGTAAAAGAACTACCAAAAATCAAATTTCGGAGGTTATTGACCCCTTTGATAAGTATTTAGCACGTTATATGGGTATGTACAGAGGTTTATTACCTTTATATGTTTATGTTCCCTTTTACATTTGGGAATTATCAAATAACAAAATTTGGTAAACGTTTTCTAGGACCCATTGTAGATGTTGGTGTTCCTCTTATGACCAAATATTCAAACTTTAAAGGTTATTGACCGGCTTTATTATTAAATGAGTACAGGATTTATTACTTTTTCATAAGACACAGGTGTATTTGTGTACCAATCTTAAATTTTGGGAGGGGATATATTTCTTATTGTCATATCAATAATTGGTAATTGTTCTTAAAATTGGATAGTATCTCATTCATTGGGTAAATCATTGTCAAATATGAGTATGATCACGTTATCAGTTATTGACCTATGATGGGATTAGGAGTCCAGGACATTGGTACATTGAAACTTTGTAGGATAATTTGAGGATTGTCAAATGAAATTACGTCATTGGTTTTGATTATTCCCGCCAAATATGAACGTAAGCAAGACGTTGTACCGCGTGATTGTCCTTGATGAGGTAGTGTACAGGGATTCATTTCCTTTGTTGTGGTACTTCTTAAGTTTGAGTACACACTTCTAGAAAACAATTGGTTGTACTCAGGTAAAAAATTGACGGACATTATTGACCTTATTGAACATATTAACTCTAAGACTTAGGTATATCAAGAGAAGTATTATTTAAATTTGGGAATGGTGATAAACAGAATTTTAACATAAGGCGCGAAATTTGAAACAATATATTGAACTTTAGTCACAGCTCATAGTCTAAGATCATTGGTGGTGCTTGATTTGACCTTGAGCTTTAGAAATCTGATAGCTAACCTTATTGAATTTTATGACTCATAGACGAAAGGCAATACATGCTACAACAGTTTGAAATTTAATCATAAGGTGATGTAATCTGACACTAGCACAGTTATTCTTAATGCAATTTGGTTGGCTGATCACTATCTTTCTTGCGATCTGATTGGTTGATCACTATCTTTCGTGCAATCTGATTGGTTGATGATTTTCAAATCTTTGCTGCATTCAGTTTTAAGTTTTGTTTAACATTTAAAAATCTTAGTTTCGTTCTACATTTTGCACTCACTAATAAATATGATCAAAACCATTTATTTGTTAATCGAATAGTTAAAAAACCGGATAAAGTTTGACGGTTAACCGTGAAAATTAAGATTTTTAGTTTGAAATTTCTGTTTGAAACTTTTTGTTTGAAAATTCTTGCTTTCAAATTTTTCTTTGAATTTTTTGTTTCAGAATTTTGTTTGAAAGTTTTTTGGACAACTTTTGATTCAAACTTATTTGTTTAAAAATTTTCGTTTGAAATTTTTTAAAATTTTTTCGTTTCAAAATTTTGTTTAAATTTTTTTGTTTGAAAATTTTCGTTTCCAAATTTTTTGTTTGAAATTTTTGGTTCCAAATTTTTTTTGAATTTTTTTTTCGTTTGATAATTTTGATAGAATTTTTTTCGTTTGAAATTTTTTGTTTGAAATTCTTTCCTTTGCAAATTTTTTTCGTTTCGAAATTTTTTTTTCAAAATTTTGTTTCAAAGATTTTTGTTGGAAATTTTTGTTTGTAAAGATTACTTGTTTGAAATTATTGTTTCAAAATTTTGGTTTGATATTTTTTTAAGTTTGTGCACTCATTAGTAAAGAACCGGAACTGTTTAGAACAGAAACCTTTGACAACATTGTTTTTTCATGATACAATAGTACAAGTCAGAACTTGGGGCTGTACTTGAAATGAAAAAACACATATCATTGAAATGGATCATTTTATTACATTAGACTGGTTAATTATAACATCCATACCAGATATAGGATCTGAATATTGTCGATACAATATATTTTGAACTACTTGCACTAGTTTGCCTTTAGCGTATAATTTTAATTCCAGTTGGTCTTTTAAGGTCTATTGCAATATCAATTGGTGGAAACTCAATATCCAAACTCCGTAGCTCTGGATAAGTAGCTTAAAATAAAACACAGTTCTGACCAGTGCAGAATGAAATATATTAAAAACTATACTTACAATGTGTTACAGTTTCAAGGACCTAATGTGCTCTTCATCAGACAGCAACCCCATAACCATATAAGGTAATAGGACCACATCCAAGAGGATAAATTGGGCCAAAAGACGAAACACGTGGTACAAAGTATTGCTTACGTTTATATTTTGGCAATTTTGTACCCCTAAAAGGGAATGAGGTGGATCACCTAAATTTACCATAATACATGTTAGGGTCCAGTACTATAATACCAAATGTTTAAATTGGGCAATTTCCAAAATTTAAGGGATGGGCCAAGGTACCCCTCCCAAATTTTTAAAGGGGTTCACAAATGTACCTATGTCTTATGATAGGGAATAGACCCCATACATAACCATATAACCATATAAGGTAATAGGACACCATCCAAGAGGATAAATTGGGCCAAAGGACCGAACACGTGGTACAACGTATTGCTTACGTTTATATTTTGGCAATTTTGTACGCCTAGAAGGGAACGAGGTGGACCACCCAAATTTATCATAATACATGTTAGGGTCCACTACTATAATACCAAATGTTTAAATTGGGCAATTTCCAAAATGTAAGGGGTGGGCCAACGTACTCCTCCCAAATTTTTAAAGGAGTTCTCAAAATGTACGTATGTCTTATGATAGGGAATAGACCCCCATACATAACCATATAACCATATAAGGTAATAGGACCTCATCCAAGAGGATAAATTGGGCCAAAATACCAAACACGTGGTACAACGTATTGCTTACGTTTATATTTTGGCAATTTGGTACCCCTAGAAGGGAACGAGGTGGACCACCCAAATTTATCATTATTCATGTTAGGGTCCACTACTATAATACCAAATGTTTAAATTGGGTATTTTCCAAAATTTAAGGGGTGGGACAAGGTACGCTTCCCAAACTTTTAGAGGGGTGCACAAATGTACCTATGTCTTATGATAGGGAATAGACCCCCATACATAACCATATAACCATATAAGGTACTGGACCTCATCCAAGAGGATAAATTGGGCCAAAAGACCAAACACGTGGTACAACGTATTGCTTACGTTTATATTTTGGCAATTTTGTACCCCTACAAGGGAACGAGTTGAACCACCCAAATTTATCGTAATACATGTTAGGGTCCAGTACTATAATACCAAATGTTTAAATTGGGCAATTTCCAAAATTTAAGGGGTGGGCCAAGGTACCCCTCCCAAATTTTTAAAGGGGTGCACAAATGTGCCTATGTCTTATGATAGGGAATAGACCCCCATACATAGCCATATAACCATATAAGGTAATAGGACCTCATCCAAGAGGATAAATTGGGCCAAAAAGCCAAACACGTGGTACAACGTATTGCTTACGTTTATATTTTGGCAATTTTGTACCCCTAGAAGGGAACGAGGTGGACCACCCAAATTTATCATAATACATATTAGTCTCCTGTACTATAATACCCAATGTTTAAATTGGGCAATTTCCAAAATTTAAGGGGTGGGCCAAGGTACTTCTGAAAAACTTTTCAAGGGGTGCATTAATATACCCACGCCTTATGAAAGGGAATGAACCCCTGTATACGCCCATATAACAATATAAGGTAATAACACCTCATCAAAGGGGACAAATTAGGTCAAAAACTCCCGAAATTTATCTTTTTGGGAATTTTTTACCCATGAAAGGGAACGACATCGACCCCCAATACCAATACAGAGGTACATACTGTGGTCCTAGGCTACCGTACCAAATTTTTAGATTTGGCAATTTCCAAAATTTAGGTGGGATGGTCCTGTGTACCCCTGCCAAATTTTAGGTTGTGGGCCATGGTACCCCGGCCGAAATTTAAAGGTAGGTCGGTCATTGACCCCGGGCCAAGGTCATTGACCTTTAACGTATGACGTCAAAAATGTCGGGGTCAAAGTCCTTAGTTAGGCAGGGTGAGACTCTTACTACTATATTCCAATAAACAATCAATAGCAGAATACACAATTCAAATTAAATATACCAAATATATCTTAGCAAGTTATTATGAGTTATATATATATATATATATATATATATATATATATATATATATATATATAAACATAATAAAATACAAACACATATTTAATGTACCTAGGATTTTAAATTGCATTTTAAACATTCATCCAAAACATACATAATCAAGGTAGAATTACATATGGCAATAATGTTCATTTACATGTATATAAATGTATCATTATTACAAACAATATATAAATATACATATAGTAACAGGATAATTTTAATTTCAGATATATTCATAAACATGACGGTGAATATTACGATTGTGGGAGTGCTGTCAATCCCTTCATGTACAGAGCCTATGTCGTCCACCGATGTAGTACTCAAATATATATGTATACATCCATTAACAATACACTGCTCGCGCGGATTACTATTGTAGTCCAGTAGGTTTCAGTTTTCTGTTATCTGAGGGTTGGCAACACCTGTGATCTTGAGCGGTCGTCCACCTTCCTCCCCTATTTCTAGAACACCATTAGTCGAGTGATAACACATAAAGTCAACGCACTGATGTTATACTAATTGTTATTTTCGCATGAACTACTATTGTAATCCATGCGAGTACTGACGTGATAGTTTGTTTTCTGTCTAACGTTTTAACTGTTCTCGTTTTGAATGTATTATTTCGCATTATTTGCTCAAATATATGTGATATATATAATAGTTAAAATGTCAGAGTAAGAACAGATACGACAGTGTCTAACAGAAACTGACAGTGACGACGAAAGAGTTTTGAGTATAGAACACTAAGATGAAATAGAGGAAGATGTTGTCGAGTAGTGACTCTGAAAAAGTGGTAGTGACGATTTCGAAGAAATACAAGATGAAGAAAGGAACGGTGTTATCCAGGAAGACAGGTTTCACGGAGAATTTTGGAAAGGGCAGAATTACCAGATGGTATATTGATCTAGTGCATCCAAGAAATACGCGAACACAGCGTCATAACATCATACCTACACTACATAGTTATTAAGATAGAACAACACTAAATTTCGAGTTGACATATTGCACAAATTGTGTCGCAAGTGTGATACAGCCAGGTATTCGCAAAGATAGCTACTCACTCTCTTCTTCCACGTGTTAAACGTTGCTGAAGTAAACGCACTCATTGTTTTCAAAGCAAATAACAATGATGCTATAATCAACCGTAGAGACTTCCTGCAATCTGTGGCTATGGAACTTATCAAACCCTTTTGTTGAAGATGAAGAAACAAGGGTACAAGAAAAAGATGTTTCAGGTGCAGTAAGTGGATCTGCTCTG
This sequence comes from Thermobia domestica, assembly GCF_964235325.1. Classification (NCBI taxonomy): domain Eukaryota; kingdom Metazoa; phylum Arthropoda; class Insecta; order Zygentoma; family Lepismatidae; genus Thermobia; species Thermobia domestica. The sequence goes on from NC_137457.1 coordinate 109,413,272, forward strand.
ACCACAAGCACACTCTTTGCACTGAATCTTATGACTGAAACACCCAAAATTTTGCCTACCTTTGGCCTTGTTTTCAAGTGTAAAAGTTACACTTGCAACAATTTAACAACTTCTTTTTATTTTTTATAACAGTTTCTAACACTTTAAATTCAAATGTCCTTTCTTTATTTCAATTTTTAATCAAATAGTAAGAAAATAAACGAACATTTACGAAAATATAGTAAATTGCACACGTATTCTAAAGTTTTCTCTTCTAATTGTTTTTGTGCATTAAAAACAAAATGTTTGCACTGAAATGTGTTCTTTATTGCTTGTGAAAACCCACAAAAATAATGTAAAAATACCGAATGGATAACCACTACGATATATGTATTTATCAAATGGACTACAATTGTAAACCGCGCGAGCACTCATGTTTCAACAATTTCATGCGAGTACTGTAGTGTTAAGTGATACAAATCCCAAAGTCAAACCAATTACAATGATGAATTATAGGTATCTATAATTGAAAGGACTTTAGTATATTTACCTTATTCAGACATGAAATACCCATTTCAGTAATGAAATATTATTATAGATGTCATATAACATGAAATGAAAATAAGTAATGAAATGAAATGAAATGAAATCTTTAAGTTTTACGTCCCACGGATATGCCGGTTAGGCTAAAGGAGACGGTGATTATGAGAGATGGGTGAAATGGTGGAATGAAGAAAGTGGGAGGAAACGGGAGAACCCCGAGAAAACCCACGAGCACGGTGTTTGTCCACCACAAAGTTCACTTGGCGGGGGCTGGGATCGAACCCGGGACTCCAAGCACCAGAGGTGAACGCTCTACCACTGAGCCACCGCGACCCCGAAATGAAAATAAGAATAGCCATTTAGGAATAAATGCAAAGATAATCTTCAAACAATAACAAACAAATCTACATGAAAACCGTAAGTTACTTAAGACACAGCATGTTAAGTATCTCGAACACGAGGCTCACGAAAAGGCTTGGTCATGGATACGTGAGCCTTTCTGACATCTTTTTGGTCATTAATAGATTCAAATTGAACAGTGTTGGTATTTAAAATTTTTATTAGGTGATAAGGACCTATCCAACAGTAACACAAGCTTTTCGTGATTTTATCCGCCAAGGAAGACTGGAATTGTGATTTTATTAGGACCTTGTCACCTACTTGTTAGGATGTTGGCACACGATGTTTGACATACAACTTCTTTTTCCTTTTCCAAGCTAGTTCCATATTTTTCAGAGCATTTTTCCAAAGTTCAGGATCCCTCTGACAAACATCTTACAGATTCACCTTCCGTTTTACGTCTAGAGGGTCATTTACCGAGAAGGTAAAGGTTAAATCCGTTGGACTAGCTTTATGATCGGAATGAACTGAAGAACTTAAAGAGAATTTTATTACATGGATTCCTGAACCCATTGCTGTTGTTTTTCCACAAAATATGCTTTTAAACTATGTTTAATTATGCGAATGTATCGTTCGCTGGCGTTACTCTTACTATGATATGGAGATATCCTAATATCTCGAATACCATTGGCATACAGGAAATACTTAAATTTGGCACTCACAAACACCGAGTGGTTATCATAACATATTGCATGTATGAATCCATACCGACACATTAGTTTATACAACTTGTTTATTATTGTTTGACTCAACAAGGTTCTAAAAGGTTCTAAGTAAGTCATCTTACTGAAAGAATCAACGACTATTAAACAGTATTTCCCTGAACTGGAATTTACCATTGGTCCAATTATATCACAGGCCCGTCTTCCGTAGGGGAATTTTTCATAGGTAGATACCAATTGACCCATAAGTCTGATTATTACTCCTGCTTTTTGGCATTCAATGCAGGAATTTATAAAATCTCTTATTTCAGGAATCATGCCTTCCCACGTATACCGAGCACACATTTTGGCTTCACATTTGGCAAATCCTAAATGTGCACCAGATAGTATATGAGAATGGTAAAATTCAATGATATTTTTAGAAAGATTCTTAGACAAAGAAATTTTGTAAGGATTAATCCTTGCCCAAGTCTTTTTATACAATATACCTTTTACTATTGTATAACCAGGTACGTCTTCTTTATTATTCAAACATTCAATGATTGCCTTCAGCACCTGATCATTTTTCTGATGATCCGATATTGAAACTTGGGCAAAAGGCATATTCTATAAATTGATCATCATCATGTTTATAATTTCCTCATCATGGGATGGATTTACTTGAAATTATCCATATTCATCTGTGTTGTGTAACCTTGACAAAAAATCGGCTGGAACATTTAAGCCGATGGAACATATTTGACAATAAAATTGAATTCCAAGAGTATATGTAGTAAGCTACCGTACCTTTTCACTCTTTTTAAGTTACGCAAGACCAATATTATCTATTATTAATTCAAATGGTGCAATCAGAAACGTTCGAAAGCGTTGCATAGTCTCAACTACTGCCATTACCTCAAGAACAAAAATAGGTTTATTTACATCGTACCTTCGTAATTTTCTACTAAAGAAACTAACAGGAATCAATTTCCCATCCCATCTTAATTACTGATTTCACTTGATCACCCACACGAACAGTACACTAGCGGAAAATTCAATCCAATTAATAGATCGTCAAAACGGAAATTTGAATTATTTAACCAAGTAATTGAAGAGGTTACTTCCACGGACAATCCATTATAATGTAATTTTAACAGCTATTAGGCATTGGATTGCACTACATCTATATATCGAGACTCATTGATACAATACGATTTTACTTCCATAACTTAACAAACTTTGTGTTTTGCTATATCTATAGTCTTATCAGACCTAATAGGAGACATGTTCGTCGTTCCCAATTTCACACTTGTATGCCCATGCATACTCCAGCGAGCTTCGTCCTTTTAGACAAGTTCGGCATTCCACCACCTCCCACAACTGGCGCTGTAAGTAGTATTAACATTTATAGCGCGCTAGCCCCCTGATAATTCAAAAAGTAAACAATACATTTGAACGCAGAAGTCAAGTAAATCCCTTTCCGTACAATTTTTCTTGTTCTCTCTTTTTATTAATATTATTATTATTATTAGTAGTAGTAGTAGTAGTAGTAATAGTAGTATTCAACGAGAAATCGTTACAATTACGAATGATAATAATGATTTGATATAGTTAGGAGTACATTGATTTTCTATCAGAAGTGGAAGGACTTACTAAAACTTCTTTGCCATTACGTGTTACAACACTTTTTATTTACATCAATAATGTATATTGTATATTTAGTATGAATTTCTAAGTATTGTTTTTATTTACGCGCAAAAGTGTTGTTTGAAAGGCGCAATCTATTAAAAAAGAGAATTTATAAAGATATAATTTAAATATTTTGTATTATATCGAAATTTTTCTTGTTTTCCATGCTATGACAACTTGTTTTTTCTGGTTTATATGGTTATTTAGAAATACATAGTAGAAGAATCATGTTGTTAGAGTTGGATGAATATTATTTTAATGTGACAAACAAGTTGTATATTAAAGAAACGTATTCTAAAGTGCATAAATGTGGTGTAATTCAAGTAATCTCGTGTGCTTTAGAACTATTCAAAATATATTTGAGTCAATGAATGTAACCAAAAGAAATATATAAGGTTACATATTTATATGGTGCCGAAACCGTGGAATCTTGGGATTAATCAGAAGTTGCAGTAAACTATCTCAACATCACGGTTTACATTCGAGTACAAATACAAATATGTCAAAGAACTAAAACAAATACCAGTACAGGAGTTGAAGGTGTCAATATTCCAGCAACTCAGACTTTAACGGATATGATTAGTCTTTTACGACATCTACGACAGCAGATGAATTCAAATTACACATCAAATCAATTACGTGACACAAAATTGGGAACAGGTGGATTCCAAATTGGATTCCAGATTAGAACAACTAACAGAAATTTTGGTCCCGGATGGGATAGAGCAAATTATCCATAGCTTGACGTTGGTGAGAAATACCGTTGATGTAGCAGAAACGCAAGTAACGAACATAAATAATCAAATTTGGAGATAGCAAGAAGAGGTGCAGATCATCAAAGAGAAAATCAGTACTGTAAAATGTAATTCTGATCCTGTCCTCAACATAGTGTATGAGGAACCTAGGAGAACTGAATCAAGACCCTGTGAATAAGAAAGCAACCCATCAGAAGGTTATTCGGAAAGTGTGGACATCATCTCTAATATCGAGGACGAAGAAAAAAGACCACATAGAAGGAACCATACACAGGTAAAGCCAAGACAATTAAGGTATTTTAGTACCAATGGTAATCGCGTGAATTTTAGTGAAATCAAATCGTTAACTAAATTCAGCAGTAGAATTGAGGTCATCCCAGCGAGAACCTTTATAGAAAGATTTGAAGAAACATGTAAAATTGTTGGAATATAACAGGCTAATTTCTTCAAAATATTGCCACGCATATTGTTACCACCTTGCTAGGAATGGTATAAAGCGATATTAGGTAGTCCGCGTGATTCTTCAGATTTTAAAAATGCGCCCTTAGCAAATTTTGAAAACGATTTTGTTAGCATTATCTGGATGCTCAAATTAGAAATCGACATTTCATTCCTAAAGTGGACAAGAGTCGTACAGATTTTGTAATTTCAGCATATAATGACTTGCAGCAAATCAATCCATATCGAAAAGAATCAGGCATTATTGCATCAATAAGAATATTTTTTCCTGTTTATTCTACAACATGTACCGATCTCTTCGCAGTGTATTAATTTTAATCTGTTAATAATGATGGTTAAAAATTATGAGAATCAGTCTATATTGCAAGGTAATACCAAAAGAAATCAAGTTAATCGTATTTCTCTACGAAATGTCAATGTTACAGAATATTGTAGTCGTAACACTAGAGGTAATATTGAATGTTCTCATAATAACAATGCGACAGGACGTATTTTTTTACACAAAAGGAAAAACCCGTATTCCTTCATTTTCTATCTAGTATGTGTATACGCCTTTTTCTGCAAATTGCTCATGTTCTTTTGCAGCTTTCAAGCTTTATTGAAAATATTTCGTTAGAATTTAAGCCCCTTCAAAACTTTTTTCCGCAGAACTACGTATTTCTTACTTTTAAGTGTAGTATCTGCATGCATATTTTCCTAGGAATCCCTTGAACCCTTTTTTTCTAATTTGACTTTTGTCATTATTTTTGGAGATATCGAAATGGGGCCGCTGTTACCCCTGCAACCGTTTTCCACAATAGAAAAAAACCCGTATTCTTTAGTTTTCTATCTGGTATGTGTATACGCCTTTTTGTGCAAATTGCTCGTTGTCTTTTGGACAATTCAAGCTTTTTTGAAAATACTTTGGGAGGGGCTTAGGCCCCTTCGAACCCTTTTCCACAGAAACGAAAAAATACGTATTTCTTACTTTTAAGTCTAGTATCTGCGTGCATAGTTTCCTCGGAATCGTTTGTACCCTTTTGTCGAATTTGGGCCTTGTCTTTATTTTTGGAGAAATTTAAATAGGGGCCGCTGTTCCCCTGGAACCGTTTTTCCATGCAAAAGAAAAAAACCTGTATTCCTTAGTTTTATATCTAGTATACTAGTACAATACGCCTTTTTGTACAAATTCCTCATGTTTTTTTGGACATTTGAAGCTTTTTTGAAAATACTTTGGGAGGGTCTTAGGTCCCTTCAAACCGTTTTTCCGCAGAAACGAAAAAATATGGATCACTTTATTTAATGTCTAGTATCTACCTGCAAAATTTCGTTGAAAGCGGCGTGCAGTACTTTACGGATGTTCCATGTTAGCAATCAATTTCCCTTTGGAACTTCTAGATTTCAACGGTGGGCGGAATTTCCCATTGTATCTTATATCCAGCCATCACTGTAGCACATAGCAACTTACCAGTTTAAATCGGATCTCAAGGGCAAATTAGTCCTTCGACGAAATCTGGCATCAAATATAGTTCCCATGGAAACTTCTGGACATACACAGTGGGCAGAGTCACCACGTTCATGTCTCCTGCTACTTCAACCTAAACCTAGTAAATATCCTGCTACGATAATGTTACACATCATTTCCTAACACACATTGTATTACACATTAAATATAAGTAACTTTAATGATTAAATATAATTTAAGTGTTAAACACAATGACAAACGACGTATGTACAATATTTATTATCCTTTCTTTAAGGAAGAAGCAAACCTACACTTTCTCATGCATTGTTTTTACTCCCAATCACTTCAGTGCATTTTGTTACAAGTTAGAAAGGAACAACTGACTCAGGTGATTCGTTGAATTAGTAAGGTGAGTAAGATTAGACGAAGCTTATGAGAAACTATTAAGGAATCTTTAAAATATGAACTTGTTACATAGAAATGTTTTGTTAAAATGTATGAAAAAATACGACAGCTATAAAAATAATAAGATTGTTTTTATCTCCAAGAAGCTCCAATTAACAATGTTATGATCCCTTTCTATCCTTTAAGTAATTATGAAAAATCCAATATTAATTTGGTAAATAAAATATATTATAAGGTTTTTGGAGAAAAATTATTATAGGGGACTTTGGTTCTGCTTTTCGTTACTTTGAATGAATTATTGTTATTTTCATAAATTAGATAATTTCCTAGTCATTATTATATTCATGTTTATAACTCCTAACTTAAATAAGTAAATATTCCAATAATTTGAATATTTTGATGGGTTATTGATTGTTATTAATGCATACTTGGTTTTTGACATTATTAGCGTTAATTCATATTATGTAGGCACTGTAATATTAATTTCATAATTATAACATCAGTGACCAGCAAAATTTAATCAGTAACAAAAATTGCTTTGGTCTAGATGAATACTTAAATGGCCTTTCCATCTTTTTCATTCACATTCCACTAGCGTCTTTCTCTGTGTGTTGCCCACCAGTTCCTCTTATAATATTAGATTCAAATGTATTATCAGAATTTGATATTTTATAATAATCTATCTGATACGTATATAATAATTATAATAATTATTATAATAAGATATTATAATTGAAAGAATAAATTTTACTTACAAAGGTCATCTGTTGGAAGCAAAAAAAATCGTTGTAACTATTTACTGTTGAAATAAACAATGCTCATTACTGTTTTTATACAGGGAACAACATTTCCAACTTAAGAATATATATATTTACCGAATACCATAAATTCAGGTTTGGATACATAGCTCATAAAATATTTGTGTTTCACATTTATCCATAAATGTCTGGTTTTCAATATTAATCAAAGCAATTATTTGCGAACATGGCAAACTTCTCCTTTGGTTTCTATGTCGGTAGTTGATTATAATCAGATATGTTTGCTCCAGAAATATATAATGGCTATATTCAACTTTCAATAATTGAAAGTATTTTGTGTTGCCTAGGTAACTTTAGGCGTGCTAATCTTTAAGTGAAAATTTTCAAATAAAAATGGCAATTATAATACTAATAACACGAAGAGCTATATATATCTGCTTGAAAACGTGAAATGACAATCACTCTAAATTGATATTTCAATATTGTTCAATGCGTTCATAAGCGATTTTGTGCAAGGACATATATTCAGACATGCTTCCAACAAAATGATAAGGCATACTCTAATTTAAATGTGGATTAAGGCTTAAAGCAAGCAATAATAAAAATCGTCACCCATTGTGTCTGTAGGAATCGAATAGTCTTGGAGGAAATTGTATAAAATCGCACTGTTTTAATGATTCAATTGTGAAATTTATTTTTCTATTTTGGTATAAATTAGCTACGACATATTTAGATGTTGCCATGTAAAAAAAAATTCAGGTCAATATGGCGACCAGTTCAAAATCATGGATGAGCTATATATAAAAGTGTCCTAGTTCGGCTATTTTTCTTCCGATTTAGATTATCTTTTTTTTTTTTTTTTTTTTAGAAAACTGCAAGTATATAATTGAACAATATATTTAGTTATTGCACTTCTTGCGTTTTCTGTAGTGGTTTTCCAGTATCAAAACAACAACTTTAATTTTCTACCAAAAATGTGGACAATAGATGGCGCTATGTAAAGTCTCCAAGTCACTGATGATTTGGAATATAATTACGAACATTTACATTACATTATGTTTTTAATTGTTTAAGACGATATCAAAGTATTAAACCAGACTTACTAGGTGTAATATTTAGGTTAATTCATAATCTTTTGTGTATAAACGCTTTCTAAATCATTGTTACTGTACTAACTTAAGATCCTGTCCTTTACTTTCTCCGTACTGTCCGTACTGTCCTTTATTTTGTAACAACTCATGAGAAAGTGTAGTGTAGTGTACTGTTGTGCAGTGCAGCGCAATTCAGTTCAGTTTAGGTCAGTGTCGTGTAGGGGAGTGCATAATGAGAGGAAGTTTCCAATAGGAGAACGTTGTTGAGTCCATAAAGGTAAACACAAAGGGGACGTTCATTGGGGCATCGAAAGAAGCGGAACTTAAAATCAGAAAATTATGATGGATCAAGAGATATGTTTAAAACTTCGAAGTTATCCAGTAACTATAGTTTGTCCATAATTTGCCAGACTAGTAGCAAGGAAAATTAGTTGAAAATCAAACCTCACATGAAGAAGTGATAAATTAAACCAGAGAACGCGCTCAGTACTGTGACAAACAGTGTGTGACTGCAGCTAGAAGGTTCCGAGGAATGACATCTGACACGCTACTTGGGCGAAAGGCTTAATGGCATAGCAGTTTCTACTACGCCATCACCAAACGCAGGTAAATTCCACCATTTAAAGCAAAGGTATGAAGAACTTCTCTGCCTGAGCCAATGGAATTAGACATATCCAGAACTCCAGGTTGTCAGAGTGTGTTCCATTCGGTAAACGTGAGAGTGCTTTTTGCAATGAACCCCATATCGGAGAAAATCCTCTCAGAAAGCTATCATGTAATCGTTCTCAGTAAACCCCCAGTGATGTAATAAAGAAAAGTGGAAACGAATCACTACAAATGCAAATTAACAAAGCAATCAACCAAGAAGATGGACCATAGATCTACGATATTATCTCCCATGTTGCCCGAAAAACTCTCATGTATTAAGAACTGTATAAGGTTCAACTTGTCCAAATCTACCAACAGAAGAAGTTGCTTCAGAGATTGAATTCATCTGTCTCGTAAGGAATTTTCTAAGAAGGGACCATCACAATATGGCTGTCATTCTAACAGGGTATGCAAATATCAGAGCAACAATGTGTCCAATCCTTTTGTATCTCAGAAACGAATTAAGGAACTGTTGTCTGAAAAACATAAGTTAAATTCCAATCGACGATCTTGTCGAAATGTAGCACAGTTAGTGTGTCTAAAGGTATCCCGAGACAGTTGTATTGATTCAGCTTATCAACTTAGTGATAAATAAACACACTGCTGAAAAAGAATGCACCTATTTAATATAAAAAACACATTTATACGTGACGTTTCGAACTTCTGAAAATTCTCATCAGACGTACCATCTTGGCTAGAAGTGAAGATGTTTCCGCTGTATAGCAACGAAAGCTCAGCACAGCAACACTCACTCTGGCAGCAATCCCGAGAACATTGGATTAATAGTAGACGCCAGCAAAGCTTCAAGATCATAAGTAAAACGTTGTTCTACCATAATGCAGCAGATGGGTTTGGCCATTCATCAAGCCACTCGAAACAAGGAAATCATCCGGTTACTTTAGAGATTAGGAATGTCTGTTAAATACAATCGACTTCTTCGTAATCAAACACGAAAAGCAGAGAATATAATTCGCGAAACAATGCAAAAATGGAACATATGTTCCTTCTGGTATTGTCAGAAACCGATACATTTTCTTCGCTGCAGAGAATGTGTATTTCTTGGAAGACACTTCAGATGGTTTAAACACAATCAATACCACAATTGTGGCAGTTTACAAGGGAAAGAGCCTAATAATGCGGCACCAGTTGACTATGCAGTGACTTCATCTAAGTGCCATACATTGGTCAATCTTCCAGAACACTTCACTAACTTTAACGATTGCAGCACGCCATTTAAACCAAAGACTAAGTGACCAAATTATCCAGATTTCGCTCCGTCACAACTCACAAAAGATTGGATCGCTCAGATTTTAAGCCTTGGACATTATCAAAAACACTGCCTAAAACAGCGTAGTTTGGCAAATGCAAGCACAGAGGAACACTCAGCGGCAATGGTTCGTGGAATTCAAGACGTTCCCGCGTGGCCAGCCTTGGACGCACGCATAAGATATATTTTGTTCTCTAGAAATGTCAATGTTCTCCTGCTAATTCCAGCACTACGAACAGACTGGTCAGCCCTATTTACAGTTCCCCTACTTGCAAAGAGTATCAATCAAATTGTAATGGACCCTAGAAAAGGAACTGTATTAACTTTAAGATATGTCATTACATACAAATGTGAAACATCTTTATGTATACCTTTACGGAAATGGGATTGGAACATAAAAGATCTCAATCCATTTTCAGTGCTTTGGAGAAGTTTGTGTGTGACAAAATGATATTGTGTGGCAAAATGATATTGTGCCAAATCCTAAACTTCCTTCAGCTGACAATGGTTATGGCTGGACTATTCATAATGGTGTTTCCGTTCTTCTGATCCCACTCCTAAATATACTGTCCTTGAACTACTGAAATGTTCGTGTCATAAAAGTCAGTGTTTAACTAAATTGTGCTTATGTAGGCTACACATTCTTCCGTGCACTGATCTGTACATTTGTGGAGATGACGACATTTCCATTTGCGAGAATAGTAAATGTGATGAGCATTCATCAGATAATGAGACTGATGGAGAGGAGTTTTAACTTCCCTTTTGTAACGTATCTCATATTATGCTGCATTTGAACAATGCAGCACACTTGCTGAGATATTCTGCGGTAGACAGACTGTATATTCTATCATTTTATGTTTCTTGTTTGTATTTGTTACATTAGGGATCATTATAATACAAATGTTCATACTATGCCCTTTAATATATATTTAAAGTGAAATGTATAGCCTAGTAGGAATAAATATATTCAAAAACATAAATATAATTCAGAAAATAGAGTTATGAATATACGTTGGCAAATAACTCATACAAATGGAATTTTAGAAGTAAAAATAACGTTTTTCTTTTAAAACTGGAAAACCACTACAGATAGCACAATTAGTGTAATAACTAAAATTATTATTTCAACGTGGACTTGAAATTTTAGAAATATCCATAAAGATGAAAAACAATGGAGATACGAACACTTTTATGTGTAACTCAGCCTCATTTTGAAATGGTCGCCATATTGGATTCTGGAATTTCAACTAATGTGCAACAAATCAGAGAAAGCAAATGTACCATCAAAATTCCACGGATAACCAGTTGCTACTGCACTAGGAAGTGTTATGAACATTTAACACCGCAGTTTCTATAATCGGAATATTTCGATGTGTTTCTTCATAATATAATTCACGTCAATAGCGTATAAGGTACAAAGTAAGTCACATTGATAAATCTGGAACTAACGTTTCCAACAGAAATTCACTGTAATAAATGGAGTAAAGATATACATTTTCCTTAGTTTCGATTACTCTTTATATCATAACACATAAGATAATTTACTGAAAACATGTATGAACATTATGCTGTGTATGAAAATAAACTGAAAATGGACCAATTTCGCACTGTTGCATTAAATAAAAATGTACGATGTATGCGTGTGTCTGTTTACATTGTCAATAGTAGAATGGCGTGCGTGTACGCGTGTATGTGAGTAGTGGTATGCGTGAGTGTGGAAGTAGTGTGTCTTGTACAACTGTTACCAAACATTAAAAAAGCACCATTTTAACGTTTTCCTTTTGCATGCATTTAACTATTTAAACATTTTATTATTTTGCTCGAGCTATCACTTTCTGAAGTTTGCCGTTAATAACGTGAATGGATGCAATATATAGTAATTGATGTGACGTTAATAATACAATGTTAATAGCTCTAAATTGTGAATAAAGATATTACATTTCTTTTCTTATAATATCTCTAGACTATGGAAGTATTTTCACCATTAATCCATGCAAAGTGAGATTCTGAATCTCATGGTAATTTTTATGATTATTTAGACATATTTTACTTTATTAAAGATAATAGTGTTATATTTTCTTTGTACACTTTGTGCAAGTATTTACTTTTATTTATTTCAATATATTTTATAATTTTATTTCACGCGATACGTTGTCACACGTGTTACACATTTTGAAGACTCTTTTTATGTGGCATTATACCAGAATAATGTTAGTCTTCATCATTATATCATGGTTACACTTTTCAAATTTTAAAGAGTATTATACTAAGTTCATTCAATTCTGCACACAATAAAGCGAATTAATCTCTCAGCTACGCAGATTTATTATTTTTACTCACTGCAATTCATGAAAACTCTCGTGGAACGTGCAAATTGAGAAACGATTCATGGTGGCTTCCTCATGCACTTCAAATATCTTCTTTGCACACAAGAGTGATTGCTACAAACATTTTATCTATACACATCATATACTGTTTTCCGAATCCAATTCTTGGATGGGCAAAGATGAAGACGCCTTCATTTTCGGAGACCACCCCCACACAGTTATTTTTGATGTGATGTTGAAAGTACGCAATCATGTATGGCTGCAAGGACCTGTTACACAAGACCAAATTTAAAGCGTTTCCAGATTTGTGGTTTTAGAAATTCTTCACCTAAATCACCAAAAGTTGATTACGTAATGGATTTTTCTTATGACACGTTTGATGTTGTAGGCTGCTAGGGGACATATCGATAAGTTAAGAAGCATCACCACTGGCCATCGCCATTGGTCTCACGCTTGTAGGAATAGTTGCAAATCATCTGGTCTTCAATATTAACGCCTCCAGTGATATTATTGTAGTATAGGATGGTATCTGTTTTTTTTTTTTTTTGATTCTTCTGCAATTATATCAATCAAGTAATGTATACTTGTTAGTTACAATAGTAACTTTTATTTTAGGCACATAGGAAATAAACATAAATTTTCTTGTGGAATCAAAGATTGAAAATTTTTTAAGATGGTAGAATGTGTTGAAAGTAATAGGTCACTAATTTTTAATTTGATTCTGATTACCTTTCTTATGAATTGGAATAACTTTATTATGTTTCCAAGGATCAGGATATATGTCAGTGTTTAATATTATATTATAAATATGAAAGTTTATAGATCTTCAAGAATATCCGTACAACCCTTCAGAATATAAGCGAGAATCCATCAGGTCCACTAGATTTTAATGCTGTTAACTTCTTTATTGATGCTATGCATTTTGTAAGTGTAACATCTCTTATAATAATACGTAGAAAATGTTTGTTGTTGACACACTACGTTTGTAATTAGAAGTAGTAAAAGGCGCAAACTCACTCCCACAGTAATGAGTTAAACCATTTGATATTCACTTATTATGGTTAAGACTAGCGGTTCCGTATTTCATTTCATTACAAACTGTATGTAATCTTCTTCCCTTTCATAAAAGCCGAAAATACTTTTTGAGCAGATTTAATGGACTTCTGAAAATTGTGTATATATTTTCGATAAATAATTGATATCATTCACTTAAATTTTCTACAGGACTGAATAAATGTCTCCTTGTGAAATAATGTCTGGTGTCTTCGTCTTCTATGGAATTCTTTAAACTTTAACGTTTGAATTATCTCAGAGGTAAAAGAGGGGGATAAATATGTTTAACAATTTTTAATAGTACATATTTCGCAACTAAATATTTAGTATATTATAAAATTCAGAGTCAACAATATTAGTGTCAGTAGAAGTGTTTACTATATCTCATTTTATATGATTGAGAACACTATAATTTATAAAAATCAACTTTAGAAAAAATGTATTCATTGCAAGAAATGACTACATCACGTGTAGATTTATAGGCAAGAGGTAACATAATGTTAATGGTGGATGATGCTCATCCAATGGAAAAGACGAAAAATTCATTCTTCAACGTCAGTGAATTGAATTACCAATTACTATTACCATTTACCATTTACACCATTTGTAAGATCAAGATCAACAACTTTCTTATTTGTTTCAGATATATTAAAAAGATCAAGTAGTTTTAAGACTTATATAAAGTTATGTACAGTTAAAAATAGAGAGTTGCCATTTAAGAGATCTGTGACACAATTATGAATCGAAGGTTTATTATAATTCCCAACCATAAAAAGGTATCAATTATATATGTTATCCTGCATCTGACAAATGCATACAGAGATTCATAAGCATATAAATCGATGGTAGGGTGAAAATATATTGCAATAGAATAAAAGGCAGACAAAGCAGACAAAGAATAAATGCAAACATTTTCAATATGATTAATGCTATTATAACATCGAATGCTACAGTGGAACTATTAATTGCAACCAAAACACCGTCGCAACTAACATTACCTCTATCCTACCTATAAAAACATACCAATCATCAAGTAATTCAGAATTACATGTGTTACATTTTAAACAGGATTCAGCAATAATAGTATCAAAATTTGAAGATTAATTATATTTCAAATGATTTACCTTTCCTATACTATCACTCTATGAGATATGATCGAAACCTTTATGTGAAATCAGAATTATAAACTTGCCCAAAGAAAACCGAACTCCTCTCTCATAGCCTTTAGGTAACCTTATTCATGATTCCCCTTCGTAATTTTGTAAACTTCTTAATTGTGTAATAAATCAAAGTGCTAGTGCAGAAATCGTAGAACTGTGTTTTCTAACCTGGGTGAGAGGAGCGTAATAATCGAATATGGGAACGAAGGTATTAACAGAAATAATCAGTATAACTATTTAGAAATATAAACAGCAACATTAAAATAATAAGTAACATTAAACAATATACAGGGTGACCGCGTGACTATGTTACAAAATGAAAGGGATGATTCCTGACACGGAAACAAGAAAAAAAGTTCAAATAAACTTTTGTCCAACGTACGTAATTTCGGAGCTACATGGTGCCGAAAGCGTGGGAAAATGACATTCAAAGCTCTATAGCTCGATTATGGTGAATGATAGAGCTAATGCGGCATGGTCACGTCAAACACACCGAAGCTGCTGTATTCAAAAATACTTAGGTCGAGATCGTGCAATTCGTGCACAACGGATTTCCCAAAGGAGCGTAGGGATTCCCGGATAATCTGTCAAGAAAGATGGGTCGAAAAGGATACGGATAAATAGCTGTCCCAACTGCAAGCAATAATGCGTTTGTACTAAGTCGATATCTCGCACAAGCACAAAATGGCAAACAGTTTTATACGTGCCATGTGTGGTTGCATAACGCGCACTAAATAAGAGTGGGAAACATAAAAGGAAAATGTGAATAATTTGGTACAAATGGTAAATACGTGATATTACGCTGTCCTATAATTCAACAGACGCTTTTAATAAAAGGTAATGGTCATGAAACGTACTAAAATGTTGTAAAAGGATCACACTATTAAAGTCTTTCTTCCATGTAGTTTTGTCATTGAAAGCAAGTAAAACTAAGAGGAAAACCGGGGGATATGGGTGCTTTCTTCCAGGCAGAAATCCTATTTTATTTGATGATACGAGCCGAGGATACTTTTTACGAGAGGGGGATTTTTCCGCCATTCCATGTTAATTTGACCACTTCCAGAGAACAACAGTAAAATATCTGTTTCTTACCATTAGCCGTAATGTGCGTTACCCGAACATTGAAAAAGAACAAGGAAAAACAATTTATCATGACGTTTGTTTTAGTCGCTGCTTCCGCTGTTTTGCAGGACTGATTCAGATATTGTGTCTAGAATGCTTTACATGTCGTCATATCGTTACCGTTTAGAAGATAATTTGTTTTCACAGACGGTGTTATCACCTGAAATACGTCACAGTTTGCAGGTTCGATCACAAGCATTAGTTCTTCCTTCCGTCGTAGAAAACAATCGAAGGTAAGAAAAGTATAAGACAACCCTACTAGAAGGCGTTGTGGAAGGTGGAAGGTCATTCTTCATGTGGTTTTGTTCGTAGCGTACGAGTTCCTTAGTGTAGTTTGTGGTTTGCTTGTTCGAATGTGAGATCAAATGGAGTATTCGACAGCAGAACTTGCGGACATGATATTTGTGTACGGTCAAGCAAACAGTCGAGAAGCTGATAGGTTATATCGACTGAAGTATACACAAAGAAAACATCCAGCCCATACTATGTTTGCCAGACTTTTTCAACGCTTACGAGACACGGGGAATTTACAACCTCAATACTACGACCAAGGAAGACGAAGAACCACAAGGTCTCCGGACTTTGAAGAACAAGTGCTTGATCGTTTCGCCCAAGACCCAACAGTAAGTACCCGGAAAGTAGCACGTGAAAGGGTAGTAGCAAAAGATACTGTTTGGAAAGTAGTACACGAGCAACAGTTACACACCTATCATCCGCAAAGGGTTCAGGCCTTACGTCCAACTGACTTTCAACCTCGCGTTCGGTTTTGTGACTGGTTTCTCCAACGCTCTGTAATTGATCCGCAGTTTGCTTCCTACGTGCTTTTCACCGACGAAGCTTGTTTTACGAAAGACGGGATATTTAATAGTCACAATAGTCATGTATGATCAGACGAAAATCCTTATGCAATTGTGGAAAGGGGCCACCAAGACCGATTCGCCATAAATATGGAGGCGGGTGTTATCAGTGATCAGATAATAGGTCCATATTTACTACCACCACGATTAACTGCACCACTGTATACGAGATTCCTGCGAGACACACTTCCAGAGTTATTAGAGGATGTCCCTCTTGGTGTTCGTCAACGGATTTGGTTTCAACATGATGGCGCCCCAGCCCACTTTTCAGCTAGTGCTCGAGAGTATTTGAATCAAACGTTTCGTGACAGATGGATTGGAAGAGGCGGTCCTTGTAATTGGCCTATCCTATCTGTTCAATGATAGGACAGCGTAATATCATGTATTTACCATTTGTACCAAATTATTCACATTTTCCTTTCATGTTTCCCACTCTTGTTTAGTGCGCGTTATGCAACCACACATGGCACGTATAAAACTGTTCGCCATTTTGTGCTTGTGCGAGATATCGACTTAGTACAGACGCATTATTGCTAGCAGTTGGGACAGCTATTTATCCGTATCCTTTTCGACCCACCTTTCTTGACATATTATCCGGGAATCCCTACGCTCCTTTGGGAAATCCCTTGTGCACGAATTGCACGATCTCGAGCTAAGCATTTTTGAATACAGCAGCTTCGGTGTCTTCCACGTGACCATGCCGCATTAGATCTATCATTCACCATAATCGAGCGATAGAGCTTTGAACGTCATTTTCCCACGCTTTCGGCACCTTGTAGCTCCGAAATTATGTACGTTGGACAAAAGTTTATTTGAACTTTTTTTCTTGTTTCCGTGTCAGGAATCATTCCTTACATTTTGTAACATAGTCACGCGGTCACCCTGTATATATGTTTTACAAAGAACAAATAATGTAAACTTAACCTTTATCCTCTCGCGTACTGCAAATTCACTAAAGTCAAACAAATCGTAGTTGACCAAAAATATATATACATTAAATTATAACACTTCAAAATATGAATGAATACACAGTGAGAAAACACGAAAATACAGAATCTAACCTAATAAAGTTCCGTGTCACTGTCCTTGTTGTGAGATTACTGCCATGTAATGCAAGTAACAGTAATGGTTGACTGATTTTCGAACATGTTGTTTCAACAATCTTTACATTCAAGAGGAGCTCTGCTGATTTTTCTTTACCCGCAGATGTAGCAAGTAATTCTTCGGAATCTTTGAACTGGTTCATCTCTCTGAATTACCAAGAACACCAGTAAATCTTTTTGGCCAAGTTGAGACTTTAGAAAGTAGTAGAAAATGGATCGATCTGGCTCAGACCTGGGCCAACATAGAACAACTCAGGAGCCCCTGAGAAAATGACCACCGTGCACCGTGAGCCCACGGTCTTTTACGACCTCCATTTTAGGGGTGAATTCGTTCCCTTTTATGAGCACTTTTAAGGGGTGACCTCGTTCTCTTTTACGACCTCCATTTTAGAGGGTGTACTCGTTCCCTTTTATGAGCAATTTTTCAACCCTTATTTTAACATAGGAGATAACACATAAGATTACGAACACATAGAAGAGCACATAAGAGTACGTAACATAACAAGGGTGTATTCATTCCCTTTTATGAGCATATTTTTCAACCCCTATTTTAACATAGGAGATAACACATAAGATTACGAACACATAGAAGAGAAGATAACACATAACACTACGTAACACACAGCAGAGCAGATAATACATAACATAACAAGGGTGAACAGCAGAACAGATAATACAAAGCACAGCTAATAAAAGAACATGGCATATTTTCCAACCCCTATTTTAACATAGGAGATAACACATAACATTACGAACACATACAAGAGCAGATAATACATAAGAGTACATAACATAACAAGGGTGAACAGCAGAACAGATAATACATAGCACAGCTAATAAAAGAACATGGCATATTTTCCAACCCTTATTTTAAGATAACAGAAATTACACTGAGAGTACGTAACACACAAGGGTGTATTCATTCTCTTTTATGAGCATATTTTCCAACCCCTATTTCAACATGACAGAGACTACGAAACATGGCGGACATAGCACAGGGGGTGTATTCATTTTCTCCACCCCTAATTGAACATAGCAGAAATTACTCTGAGAGTACGTAACACACAGCAGACCAGAGAATACATCAAATTCATTCCCTTTTATGAGTACATTTTAAGGGTGTACTCGTTCTCTTTTATAATTACTTTTTCAACCCCTATTTTAAGACAATGAATACCTATGTAACATAGCGATTCGATACGCTCTTTGAACCGTTTTGGATGAAACTCAGCATATGGGGGTTTTCGACCATGCTGATTACAAATATCATACTTATTTTTACCTGGGTCTGATAGTTTATGTGGCATACGCCCTTTCTATGATAATTTTAACCGATTTGGATGAAACTCAGCATATGGGGGGTTTTCGACCATGCTGATTACAAATATCATACTTATTTTTACCTGGGTCTGATAGTTTATGTGGCATACGCCCTTTCTATGACAAAACCCAATCACTCGTAAACGAAGCAACATATTGAGATGGTGTTTCCACATCTAGTAACTGGTCATCAACTACTACAAGTTCCAAAATAATGATCATCGGGGTCAAAGGTCAACATACTTAAAACCTAATAACTCGACAACTGAGCCACATATTGAGATGCTGTTTCCACATTTAGTAATTGGTCATCAGGTTCTACAAGTTCCAAAATAATGATCGTCGAGGTCAAAGGTCAACATACTTAAAACCTAATAACACGAAAACTGAACCACATATTGCGGTGCTGTTTCCAAATCTAGTAACTGGTCATCAACTACTGGATGAAACTCAGCATATGGGGGTTTTCGACCATGCTGATTACAAATATCATACTTATTTTTACCTGGGTCTGATAGTTTATGTGACATACGCTCTTTCTATGACACTTAAAACCCAATCACTCGTAAACGAAGCAACATATTGAGATGGTGTTTCCACATCTAGTAACTGGTCATCAACTACTACAAGTTCCAAAATAATGATCATCGGGGTCAAAGGTAAACATACTTAAAACCTAATAACTCAACAACTGAGCCACATATTGAGATGCTGTTTCCACATTTAGTAATTGGTCATCAGGTACTACAAGTTCCAAAATAATGATCGTCGAGATCAAAGGTCAACATACTTAAAACATAATAACTCGACAACTGAGACACATATTGAAGTGCTGTTTCCAAATCTAGTAACTGGTCATCAACTACTACAAGTTCCAAAATAGTGACCATCGAGGTCAAAGGTCAAAATACTTAAAACCTAATAACTCAGAAAGGGAGCCACATATTGAAGTGCTGTTTCCAAATCTAGTAACTGGTCATCAACTAATACAAGTTCCAAAATAATGACCATCGAGGTCAAAGGTCAACATACTTAAAACCAAATAACTCTTAAATGGATCCACATATTGAGGTGCTGTTTTCAAATCTAGTAACTGGTCATCAACTACTACAAGTTTCAAAATAATGATCATCGCGTTCAAAGGTCAACATACTTAAAACCTAATAACACGAAAACTGATCCACATATTGAGATGCTGTTTCCAAATCTAGTAATAGATCATCAACTACTACAAGTTTCAAAAATAATCGTCATCGAGGTCAAAGGTCAATCTCGTAAACGAAACAACATATTGAGATAACGTTGTGTGATCTATTCAATTTTGTACAAAGCAGAAAAAAAAGTGAAGAAGGAATAAATTTGAGTGGCTTATTTACTTTTGTATTAATGAGAAAGAAATCAAAGGAACACAGTTTTAACTAGCGCAGACTTTCTGTACCTTTTTGGGCTATTCAAATGGATTAACAAGAAAGCAAGCAAAGATATGCCATATTAACTAGCTATGTATTATTTAAGCAAAACGAAGGGCTACATTTGAGAAAGCGAACATGGACCATTTTACTCAAATTTGGATGGAGTATTCATCTTTGTATGAACCAAAAAAAAATGAAGAAGGTTCAATATTTCAATACAATTTTGTACTACTCAAATAAACGAAATTTTATTTTTGTATCAATCACATGAAAATCAAAGAAGGGTCATTTTATACCTTTTTTGTGCTATTCAAATAATAGAGGGAACAAATTTCAGTGGTATATTTTATTTTTTGTACCAATCAGAAGAAAAGCAAAGATATGCCATTTTAACTATTTAAAATAAACGAAAGGATACATTTGAGTGACCTATTCAATTTTGTACCAACGAGAAATGCCATTTTGTACTAATCAAATAAAAAAAACGAAGAATGATCATTTTAGCTCACTCAGACTTTTATACCATTTTGTACTACTCCAATAAACGAAGGAATACCACTAAAAATAGAAGTGAAGATTAGGTGGATTATTTTCTTTTGTACCAACTAGAAAAGAGAAGAAGAGCTACTTTATGTAACTTTTGAACTACTGAAATGTTCTATTTTTGTATCAATCAGAAAAACCCGAAGAAGGATCATTTTAACAAGTTCATAATTTCTGTAACGAAAGAATAATTTCGATGTTCTACTTTTTATACCAACGAGAAAAAATGAACTAGCTGAATATACGAAAGAATAAATTTAAGTGACCTATTCAATTTTGTACCAATGAGAAATGTCATTTTAACTGGCTCATAATTTTACTACTCAAATAAACAATGGAGTATTTAGTTTTGCACCATTTTGGAGTATTCAAATAAACAAAGGAATTATAATTTGTGTCAACTCTAAAATCAATTAAACGAAGCAATGCATTTGAAAAAACCGAAGTTGAGTATTTTATACCATTTTGTATTATTTCAACAAACAAAGGAATAAGCAAAAAAGGATCATTTTATATCATTTTAAACTAGTCTAATAAACGAAGGCATAAATATGAGTGAGCTATTTAATTTTGTAGCTGAGTATTTTAACGAAAGAACAAAATTGTACTAACCAGAAAAAACCGAAGAAGACCCATTTTAACTAACTGAGAATTTCTGTATCTTTTTGTACTATTTAAACAAACGATAGGATAAATTTGAGTGACCTGTTTTTTGTACTAACCAGAAAAATCGAACAAGGTACCTTTATACTAGCTCAATGAACGAAAGAACAAGTTTGGGTGTTCTACTTTTCCATTTTAACTTGCTGAGTATTTTATACCATTTTGTACTACTCAAATAAACGAAAGAAAAAGCGAAAAAAGACCTTTTTAACTAGCGCAGATTTTCTGTAACACAAAAATTAATTTGGATGGAGTAACAAGAAAGAAAGCAAAGATATGCCATATTAAATATTTACATAAACGAAAGAATAAATTTGAGTGATCTATTCCTTTTTGTACCAAGGAGAAATGCCATTTTTATCTAGCTTAGAATTTCTAGTGCATGTTGTATTATTTAAACAAAACGAAGGGCTAAATTTGAGAAAGCGAACATGAACCATTTTACTCAAATTTGGATGGAGTATTTATCTTTGTATGAACCAGAAAAAAAGTAAAGAAGAACCATTTTAACTAACTCAGACTTTTATACCATTTTGTACCAATCAGAAGAAAATCAAAGAATGGTCATTTTAACCAGCCAAGCAGAAAAAAGGAAAGAATTAACACTTTGTACTAACCAGAAAATGAGAAGAAGGATCAGCATTCTAACTTTTTGTGCCATTTATTGGGGTGTCCTATTTCCTTTTGTACCAACGAAAACCATTTTTAACTGACTTAGAATTTTATACCTTTTTGAAAAAATTTGTATCAAATCGAAAAAAGCAAGGAAATACCATTTTAAATAGCTCAGCATGTTACAGTGTTTTGTGTTTTTGGTCTACCCAATTTAAACAAACAAAGGAATAAATTTGTGTGACCTATTCACTTTTATAGCAAGCAGAAAAAGGAAAGAATAAATTTGAGTGGCTTAAGCAAAGAAGGTCAATGGTAACTAACCTATTGAAGAAAGAATAAATTTTGTTTGCAATTAAAAAAGCGGAGAAGGTCTACTTTCTGTACCAAGCATAGAAAAACAAATTTGTTTGAGCTATTCACTTTTATAGCAAGCAGAAAAAGCATGAAAAAAAAGGGAAGAAGGTTCATTATAACAAGCTAGGTATTTTTATACCATTTTGTATTTCGGGTGGTCTATTTCATTTTTGTAACAATCAGAAGAAAACAGCTCAGAATGTTATACCTTTGTGATGCTACATTTGTATTATTTTTGTGTCATCCAGAGAACAATTTAAATTGCCTCTCCCTGACAATTCAGTTGCCAGAGTCCAATGTTTGTAATATTACAGTACTACAAATTGATCCAGTTAACAGTTCAAATTCTTCTATACATTCACAAACAAATGCATATGCTGCAGTGGGCTCAGTGTTCATTTACAGTATTAAATAATTGTTTATCTTTCTCTAAAAACATTTCTACTATTTTGTTGATATAATAATCACAATCTGTAATGTATTCATATACCAGATTAAATTTTTTCTCCAAAGTATAAGTGTTCTTAATATTACAACTTTTAAAATGCTTCTTTAAATAAAGTTTATAGATTTTCTCTCTCTTTTCACGTTTAATTAAGATTGTCCACACCTTTTGCAATAATTCGTAATCATACTGCAGCAAACAGTTGTGATCTTTTTCATTCTCATTATGTGTAGAACATGCCTCACATAATAATACTGAATTTGGTGTATACTCATTAAATAATTGTATAACACATGTATCACTAATAGTTTCACTAGTACACTCGCACTCATTAGCTTCCAGCTCAAAACAGGATATATTTGAAACACTGTCATCATCACTTTCCGGGAGTATTTCATCATTATATTTATTATAGCGTCTAAAATAATACACTTCTTCTATTGCTTGTGTTGGATATATATAATTCTCACTTTATCACGTAATTCATCTGGCAAATCGGGGTCAGACGGCTCGATTAACAGTATAGGTTTCTCGTTTTCACGCTGAATTTCTTTTTCTCTAGGTGAAACATAAACAATCTCCTTGCTAGTCATTTTTTCTGCTCTTTAGCAAAAACAATTCAAATAAATAATTTTATATATCTACAATACAAGCATTCTATGCATTCTCCGTGTTTAATAATATGTTTCAAGGCAATATAACATCATGATGTATGTTCTATTATTTCCACATATACTCCATAAACTTATATTCCATTATAATAAAATACATAAATGCAAAAATATATATTTGTCTTTTTGGACTTAGACGAGGAAAGAAAATTTAAAAAAATAATTGAATCGTTGAGCAATAGGCAATACACCTGCTACGCTAATTGCTATGTAGTCTGTTCTACACAATTATTACGCTACTCTGGTTTGTTAAATCTCACGTTCAATATTTTATGAGCCTTTCTTAGTGACGGGAGAGGCAATTTAAATTGTTCTCTGGATGACACAAAAATATACAAAATGTAACACCACAAAGGTATAAAATTCTGAGCTGTTTTCTTCTGATTGTTACAAAAATGAAATAGACCACCCGTAATACATAATGGTATAAAAATACCTAGCTTGTTATAATGAACCTTCTTCCCTTTTTTTTCATGCTTTTTCTGCTTGCTTTAAAAGTGAATAGCTCAAACAAATTTGTTTTTCTATGCTTGGTACAGAAAGTAGACCTTCTCCGCTTTTTTAATTGCAAACAAAATTTATTCTTTCTTCAATAGGTTAGTTAACGTTGACCTTCTTTGCTTAAACCACTCAAATTTATTCTTTCCTTTTTCTGCTTGCTATAAAAGTGAATAGGTCACACAAATTTATTCCTTTGTTTGTTTAAATTGGGTAGACCAAAAACACAAAACACTGTAACATGCTGAGCTATTTAAAATGGTATTTCCTTGCTTTTTTCGATTTGATACAAATTTTTTCAAAAAGGTATAAAATTCTAAGTCAGTTAAAAATGGTTTTCGTTGGTACAAAAGGAAATAGGACACCGCAATAAATGGCACAAAAAGTTAGAATGCTGATCCTTCTTCTCATTTTCTGGTTAGTACAAAGTGTTAATTCTTTCCTTTTTTCTGCTTGGCTGGTTAAAATGACCATTCTTTGATTTTCTTCTGATTGGTACAAAATGGTATAAAAGTCTGAGTTAGTTAAAATGGTTCTTCTTTACTTTTTTTCTGGTTCATACAAAGATAAATACTCCATCCAAATTTGAGTAAAATGGTTCATGTTCGCTTTCTCAAATTTAGCCCTTCGTTTTGTTTAAATAATACAACATGCACTAGAAATTCTAAGCTAGATAAAAATGGCATTTCTCCTTGGTACAAAATGGAATAGATCACTCAAATTTATTCTTTCGTTTATGTAAATAGTTAATATGGCATATCTTTGCTTTCTTTCTTGTTACTCCATCCAAATTAATTTTTGTGTTACAGAAATTCTGCGCTAGTTAAAAAGGTCTTTTTTCGCTTTTTCTTTCGTTTATTTGAGTAGTACAAAATGGTATAAAATACTCAGCAAGTTAAAATGGAAAAGTAGAACACCCAAACTTGTTCTTTCGTTCATTGAGCTAGTATAAAGGTACCTTGTTCGATTTTTCTGGTTAGTACAAAAAACAGGTCACTCAAATTTATCCCATCGTTTGTTTAAATAGTACAAAAAGATACAGAAATTCTCAGTTAGTTAAAATGGGTCTTCTTCGGTTTTTCTGGTTAGTACAATTTTGTTCTTTCGTTAAAATACTCAGCTACAAAATTAAATAGCTCACTCATATTTATGCCTTCGTTTATTAGACTAGTTTAAAATGATATAAAATGATACTTTTTTTGCTTATTATTTTGTTTGTTGAAATAATACAAAATGCTATAAAATACTCAACTTCGGTTTTTTCAAATGCATTACTTCGTTTAATTGATTTTAGAGTTGACACAAATTATAATTCCTTTGTTTATTTGAATACTCCTAAATGGTGCAAAACTAAATACTCCATTGTTTATTTGAGTAGTAAAATTATGAGCCAGTTAAAA
The DNA here is from genome assembly GCF_964235325.1 of Thermobia domestica. Taxonomy (NCBI): domain Eukaryota; kingdom Metazoa; phylum Arthropoda; class Insecta; order Zygentoma; family Lepismatidae; genus Thermobia; species Thermobia domestica. The sequence continues at coordinate 109,438,893 of NC_137457.1, forward strand.
TGACATTTCTCATTGGTACAAAATTGAATAGGTCACTTAAATTTATTCTTTCGTATATTCAGCTAGTTCATTTTTTCTCGTTGGTATAAAAAGTAGAACATCGAAATTATTCTTTCGTTACAGAAATTATGAACTTGTTAAAATGATCCTTCTTCGGGTTTTTCTGATTGATACAAAAATAGAACATTTCAGTAGTTCAAAAGTTACATAAAGTAGCTCTTCTCTTTTCTAGTTGGTACAAAAGAATATAATCCACCTAATCTTCACTTCTTTTTTTACTGGTATTCCTTCGTTTATTGGAGTAGTACAAAATGGTATAAAAGTCTGAGTGCGTTAAAATGATCATTCTTCGTTTTTTTATTTGATTAGTACAAAATAGCATTTCTCGTTGGTACAAAATTGAATAGGTCACTCAAATGTATCCTTTCGTTTGTTTAAATAGTTAAAATGGCATATATTTGCTTTTCTTCTGATTGGTACAAAAAAATAAAATAGACCACTGAAATTTGTTCCCTCTATTATTTGAATAGCACAAAAAAGGTATAAAATGACCCTTCTTTGATTTTCTTGTGATTGATACAAAAATAAAATTTCGTTTATTTGAGTAGTACAAAATTGTATAGAAATATTGAACCTTCTTCATTTTTTTTGGTTCATACAAAGATGAATACTCCATCTAAATTTGAGTAAAATGGTCCATGTTCGCTTTCTCAAATGTAGCCCTTCGTTTTGCTTAAATAATACATAGCTAGTTAATATGGCACATCTTTGCTTCCTTTCTTGTTAATCCATTTGAATAGCCCAAAAATGTACAGAAAGTCTGCGCTAGTTAAAACTGTGTTCCTTTGATTTCTTTCTCATTAATACAAAAATAAATAAGCCACTCAAATTTATTCCTTCTTCACTTTTTTTCTGCTTTGTACAAAATTGAATAGATCACACAACGTTATCTCAATATGTTGTTTCATTTACGAGATTGACCTTTGACCTCGATGACCATTATTTTTGAAACTTGTAGTAGTTGATGATCTATTACTAGATTTGGAAACAGCATCTCAATATGTGGATCAGTTTTCGTGTTATTAGGTTTTAAGTATTTTGACCTTTGACCTCGATGGTCATTATTTTGGAACTTGTAGTAGTTGATGACCAGTTACTAGATTTGGAAACAGCACTTCAATATGTGGCTCCGTTTTCGAGATATTAGGTTTTAAGTATGTTGACCTTTGACCTCGATGGTCATTATTTTGGAACTTGTAGTACCTGATGACCAATTGCTAAATGTGGAAAGAGCATCTCAATATGTGGCTCAGTTGTCGAGTTATTAGGTTTTAAGTATGTTGACCTTTGACCTCGATGACCACTATTTTTTGAACTTGTAGTAGTTGATGACCAGTTACTAGATTTGGAAACAGCACTTCAATATGTGTCTCAGTTGTCGAGTTATTATGTTTTAAGTATGCTGACCTTTGACCTCGATGGTTATTACTTTGGAACTTGTAGTAGTTAATGACCAGTTACTAGATTTGGAAACAGCACCTCAATATGTGGCTCAGTTTTCGTGTTATTAGGTTTTAAGTATGTTGAACTTTGACCTCGATGACCACTAATTTTGGGACATGTAGTACCTGATAACCAATTACTAAATGTGGCTCTGTTTTCGAGTTTTCATTTTTGACTTGATGGTCAGTACTTTTTTGATGACCAATTGCTAAATGTGGAAACAGCACCTCGATATGTTGTTTCGTTTTCGAGTTTGACCTTTGTTCACGATGGTTAGTAGTTTGAGGACATGCTTATGTCATTTCTGCTATGTTAAATTGGTCAAATAGGGGTTGAAAAACGAGTTCACCCTCTAAAATGGAGGTCGTAAAAGAGAACGAATCTTATGTATTATCTGCTCTCTTATGTAATTTCATTAGGGGTAATGAATGAATACACCCTCTATAATGATTATCTGTAGACCGTCGGTGTTCGATTGTAATCTTTGCTCGTTATGTTAAAAAAGGGTTGGAACGAGTTAAGTATTCTTATGTCATTTCTGTTATGTTAAAATAGGGGTTGAAAAATATGCTCATAAAAGAGAACGAGTTCACCCCTTAAAATGGAGGCTTGCTATGTTATGTAGTCTTCTGCTCTTATATGTGTTCGTAATCTTATGTTACCTACTATGTTAAAATAGTGCTATGTGTTATCTGCTATGTTCAGAATAGGGGTTGGAAAATATGCTCATAAAAGGGAACGAGTACACCCTTGCTATGTTTCATATTCTTAAATGTTATCTGGTATGTTAAAATAGTGTTATGTGTTATCTTCTCTTCTATGTGTTCGTAATCTTATGTGTTATCTCCTATGTTAAAATAGGGGTTGGAAAATATGCTCGTAAAAGGGAATGAATACACCCTTGTTATGTTACGTACTCTTATGTGTTATCTCCTCTGCTGTATGTTACGTAGTGTTATGTGTTATCTTCTATGTTAAAATAGGGGTTGAAAAAGGGAACGAGTTCACCCCTTAAAATGGAGGTCGTAAAAGGAAACGAGTCTTATGTGTCTTCTGCTCTGCTGTGTGTTACGTAGTGTTATGTATTATCTGTTCTGTTGTGTGTTTGTAAGGGTTGGAAAATATGCTCATAAAAGGGAATGAGTACACCCCCCTAAAATGTGCTCGTAAAAGAGAACGAGTTCACCCCCTTAAAAGTGCTCATAAAAGGGAACGAATTCACCCCTAAAATGGAGGTCGTAAAAGACCGTGGGCTCACGGTGCACGGTGGTCAATTTCCCAGGGGCTTGTGAGTTGTTCAACGCTGGCTCAGGTCTGGCCCAGATCGATCCATTTTCTACTACTTTAGAACGAGCCTTCAGGCGTTCTTTCGTTAGCTCTAATGCTAACTCGTACAGATACGGTCTTCTCGTATTACTTTTGATGTTAGAGCAGTTAGAAATGAAACAGTCAATGACAATTGATGAAATTTATACTTATATTTTTACTTAGTTGCGCAACAAAGATATTCATGTTTTCACTCGCACTCACGCGAAATTGGCCGTCCATCCAACACCTCCAACTTTAGGATTGTACTGAGCAGAAAGTAGCTGCTGGTTATATTGCAGCCGCACAGAATCTAGATGTGTAAATAAAGAATAAATACACTTCCAGTCATAATCTTAGCATCATGGGAAGATGGGCACACAAAAACTAAAAATGACGTCCAATTTGCCGCGGCCACGTGCGGATGAATGTTAAATCGCTCTGTTTTGTATGGTTCAACTGACAAACAGGCTATAGTGAATATTGTAACAAAGAAGTGTTAAAGTGAATACCGTAAAAACACAAAGTTACTATTGAATAATAATTATGGTTTCAAGAAAGCTAATGTAACAATAATGATAATAATAATAATAATTTTGACATAATCAGAAGCAGAAATCTTGCTGAAAATAACTATAAATTGACGTAAATATATTATTATTATTATTATTATTATTATTATTATTATTATTATTATTATTATTATTATTATTATTATTATTATTATTATTATTATTAAAGATTTGACAATTCAATATTGCATTCGAAATCATAGAATAGGTCAAACATCAACCATGTACAAACAATGGGTGAGGAAGGATGTATAAACTAGGCCGGTTTTACGGATTGTGGCGCTAGAATGCAAGCTATAGAATCCCTTGAATGAGGAATCATTTTACCTGTAGAGATGAACGTAATGGCTGCCCACCATCAGAAGCTTCAGAATCTAGACAAGTTAACATATAAATTTAATTCATAAATATCTTACAAAATACTACACTTGCAAATTTGTATACAAATGCCAAAGAACAATACAATTGACATGACTGTCACAATTTTGCACCTGATCACTTAGATTAATTGGAAGGCTTCCTTCCGTAATGAATTAATTACTACAGCAGGTAAAGAGACAAAAGACTACATGCAATTACTACGGACGGCGTTTTTGGAAGAACACATACTTAAGTACTGTGAAAATTTGAGAAGTGAAACTTTTGTGTATCACCTCTAATCTCATAATCATTTACAACTTGAGTAGCCTCCCTTCTCACACACTCTACTTCTCTTCTAAGTTCATTCTAACTTCTTTTTCTGTCTTTTTCTGTTACTCATTGTAAGATTCTCTTATTATTTGCGAAAATGTAAGATTTAGCAACTCTTCTTCATTCGTCCTTTGTTCGACGTCTTCTTCTGCTTCTTCTTCTAACCATTTTTGAATTTTTTCAATACAGACGGACGCTTCCTCTTCCTCTTCATGGGTTATCCAAACACTTTATAATATGTCCAATAGTTCTTTATATTACTCTAGTTTTTCTTCTTTCTCTTCTGCATTTTGAATTTCATTAACTGCATCTCTTTCTTCTTCTTCTTCTTACTCCTCCTTATGAACTTCTTCCTTTCTCTGATGATGATCATCTTCTTCATCCCTATTATCTCATCTATTTTCCTTAGCAGGGCTTGATTCTATATTTACTACGTCATGTTCTTTTCCTTCCATGTCGTTAATGAAGACCTAATCTCATTTAATAATTCTTGTGTACTCTTCTTGTTTTCCATTTTATTTTCCCATATATTTATAAAAGTAAATAAAAAAGGATATTTTCCTATATGCATATGTAGATAGTTGTATAGGATATACGAGTATTCTGTAAAACGGAATATATATATACGAAAAACTACGAAAAGTCTATTTAGGGGGCAGTTCAAAAAATTTCGTGCCCTCTGATTCAAGATCCAATAATTATATTTCATTCGACAATTTTCTCGTACGCTTTCTATCTGGAGAACTACTCATAATGCATCCAAACCCAAACTATCATTTAATTCTCAATTAAGGTGTCCCTTCAAAAAATTTCTGATCCCTAATCCAAGATCTAATATATTTTGAAGTAAACATTTTCTTCTACGCCTTATATCTTGAGAACTACATATAGTGTTAGCCAGATCCAAACTATCACTTAATTCACTATGGTGTTCTTATTCACTTAAAAATACCAAAAGTCGATTTAGGGGGCCATTCAACTATTTTCTGACCCCTGATTCATGATTCAACTTTTATATATCATTCAAAAATTATCTTGTACGCCTTATGTCTCCAGAACTACGTATAGTGTAGACAGATACCGATATCACCCCTGGGGCCACCACTTCATCCACCCTTATATGATGTGTTAGTGACTTAGAGGTATCACCACTGAACACAACGGCCTCGAAAACTATAAAGGTTAAACTAATATCGATCATTTTGAATTATTTTTTCTTTCGATAATTCAACCCTGGGACTCCATATTTCAACCTCGAATCTTAAATGATATGTTAATGAGTTTGGAATTTTATAACTGATTACAACGGCCCAGAAAGCTATGTATATGAAACTAATAATTTAAAAAAAAAAATATTTTTACTGGTTTTCGATAAACCACCCATATTAGTGTGGGTGTCGCTTACCTTATGAGGATTAAGATAACTTACGGGGATTACAAGGGTTCTTAACACATACAAAGCATTCATGCGGCCAATACCAATCTACGGTTTTAATGCCTGCGTTTCCACGCTTCCTACATACTACGAAAAGTTACGTGTCCTTGAGTGTCACGCATTCCGCATCGTATACCGTGTCCAGTTTTCCAGTCCAATCCGCGACATATATAATCCCATCACAATCCCCGACATCACGTTTCATCTCGAATCCCTTCGACAGAAGTTGATCAGAGTTCGATATAATTCTCATCACCATATATGTATATGTATTTCATAAGACCAAAGGGAATGTCTGTAAATAACTAAATTAGGTCTATATAATGTGTTAATATGTAAAGAAGCAAACATATGCAAATACTTTATCCTTAAGCCAACCATATCACAATCTGAAGAACGTGAAACATGGAAATTACTAATGACAAAACGGCCACATAATTCTCTCTTCAGATTCAGATGACGACCAAGCAAAGACGTCTAGACGACTACCGGATGAATGACAAAAAATAACAACTGCCCCTCTAACAATTCATTTCCCCACTACAGACTACACAGACTTGCATTGAGATAAAAAATTAATCTAGGCTAAATTCAACAAATAACAAATGAACTTTAAGATACAGACAAGTTTACATGGATTTGTAACACCCTTCTATAGTGGTTTGCCATGTAAATACTGAAGCATCTAGCACGACCGATTAAAATTTTTTCAAGGTTTCCGGTTTTTTTATAATCCCTTTATCAAAACAAAATAACTCTTCTCTCGCGTTTTCCTCTCTTCTTCTTTACCCTTCCTTCTTCTGTCTTACACTATAGCTACAGACTCGCGTCTTCCGTAAAGATAGAAACCGCGACATAATCCCACCGACATAAACATTAGGTTACTAACTCCATGGCGGAAAGCACGTAGAATTCTGGTTGACGCCTTACTCTCTATCTAGGACGCCGGCTTGCTCGAGGATCGTCCTTTTCTCTATCATTTCTGTTTATGTTTCTGTTTTCTGTTTTAGCAAATTTGCGCTTTCAGGGCTATTAATGCAATCAAAATTCAAATGAATACAAAAATGTTGTTCCTATAATTTATTACGTTATAGCGAAGAGTCCTAGCGATAGAAAATTACATACTTTTCAACTTGAATTACTAGCATTGATGTATTCTTTACGTTCATTTACATATTTCCTTTTGGGACTTCATATTTATTTAAACCATGTTGTAATACTTTGATTTATTTGAAGCAAAGATTGAATAAAAAACACTTCCAGATGATTTAGCAACATCGAATCCTACCATTTTTTTCATATATCAGTGGCTCCAGCAATACAGACCCAAATGCTATTTTACGATATTCAAACCACCTAGAGATTTGGCAGATTAAAAATAAAATTAAGAATATCCTAGAAGTTTTTTAGTCAGGATATAGTTGATTCATGTTCAATCTTAGATGCACCGAATTTGACAACAGAGCAACGAAAAAAATCTTTTTTGAAAGATATTTTCTCTTGGTTGGAATAAAAGCAAGATATAAATCCTAAGATACAACGTCAACCGTTATATTTCACCACTAAGGATGGTATTTTATATAGAAAACAGAAAAATTTCAAGGTACAAAATTTTTATTTGCAGTTCCTACTTCTTTGCGTTACATAGTTTGTAATGCTTGTTGTACGTCTGCATTAGGATAATTTCTTTCTAGTTTTTCTAAAACTTTTGTTATTTTAGTAAAAACAGTTTATTTTCCGGACACGAATATATATATATATATATATATATATATATATATATATATATATATATATATATATCACAAATGACCTGAGTGTACATGTAAGAATTTAAAATTGGTTTTCCATATGGTATATTACTTACTTGTCCCTCAGGAACGCACCTCTATCGTTGGATATTGATGTAGGTGAAACCAATGATATTAATAATATTTTATTCAGCGAGTAGAAAATCCAAACACATATTAGGTTAAGTAAATGAAAACCTGAGGGTCCAACAAGATAAATAGTATAGATATTCAGAGGCTGAAGAAATTTTATGAAGAGGAAGACCACCTTGGAAACTCAGACGATTCCTATCAACGTCTACAATGAATATGCTGCGATAAAAAAGATGAAACACGACGATCATCAAGGGCTGGCAGCTATAAAGATATTTAGCCCTAGGAGACAATGAAAATAACAAATTTTCATCATTTTACTTCACATTAAGCATAATTGTAATTGCCGAAATTTACCAATGTGCGCAAATTCTACAGAAAAAAAAGTTTGCGTGCAATATGGATATTAATCAGATGATCAGTGTTTGTAAATCAGTTTACTACTCCGAAATCCGAAAATGTAAAAGATGTTTTATGGAACACACTTAGCTAATCATTTAAAAACAGAAGAATAATGATATCACACCTTAAAAACATGTACAAAATTCAGCTGTGGTGGAACATTACATCAAACAAGAACATAGAATTCTATTTTCGAGGCGGAATTAGTAAAGGTAGGAAGAAAATTAGATAATAATAGAGGAAACTGTGGGTACTAAAATAAACAACATTAAGAAAAATAATAAAAATAGAGATTAAACTTTCAGTAACATTTAGTCTTCAATTACGATAATGGTGAAGGAAGAAGAAGAAACGCATCCAAGGCTTGAAGTATCTTGCTTGCGAGTACTATCTAGAAAAAAGAAACTAGTCAAACCTTTTTCCACTCACAGTTTTAATAGAAATTAACAAAAGTCATTTTGCAACACAGCAAACATATCAACACATTTTTAATTTTGTTTAATGTCTTATCCCTTACAAATAAGATAAAGTGTGACACGTGCTATTTATTGCTGAAATTCCTGTGGACGTTTCCAGTTATATGGTTGGCACTGCTATTGAAACACTAGTGGTAGATACACTAATTTGGGTGAAATAATTCAAGGTGAGTTCGTTTGGATTTATGAGCATCAGCAAATTCGAACCAAAACTTCAGTGATGAACCTATTTTCGTTTTGGTTAAATTGATGTTGCGGAAACCTCTTTTACAGAAACTGGTGGAAACTGGCAGAACATAAATTATACTTAACAATTTTGAAAGCAAAGGAAACCTGTCACACTATCTTCTGCAGAAGTTCAAGAAGACGAACATCTATTGAAATTGCCCTAAATGTGTATAACTCGCCTGGCCCTCTCAGGATTTCCACTTTTTGAGGTATATTTTAGATTTTCAATCAAATAGCTACCGCTTCCTTAATATTTAACGCAGAATCATAGTTGGTACCTCGTTTTCCTCAAGAAAGCGGTATACATCAGGTCATAAAGTGAACATTTTTTTCATGTAGCCCTATGTGTATATATGAGTCATGGTTCAAACTACATTATCGTCTTTATAACGATCCCTTTGCAACGGTAAAATGTACGTATCTTTCACGTGAACGGACAAATTCCCGAAAAAATAAAAAGATATTTGTTTTTAACAATTCCCACACAACACTTTGCCCTTCTGATCCCGGCCTGGGTTAACGTAGGAATGTAATTTCTTTCTGAAAAACGTTATTATGTTCATAATACGTGTGAAAACTTCTATGTTGTAAATAAAGAGCGAAAAAATTGTTGAAAGTCTTAATTTAGGCTCAGACCCTATGACACACATATATACAAATTACAAAACAAATACTGATTTTTTTTACTATTTAGCATAGATTCATGGTGTAAATGTCATTTTTTCAGTATAATGAGTCCATTCCAACGAAACCACTCCAATAACAGTTACATTTAAAAAAGAACTCAACCCTCAAAACACTTACGTCCCCCTTTCGGTCCCAGCTCCGGTCTCACGTAAGGATCTCAAAAAGCTTTGAGAAGCATTCAGAAGCACTCAAAATCGGTATGCAAATTTCAATCTGATATCTAGAAAAGTAAGGGCGTGAAACAATTCTGTAATTAGCTTTAAGAAAGAATAATATACACGCATTCCGCCCCTACTTGGCGCCGTCAAGTTTACCACCGAGTTCAAAACGCATCTGGGGTGTTCTTTGGTTCGTCCTTGACTTGACCAATAAAAAAACAAGGCTTAAATACCTGGTATTGGCCCAAAATAAGTAACAAATCACGGAACTATGTCATTGTGAGAGATGTTAACAAGGATCATAATTGGGTTAAAATGCTCTAAACCAGTTCACCTTATTGTTTTTTTTTGTTTTTTTTTGTTCTGTGGAATAAAACACGTTTTTGATTGAGCGGACTTTATTCGGCAAATGTGAAAAAGTACTCGCCACTGGTAAGCAAGCTACTAGATTTTCAAGCTCTGCGCATAGCTGAAAAGAAACGAACGTGAAAGCCATGTCGTTATAAGAAAATGAGGTAAATAAAAAGAAGAGGAGGATTTATTAGTTAAAAAATCAAATATCAATTTAAAAGATTGAACCAATCCTTAAATCTAGATTGCACTGTTTTTACTGGCAATATTTTCGAAAATATCATTCAGATAATGGGAAACCCCTAAAGTTCTCCATAGCTTATAATAAATCTATAGTAAGAAATGGGACCATGGTGGTTCAGAGCGTTCACTTCTGGTGCTTGTGCTCCCTGGGTCAATTCCAGCTCGCGCCAAATCATTAATCATTAATTGTCTTGTTTTTGCCCAGTTCTTTTCCATATTTTTCAGAGCATTATACATCTAATATCTAAAGTTGATTTCCCTCCTAATCGTGTCAGTGATCGTCCAACGGATTTCCAAATGTGTGAAATTAGCATGTCCATTAAAAAGCTTGGATCTTAAGACCAGGTTGTTCACTAATAGTAATTATATATTGTAACTCGGGGATCAAAGATGACTAAAGATTATTTTCAGTACAGTATGCACGATTTTAACATTTTTTAATGAAACGTTCAGCCGGGTTCTTTTCCGGGTGGTATGGAAATAAACGGATATGTCTTATTCCAAGTCTAAATAGACATTTCCGAAAATAGTCGTAACGAAATACCAAGCCATTATCTGTGGATACTGCTTCAGGAAATCCTATCCTACTGAATATTTCCAACATCTTATTGGCAATAACTGTTGAACTAATAGTTCTTAGTGTTTCCAAAACCTCAAAACGAATCGCGTTATCTGCGCCAATTATAATGAACCTGTATCCTTTAGATTTAGGCAACGCTCCAATTATATCAAAGAACCAATGAGAATCAACTCTTCTACTGAATTCAGTTACTAATAAACCCATTTTCTTTTGATTATCCTCCTTGGAAAGTTGGCATTGGTTGCATGATCTAACATATTCTTTAACACCTTCTGCCAAACTAGCCCAAATAATTTTTTTTCATGAGTTTTAAATTGTGCTTACGTACCTCAATGCTCTCCAACGAGTCGACCATTTTACTAGTACTCAACCGTCACTCTTTTCAAGTTAGTTGGCACAACGAGCTTAAATGGATTAATAGTTGACTCAGTTCTTTTCACTAAGATATTATTATTCAAGATATAACCATAACGAGCTTCTCCTTTCTACAATTTCTCTATTATATCAGACAGCTGATGATCTTTCCTTTGCGAAATATCCAATGGTTTCTTTCCAACCGCAATTTCAAGGTATTAGCTAATCTTAAATGATTAGTAAATGTTGCTAAACAAATGAGACTATCCGGAATATTAAACTCGAAAGGGTCGTAAAGTCTTGTCGAACCGGCAGCTACTAAATGGTCTCCAGATCTAATATGTTTAATTTTGAAACTGAATTGACACAAATTTTGGACCTGAGGTCCATACTTCAAAAGACATTTAGAAATACTCAGAATCCGTGTCAATTCCTTAAGTTGGAGATGGAAATACATCATTAACTATCAGTTCGTTGGCTTTAACATAATTTTCAACAATTAGTAATTATTATTTTTATTAGTGACTAAAAGCCAACTAGTAGCACAGCTAGAATGTTATAGTTCTACTAATATCCCCTGAAGAAGCAATTCTTCAATCTATTCCTAAAAAAAATTCCTTATTACGACGAACTAAAAAACGTTTTTCCTTAAACGGCTTATTTCCTTTCAGGTATATTTTCCCAACAAATTCTTTATACTGGTAATCTTCACAGTAATAACCTCTCAAAAATCCGATTTAATCGACTCTATGAATGATCTTTGTATCGCCAAGCATCTTTTTCTAAATTTGTTTTCTCCTCTGTATGTTACTTTCGTCTTTCACCAGTGACATATTCCTTTTATTGTCACCGCAACTAAAAATATCAGGCACCAAGAACTTTTTATTTCGACTGATCAAAGCATGGACATTTTCACTCTGTTCCAAGGCCACATCTGAAGCTTCAGAGTTACTATCAAATAAATTTTCTTTTTTCACATGATTCAAAATTTTATGCTTTTCTACTTCATGAACCAACAACTGACTACTTGAAATTACAGTTACCAATTTAAATTATATATGTTTAATTACCTGACTATTTCTCTCAACGTCCTGATGTTCTGCCTTTTTTGTTTTCTTCTTCCTCTGATTCTTTCTCCTTGCCGAAATCAAATCAGAATTCCCGGTATTAGTTGATAAATGTTTCTTCACAATAGTATTGTTTAGCACTGGAAACTGAAGCTCATCAAGTTTCATACTATTATCAGGACTCAAATACTCCAGCGTTTATACACAAAAACTACACTGCTCATTCTTTATGCAACGCCTCACCAAATTTCTTCCTTACACTTGACGGAATTCCACTATCATCATTCAGTGACTTCAGAAAATCACCTTGCACCAAAGACACCTTGCACCTAGAGTTCGAACATCCTCAGACGTTGACAAAACACAATTCATTTGATCCTTTTTTCGCATTCCCTTTCCTTTGCCACCCTCAGTTCGTCTAATTTAATTGGCACGGAGGATCCATAAAAATTAATCCGCGTTAAAATAGTCAAGATCACACTGAATTCCTTTATTCGAGAACCCCAAGCAATCGGTCTCTTCTCTAATAAACATTGAAGAAACTCCACATCGAAGACTTGAGTACCACGACCAATTCGATGATCCACTATTGGGATGTCCACTATATTCACCTGACTTACATCGCATTCTTTCTCTTAACAACTCGATCAAAGTTCATTCGAAAAATTTTCTTCCCATTATTGAATAACAATCTACTATTGGCATAGTCAATAACTGATTTCGTTTTCGAAAGGAAAGTTGTTCCTATTAAACTTTCACAATGAAGTTAATCTGCGATCTTGAAATCAATTCACTCTAAATATCCCGACACGTTAACATTCAAGATGCATTCTCGATTGGTATTAAAATACAATCCAGATGGCGCATTTGCTATTCGACCATCAACAACCTTTATAAACCTTTCCCCACCACAACGTCTAACTACATCTTCAACAACTAGGTTGCGAGTAGAACTGCCATCCAGACAAATATCTTGTAATTCGTTAATTATTTTTCCAACCACAAATGATGCAGCAGTGTCTTTCAGTTCCAAAGAAATATTACATTTGGAGCTATCAAATACTCTGGCGAATTATCGTTCTTCGAATAACGTGTACATGACGATAAAATATCTCAGACTTGTCATTCATTAGTTTCGATGTACTATTCTTAAACGTGGATCCAGATTATCAAAATCTTTTTCCAAATAGTTATTTTAATTTTTGCCGCTACTTGACAAAACAAATTTTGATTTCCTTTTACTAATCCCATCTGTTTATTATAATCAAGTTGATTGCTACTGAATAGAGCATGCTAATCAGCAATATCCATAAGTTCTTTTCAATCTCTCGGAACATACAGGTTTAACATTCAAAATTTATGATTAGGATTCACTCCCTCTAATATAATTTTTACGTATTCTTCCGCAGATGCATCCATTCCTAATACCTCTACCGCAATTACAACTGATCTAATGTAATTGTTAACCAATTTATTTAATTTCTGTTTGCTGTAAAAACGTTTCGCAATCAAAGTGAACACAAACAGGAGTAATAAATTTAATTAATAAAGAATTTCGCAAGGTTTTCCACTTTAAGTTACCACGCTGATAACACTTCACGCAAAACTTTTCCTTCACAACGAGAAATTGAGGCAGCCAATGTCGTACCTAAGTAGTCTCAAGAAATATCTCCTCTATTCCTCAAACAACTGAGGATCATTACTGCAATCAACATTTCCGAAATTCTTTAACTTATTCTCCAAAAACTGATTTACTTTCTTAAAGGTATACTTTAACATTACTTGAGAATCAGAAAGAACAGAATCGTTAACGGATCAAATATCTCCCATTCTTTGTCCCAAAATAGGAGAATTCAGCTGATTTTCACGAACATTAATCGTTTGATTTGTGTCTCACCTTCCATTTCCAACTCTAGGAGTGAAACTTCGCATACTCCAAACCTTTCGGTAATAGTTACCTAAATTTTAGTACCTATTACCATAATTTTGGTAAGGATTACCTGATTAAAAATTGAAACTGGACTTCTTTGATTTGTCTTACGTGTTAGACCAGGTTGGGATGGTTTGATATATTTGATCTCTTTAATATCTTTGTCGTGTTAGTTATGTTTAAGCAGTTTGGTATGTTTGAACACTTTGATATGTTTCAACAGTGAAAATTTCGAAGTAATTTTGAATTATAGGACTAGTTAGAAATAATGACTGCCTTTATTACGACTATTATTTTAGAGCACTAAGACTAAGTTATGAAAAGAATTTCTAAATATTCTTGCACGACCCAAAAATTTCTTGGGCTATCAAAAAATTAAACAAGGCTTTAGAAACTACTATTCGAAAAATTCATAGGACTAAATTTAGACAGGATTAACAGAAAAAATATTGGTCAAGTATGTTCTCATTTATGCAGCACCCTATCCGCCGAAGTTCAGAACACAGAGTAACCAGCCAATTAAAAAGAAAATGAATGTATATATATTCGCCTAATAGGATCTCCGCAGTACACGAGACTATGAGGCAGCAGAGCCACTATTTGCAAGCTATCTGAATGTCTGAATAATACAATCATTAGAGATTGGAATAAGGTACAACACGTAACAAAACAAATAATTATAACACCAAATTTTAAATTATAACAACAATTATAACAATTATAAACCTTCTGCTGAATATATACGTATACGTTAGATAAATTCAGCCAACGAAACAACAATTCAATAATTAAAAATAATCAAACCACGTATATTTGAATATAGTCTGCAAATATTATTCTAATTTCAACAGGAATTTGGAATAATAATTAACACTCGATTCAATAATATTGAGAAAGTAACAAAATTCAATTCCTCTATTGCTCCTAGCTTCCAAAGTCAGCCTTCAATGTCTTTAGCGATCAGGAAAATTCTAATCTTAATCAGAGATTTGCAAAATAATTCAAGGTCAGAAATTCAAATATTCAATGTAATTCAAATATACAACAATGATGACCAAATTTTCAATTTGAAAATTCCAAAATTCACTCTCTCTAAAAAAATTACTTTAAACATTACAAATATTTTAATTCAAATTCAGTTAAATTAACTACTAAACTGTTGATTTGAAAATACTTTATTTCTTTAATCAGAATTACAAAAGTTATCGCAAGTGTCATCAATAGCTAGAACATGATGTTCAGCTTGATGGGATCTATTATTATCTGAATAACAAGCACAAATATATCAATTTTAATAATCTTAGTCCCTTCATAGAAAAATCTTCTCAATTTCTCTAAGCAAATCGGTCATTAATAATTCATTAACAAATATATTTCTGTTTTAGAAAGCGAGTCAATGAAATTCGTTAATAACTGTTTTTCACAAAAATAAAAAAAAATAATCCTTTAAAATGCAAAGAAAAAATTCTCTGTAAAGACTTTGGATCACTGAGACAACAAACGTAGTTAACTAGCTACAAATGTCAGATCAGAATTTTTCCTTGGGGGTGTGTGTTTTCTTTAAAATTCCTACTTCTCTCAAAATATCGACTCCAAAGGAGAGTGCAAGGCCTAGATTAATGAAATTAACAATTATGCTCATAGCTTTCTCTCTTATGCATTTACTACTCCCTTCACAAAAGTTTCAATAAGTCTTGTATCCTTACTAGTAAAAGTCGGACACTTACCCAAATTAGCATACAATAATTTCCACTCTGTTACCTACCAAATTAACAGTATTTCACTTTATCGTTTTTTGGAACGTAACATGCTCCAGGCCTAACTACACATTCACACAACACAAGTTGAAGTGAGTCCTTATCATTCCACCAAACAAATTATTTCAATGAAAGTAATTTTTTCCATTAACGACTTAATAGAAAGATCAGAAGCAAGAAAAACCCGAAACAGTTTCGTTGCTTCAATTACATACGGCACAATAACCTTACAGCACGTATAGCGGATCATAACAAAAAATTGTGTTATATATTACTCCTACCGATATAAAATAACCAATAATTTTGATAGAGAGAGCGATCTTAGTTATGTTATATTTACTTAAAAGTTTCCACATCTGCTTTGTTTTTAGTTATTCTATATAACATGTATCTCTGTCATTCACTCAGTCCGTATCTCTTTTTTAATTTCGGAGCGGGAGAACCTTGTTCGATTCCCGGCGGGAGATTATGTGATTAGTATTCCATGTTAATAAGTAGCTCCATGTCTCATATAGTCTTGCTGCTGAACTGGTTATTAAACTCAAAATGTATTTAATGAACTCAATTCTTTTTCATAATACTTTTTATTGGGCAGCAAAGAGAATACTTTAGAGGTCGTTAAATAGAAAAAAAAAAATTGAGCAACACACCCACGCACCCACCCATATATATATATATATATATATATATATATATATATATATATATATATATATATATATATATATAATTTAAACATCATAACAAATCAGGAGAATGTTATTTGTGAAGGGAAGAGAACACACTTTCTTTTCGGTGCATTTATAAAGTAAGTTTTCTTCACCTCCCCTCATTCTCTTCTCCTTATTTTACCTTCCATCACATTTCAAACTACCTATAAATTGATTACAAGGAAGACATTTTTAATTTAATTGGAAGGTTTAAGTTGATCAGCTCTCTTTAGGAGTTTCCCCTCATTCTCTTGTCATTTATCTAATCGAAAAGGCAGGAACTGGAATTGTAATTAATTTACTTTAACTAATTGAACCACTGATTGGAAATGGGGAATAAGTACATTTTTTACGATTTTAAACTAACGAAGGAACCTATCCCAGTGTAACTCTGACTTCAAGTTGAGACTATAGCCGTTGGATAGCTAGTTATAAAAGAACGTAACACAAAAAGGGATACATTCTCGATCGAAACCGTTGCGGATATATAAGTGTGAAAAGCCAGAAATTGAGCACCATACTATACATTACGAAGACAAATTCCGACTCAGATTTTTTGGAAACGGTCGGGTAAGGAAACTCAGGGAATACATATCAAATTTGTGTTGGTAGCCCAGCACTTTTTGAATGAAAAATTTGTGTTCTGGGGCATTCGCAGGGTCCCAGGCGAGGTCCAACTCAAAATTTGCAAATGGAAGCGGGGGTCAAGTAACATATTGTATGAAAGCTATTGTTAAATAAGGTAGAACCCATGCCAACTGTATACGATAACCCTGTGCAAACGGGCAACTGGTCAAAATGTCAATACATCTTACATCAGAAAATTTATGGCCCGCTTCTAAATCCGTTAAGTTGCGATAATAACAAGGCAGAAAAAAACACATCTAAAAGTGCAAGGTATTGAAGTAAACCAAATTGCTGCACAGTCTCCCACAGAGTCGCACGACGGACCTTCTGCAAGTATAAGTGTGACTTCGAATGACCAATGGACCATAGAATAACCATGACCATTGGATTTCAGGTCCTAGAAGAGAAAGGATACATTGTCAATCGCAACGTTTTGGAGGGTGAGAAGGTACAAATGCAAGGGAATATGCTTCGCGCATCGGACTCCAAATTCACAGATAGCACCGTGAAATTTCTATCGGGGATTTGCTGAACGAGAAACAAATCTCGATACCTTGGACTTTGAAATCTGTTTTTTCTGTTTTGTTATTCTCGCAAATTAACGGATTTAGAAGCGTGGCCATAGATTTTTTGATTCACATTTTGGGGGCCGGGATGGCTCAGTTGTAGAGCGTTCACCTTGGAACTTGGAGTCCTGGGTTCGATTCCAGCCGCCTCCAAGTGAACTTCCTGCTAGACAAACACCGTGTGTGTGGGTTTCCTCGGAGTTTTTGCGTTTCCTCGCACTTTCGTCTTTCATTTCATTCATTACTCATCATCACAGTCTTATTAGCCTGACGGGCATAAACGTGTGACATAAAACTCAAAGATTTCATTTCATTTCTTTCTTTTGACATTTTGACCTATTGTCCGTTTCCACAGTGTTATCGTACAGAGTTTCGTTTAACAATAGGTTTCCTATAATATGCTACTTGACCCCCGCTTCCATTTGCAAATTTTAGTTGGACCTCGCCTGTGAACCTGCGACTGCCCCGGGGACAGAATTGTTTCATTCAAAAGGTGCTGGGATCCCCATATAAATTTGATATGTATTCGCTGAGTTTCCTTACCCGACCGTTTTCGAAAAATCTGATCCGGAATCTGACTGTAATATATAGTATGGAGCTAAATTTCTAATTTTTCACGCTTATATCTTCGGAACGGTTGAGATCGAGGATGTATCCCTTTTCGTGTTATGTTCTTTTGGGACAAGGTATCCAACGGCCATAATCTCGACTCGTAGTCAGAGTTACCTTGGATAGGTTCCCTCGTAAGATAGCAGATGTGTTCCTTTAAGATAGCTATGTCCTTGAGTAGAAAACAGGAATATTTCGAAGTATACATGACCAATGTAGAAGACGAAATCTCTCGCTGATTAGAAAAGGAGAATATCTAGGTTTCTTATTTCCTTCTTCCACTCACTACAGGACACTATCACAACTGTAGGACTGTGTGTACCTAAGTGGACAGGCACTAGAGCTCCCTGCTGTATTTACGATACTTCGTTTTGTCTTCGCATTGCACAATACATAGAGAACACTTCTCCCAATCAGTGACATACTTACATGTTTTCAGTGATACAAGTGGTGGTCAAAACTGCAATAATATAAAAACAAGAATACTTTCCAGCCTGACAGCGTCAAAACGTTTCACAACTATACAGCAATATACGCCTATTAGAGATCACAGTTCTTTTTTACCATGTGAGCGAAATTTCTCTGTAATCAAACAAGAACTCAAACGACAAAATCGCATTTATTTACCAGCACTGACAACCGCGATTGCGAATGCAAGCATGACTGATACTCCATTTCAGGTTTACGACATTGTTAATGAAGAAATCGTATATTTTAAATATTGCTGGCAACCGTTTTACCAAAAAAAAAAAACTCCAGGCAGCATTGTGGACAAAATAGTGAAATTGCAAGTAAGTAAATATAGATATTTTGTTTATAAAGCAGAATCTTCAGGTTAAGTGCAAGTTTATCAATGGACTATGAAGTAATATTTTTTTGTTAGTGGAAAGTAATGTCATAAACGTCCCACTGCCAACATCAAAGCCATACGATAGACAAGCGTTAATCAATGTGAACAAGATGAACGATGTTTCACAAATCATCAAATACATACCTGATCCATACAAACAGTTGTATAGGATGATTTGTTCATGAACGGCCATCGACCAAGAAACTGCAGAAGACGAATATATAGGCGGATAGGACCCTATGTAAACCCATTCTACAGTGACAAAGTATTTTGCTACGTACTTTGTTCAGTTGTTTATTGTATTACTTTTCTTATTGTACTAATAGCATGTGCTGTACAGAAAAACGAACAATGACAATAGAAGTGTTTGAAGCTACTACGTGTGATAGTTCGGATACATATCGTCCCTTTCCGGCATTAATGCAGTAAGCGACATTTTGAAAATTTTACAGGAGAGCCGAAAAACTGAAATTTTCATGGTTTTTATTGAATAACTTTTTTCTTTTCTGGGCTATTTTCGTAAGAAAAATTCAGCTCATATAATTAAACAAGCTCCGTCAAATAGGAAAGTGACGTATATAATAGCTTAAAAATATTCACTTATTTTGGCGCTTAATTAATTTTTGCTTACAACATCTTTAACAAATCAATGATTCAAACGACATTCCTTCAATTGTACTAATGCATTAAGGCACACGGTGTCATAATGAGATTGCGTTAAGCGACATTTAGAGGAGAAAATAAATGGTAATAAATTGCTGATTCGTTAATTGAAGAATGTTAGTTGTATACTGATCGGTAAAATACTGAACGCTTCTTGATATAATGCTGCTTAAAATAAATTTGACAAGAAAAATTCTATGGCTTACCTCTCCTTTAAATGTAAAAATTAATCTAATCTTCTGAATAGTGAAGTTAATAATAAGTGACACCATTATTTACTTTTCTCATTTATTTTTAGCGTTTTTTTTTAAATATTAAAGATTAGAATATTGCAAATTATTACTGATTTGTTAAGCTTACTGATACAATGAAAATCTGCATCATTCATTTACTAAATAAATGGAAATTATCGAAACTTCACAAAACTGTAACTTTATCAATTTTTAACTATTGCAAGAAAAAACAAACGATGACGTGTTTCAATCTTGAATTTCTTCTTCATCTTCGTCTGTCTCAGGGAGGGTATCTTGTGCTTCTCCCGTGTGTGGCAACTGCTCGTAGAACCCATGTAGATGCTTTGGTAGAATATCCTGATTACACAATTTGACAAGATCCTGGCACTTGGCATTACTGATAGGGATGGCTGCTGCATAAAGACTGCTTGGCTGTTTTTGCCTTGGTGAGCGAAGTTTCAGTATAAGATACACTGCGTCATTAGTCATTGAATACTTAACTTTGCCAAATTTGCTATTTTTTGAAAAAGTGATAACTTCCATTTTTGACAGCAAGAAAGGTTCCCCTGACTCATGTTTCTTAGCACTGAAGATTTGGGCTGCGAAAGTTGACCATATTCTAAAGGTATCATGCTTAAATAATTTATGGATGTTGCTTTGTTCTTGCCATTCTCATGAGGTAATCCACTCGGATGGTCTTTCAGTTTTTTGATTATGAGATGCTTTCTCAGTTTGACTATGCACACTATCCACAGGCATATATATGTGTTCCGGTACCAACTAATTGATATGGATTCGTTGTTTTCCGATATTTCAGGTTCATATTTCAACATGACCAAAATATTTCTATTTTTGTTTTAACCGGCACAGTTATCACAATACAGGATTACAGTTGAAACATTATCTCTTTCGTCCACTACATCTATATATCTCAAAGGATAGAAGCGATTTCATTTTAACCTCGCTTACTTTCGCTCTCACCCCATACATAATTGTTCTCCTTTTTGAAACATATACCGAGAGAATGTATAGGGAGTACTTTCGTCTGTAGTACAAAAGCATGGAATCGCCATGAGGTACGCTCAAAACGTTCTGCAAATCGAAATTCGCGACAAGTGTTCCTTCCTGACTACCTCTCTGCTGTTTTGCGAAACGAACATGAATTGCTTCTTTATCTTCAATTTCCCGAGTGTAATCAGCCTTCACTTCTTGTGTTACGTCTCTCTTATTGGTAAAGGCGGTACATATCTGGCACCTGTCCTTTTTGTGTCTATGATTCCCAAAGTTGAATTTTGAGTTAAATATACAACCAAACGGCTAACCCGAGTATAAGAGCTTCGCTTCGCTCAGCTCAATAACGAAAAACTCTTCCACTCACAGCAATATTTCCTTCTTCGCTCATTCCACGTGAGTAAATTGTATAGAGATAAGTGATGTTTTTGAGATCCTCGGGAAGATATAGTCGTGTTGTTTCATTTATACAGTAGTGGGAAGGCACTACAGGAAGTCTTTCAATGAATTCATCAACGAGCTTCACATCTCCCTCTGATGTCTCATTGGGGCGAACTGAGTAGCGTCCTCGACCATAAGGTTTTGCTGAGTGTTCAGTGGATTGTATAACAGTGTAATTCACAAACCTTTGTGAGGTATCTAATGTTGAGAGCAAGAATTGAAGACAAACTGTTCTATAGCCTTCATCTTCGTTAATATAATACTGAAAAGATGATGCCCGTGGCTCTCACCATGAATCCTCCTTCTTTTCACTGGAACTTGTCTGGTTGCTCTTAAGATCCAATTCATTCGGTTTTAAAACCAAAACTGTTTAAATAAGGATTGGCACCTATCTTCCGTAATATCAGAACAATTATTTGGGCAAGACTTGAATTTGTTTGGTTGTACAGTATTTGTTTCTTCTCCATTCTTTCTTGACTGTTTCTGTTGTAAGCTTGGCCACTTTGCTTTAATCTTTTTTCTCTTTCTGAATAGTTTTCTTTTTAATTCTCAATCCCTTTTCCCCTACGATGTTCTTTTCTGGTTTAAAAGTAATATTTCTACTTATAATCTTCCTCCGTTTCCTAGCACCGCTTTCCTCATTGCAACCATCAACTAAATTCGACTACCCAACTAAATTTCCTGAAAACCCTTACCTCTTAACATATAATATACCTAGGTATATTCATCTGATTAGGTTGGTGTTTTGTCCACCCAATCTATTGAGTTTTCGGAAGGACAATTCTGATTAGATATGATATCATCGTCAGAGAAATAGTATAAATAGCTCAGTCCCAAATTTGTTCTTTTTCTCAAGTTCCGCTTCTAAGCGAAATAATATTCATGTCTTTCTCGATTCTTTCCTAAAGTTCCCTCTTCATTCGGGTTTAGGGTCTCTTCCTCTACTGCTGTCTCTTGATGTTTGTTTGAGTTTTTCTTCCCTTCTTCAGTCTTCTCCTCATCCTGGTTTAGTGTCTCTTCCACTGATACTCTCTCCTGAAGCTTGTTTGGGTTTTTCTTCCTTTCTTCATTCTTTTCCTCATTGTGGTTTAAAGTCTCCTCCACTGTTACTGTCTTCTGATACTTGTTTGGGTTTTCCTTCCCTTCTTCAGTCTTGTTCTCATCCGGGTTTAGGGTATCTTCCACTGCTGCTCTCTTCTGATGCTTGTTTGGGTTTTCCTTCCTTTCTTCAGCCCCGATTTTCATAATCTCACTCTTCAAACAATTAACTATATTGGAATATGTCCCGTTTCGTACCCTCGGCATCATAACTTGTTTTTCAAATTGCTGCTTGGTTAGATTCAAAATTTTACTCCCACGGGAAAACTAAAAGCAGAAAATAGCAAAAAAATAAACCGACCTAAAATATGATAAACGTAATATTTTTTGTAAGTGGGGTGCAAAGTAATAGCTTTAAAAGCTTTGATTAATAGTACCTCCTGTCTACTAAATAAATCTGACTTTTAAAGTTGGCAGAAATATCACACCCATTTAATAAATTAGGTAGATTTGATTTCCATTGACCTAAAAGGTCTGCTATAAGTATTAGCACGTGATAGTGTAAGTCGAAACTTTAGGAAAATATTACTCTGCTATTTTTATCACGCTCTTTGAAATAGGTTTAATTTTTATATAATTAACATTGACAATTTGTTACCTGGCCGGACGGGTAGGGGCAACTTGTCTGCCTGCCAAACAGCATTGGATAGGTCGAACGTGAGCACGAACCTTGTTCTAGCCAGTCATCCAAACTGAAGATCTCCGTGATATTTTTCAGTCTTAACAGGCGAATGCCGGGACGGCCAGAGCCGCTGGCTTCCCACACCCTTGACCTCTATTCTTCTCCGGCCTGACCCTTAGTTTCCTAAAGGCCACAACTAATTAATATTGCTAATTAGTTACTAAAAGGAAGCTTTCTTAACAGCTAGATTTTATATGCGCAGAACGATCATTACAATAGGAATAACCACCATCAAATATCGATAATACGTAACTTCCACGTCATGAGCAGGTAACATAGGAGACGCGCACGGCTACCGAACATAATAGAATGCAGCTGATGCCCGTTATGGGAAAACAAAATTATGTAAGTTTTTACTAGCGCAAAATGTTGGGTCACAAATGACTGCTGCCAGTACACCTGAGACAGTCATACTTGTGGGATGTTCAAGCGCTACAGTGTCAAGATTTTACCAACAGTGCTCATGACGGTTAGTCATCTGCCAAGCGATCACACTTGGTTCAGGTACGTGCGGTGGGCAGAAAATGAACAACGAATAGCACTATGGTATGTCACCACAGGCGTATGATAATCGAGGAATTGGCCCACCAGTACAATGTGGGTCAATAAATCCTACAACAAATTTGAACCATGACCATGTGACATCCTTATATCGGTTAGGGTAACATAGCCGTAGACCAACACTATTACAATAACACAGAAATAACATATGGCTGATATGAACAAAAGCAAAGGGATCATTGGACTATGGATCAATGAAAGAAGCTTATCTGCAGTGGTAAGTCCCACTTTTCACTGAACCATGTCGATGATATTCTTGAAAACAGCATGAGTATACGTCTCTGGGCTGCAGCATGGTAATTCAATAGGACGGTGGTGGTGCTGTTTATTGTCTGGGTCTGGAAAGTGACGCACAAGAATTTCTTACTCTATTAAACTTTTCATGGCCCATACCTGCACGTCCAAGAGAGCAGCGCCATATTCTAGCAGGACAACGGAAGGTGTCATCGGGCTGCGTTTTTTACATAATAGTTGAATGAACATGAAAATGAATTTTAAATACTACCCTGATATCCAAAATTGCCATACTTAAGCCTATTAAGCATGTATGGAACATGCTGTGATGTTCTGTGCAATGTGCTGCACGTCGTCCAAATGTGCACCACTTGCAGGAACTGCTGCAGCATAGATGGTTTGGACTGAATCTGCAGAGTAGAAGGAGTATACCTTGAGGAATCTATTCAGAAGCGTTTGAATGTTTTGATTACCCAGAATGAACACGCTATTAGATAAGTGTCCCTAATGTAGTGATCATTTTGTCTTAGTGTATAAAATAATCATTTCTAATAACTTGTCAACAACAAGAATACTTTATATAAATGTTCACTGAATTTTAACGACTCTTTCACCATTCCGTAAGATGAACAGTATTACCTAATGCAAAAAGCTGTGCTGAAATAAGAATTTTCGAAGATATTAGTGGACAGACATAAAATACATGCACACATAGAGGCATCCTAAAAAATGAATTATTGAAGTCCTACGTTATTTTCAGTGTGTGAAACCGGGATATTGTTCTGCACATTTCCATTAAAGTGATAGGATGTTTAGAACACGTTTTCTTTGATTGTTCATATTTTACCTTGACTTTTATCCAGTTGTACACAAGAAGTTTATTAAACACTGAAAAATATGTTCACGAAACTTTGATAATCGTTCATTAAAAAGAAAAATATTCGGCTTTTCAACGATATTTTAAACGTTTTAAGGCAAAGTTTAAACTTCCAAGACCCATTGATATTCTTTAAAAAATCTTCAGTCCATTACGGTGAATATCTACCCATGTATATTGATAGTAGTTCCCGATATCATAGGCGTATCGATTATAGCAGGAAAGTCTAGGATGGATACGGTCATGTGGGGTTATGGAATGCTCCAGCAAAGGGGCCCTTGTATAATTGACATACTAAAGTTAACTGTAAAACAATCAATAAATAATCTCTAACAGTTCTTAATATAAACTTACTCAATAGGAAAAACAAAATCTCAAATTAAATGTATATTTCTGGCTACAATGAAAATATTTGTGGAAGTAGATGCAACTGGTAGAAATTAATGTCAAAAATCATAATTATTTTCATGAATTTTGATTTTTATAGGGATTTTCTAAACTTTGGTTTAGGTGAGGATTATGCCCCCTAGACCCGCTATTTACACGTAAGTTTTCTTTTCTGCCCGATAACAATTACCATCGTTAGGCTTATATTCACACAATGCCGTTGCATGTACAGTCTGCGAATAGTTTGTTGTTTAGGATTTAATTCAACTCTCAAAAGCGTTGTTGTGCTGAGGTTAGGTAAACGTAAATTTACTTTCCCCCACCTATTGTTGAAAAGGACGCATATTTACAATAATTTTACTATTCTCCCTGAAAAAATTATAATAACACCGACAATTTAATACACACCAGGCCTACTATGGAATTTGATTTTAGCTTACTATTTAGTGAAATGATGTTTAAAAAATTGATATCTGAAACCATACAGTAAAGGGAACGGAAACAGTCATTGTGAAAACTTGCTAAAAGTTGCTTCAAACCTTACTATTATTTTCCTCTTGCATGGTCAATACAATTGTGACTTTCCGTCTACTGGGAAAATGTATTAAACGCCAAGCGTAGAACCTCTTAGCTCCTTCCCCCTTACTTGCTCGCAAAACACTATTTTTTCCCAATAGGTACTCTAAAGTCGTGTAATTGGACGCTTGTGCAGCTTTGGAAGTTTTCGCCGAAGAACTTCTGCACCGAAATATGAAACCTTAAAATGTGCTATACGACGTTACGCACTGTTATTGCAAGTAAAATAGCACTAAGTAGCTATAACAATATTACCGTTTACTTCAGAAGTGAGACTCAGAGCCTCTTACGTATATTTTTAAGATAGCAAAATTGCTGTAAGGAAAAATATTTGTTCTTAGCAGGTAAATAGAACTGCAGCAAATACTAGGAATCATTGATACCATTACGTCAAAATTATTTCAAACGACTCAAAAGCAACTCCAATCTGTCGCTTACTACAATTTTGCCATGGAATATTGTAATAATCATGTTCATACCACAATTATTTGCTCCAAGCACGAAAATAATTTGACGTTTGAAACAATCTAGACTAGAAGTCAGTTTCTCCGTTTCATCGGAAACATTTAAACAGTAAATACAAACGACTGAATGTTACATACGACATTTTTGCCTCCAGCAAGTCTAATTACATAGCGGGTAAGCGACAT
Source organism: Thermobia domestica (assembly GCF_964235325.1). NCBI lineage: Eukaryota > Metazoa > Arthropoda > Insecta > Zygentoma > Lepismatidae > Thermobia > Thermobia domestica. The sequence continues at coordinate 109,465,289 of NC_137457.1, forward strand.
AGCTATCTCGGTAAAAGACAGAAACATGGCGATCAGAACAATCGATGCGCCTTAAGATTCTGAGACAAAAACTGCAAAAACGTCAATTTCGAGAAATATGTCGCTTACTGCGTTAATGCCGGAAAGGGACGATATATCCAAGATTAACACACAACGTCGATTTCAACGTGTAAATTTATATAGCTTTCAATCATAAACTGCACATTACATACCTGAAACACAATTGCAATTGCGTCCAACTCTAATTGATTGGAAAAAGGAATATTTTTTCCATTTTTAAAGTTGTTAAGCAATTACAATACTGCAATATAGAAACATTCTTCTTTTCTTAGTTTTTGTTAGTTGTTTTGCTACAAATAAACAGTTATACACTTTTTGAAACAAATACAAAAACGATTCAGTTTTTTTCTTTTTTGAGTTTCTGAAAACATACAACGAACCCCTCTGAATGCGAGGTCGAAAAAGCAAGCAATGGTTGTTGGCATTAAAAGCTCCTTCCCATCAAATAATCGTATACAAAATATTAGCTGCAAATGGCCACCACAGGGCTAACCAGGGGGCTTAATCAAAGACAGACGCATGTGATGCAACTTGAGGAGGACTTGATAGACACGAAGGAGGTTGAAGGAATGTGAATCTGTACGAATGGGTCACTCGAGGTGCCGGACGAGGGGCATCACTTGTGAAAAAAGAAGTAAAAAGATGTCCATATGCAAAATTGTAGCGGGTGAGGGCAACATGTACGAGCGTGAGAGGCGGAAGAAGTGGGGCCTACGGTGGGACTTAATAAACCAGAAATATGCAGAATCACACGTTTCGCTCCCGAATGGTGAAAGAAATGCATGTCAAACGTATAGGAAGTGGAACATGAGAGGAGGTGCTATATTGTGAGGGATATGGACATCAATGGCGCCATCTTGAAAGTAGCCATCTTTAATTTGAATTCAAAATGTTGAATGAAAAGTGGGGCATGTGGTATATCAATTAAGACTGAAATTTTACCACAAATTCATTGGTGTGAAAACTGCTATTGCAACTGTCTTGTGAATTAGAGAAAAAAACGAGCAGATAAGAAAGTGCACAGAGAAAGGTAAACAAATGTCACATACCCATGAAATAAACCTTAAGAATAAAAAATCTAAAGGTAATTAGGTTGAGGATGACGACAGTTTCTGATTCGTATGTATCGTTTGTTGCATTACAAGCCTACAATGATGGAATTTTGGCATGTAGAGTTTGAATACTGGACAACACAAAGAATGTCGGAATAAGTGACTCATATTATAATGCTGAAACTTATAGACTTAATTGGTTAATATTATAACATTGTGTAATATAAAATATTGTAAATGTGGCTTTTTGTTGCATTACATTTCAATTGCAATTTTAATGTGGATCATTATACTCTGCGGCTAGATGCAAACTAGTTGTGCGTAAGAAAAACAAGTTACAAACGATAGAGGTCGGACCAGGTAATACAGAGCTATCGACAACATTCTGTGCTAACAGAGAGAGACTGCGCGAGCGATATGAATAACTGACGTGCGTTAGCAGCAAATAGACGAAAGTATAGAGACAAGAGACTGACTAGTGCGAAGTTTAATGTAACCTAGGTCGTTCACTTCCTGGTAAATAAGTGTTATAAATTGGCGTTTTGTGGTGTAGCGCTTGAAGTGTAGAAGGTATTTGGATCCTGTTCGTGAACATGAATCACCAAGAAGTGGTAGCGTTATTAGTTTGTGAGTTTGGGACATCCATGGATAATTCCCGTCGAGAAGATCGTAATGCTTTTAAACACATAAGACGCTTATTAGTAAATGACGATACGGTGCTCGAAGAATATCAAACGTTAGTTATAGACAAGTGTCTAGCACAGGTGAATGAGATTGAGAGAGAGAGAGTAGTGACAGTGACCATCGCGAAGAATCTTGTGTAGCGAATCCAAAAGATAGCAATTGTTAGCAGAGTAGTAGTTCGTCATACGCCAGTTCTCCACCAAAACAACCTACGAAATGTACGAAGGAACAGTTATTGAAAGCCTATAATTACTGGATTGAGACACACAAACACCCGGTAAACGAAGAAAAGCATCGTCCGTATTCTAACGGTACAAATTTCTACAGGGGGAGTCTTCGTACTTTTGAACGCAATCTCAACAAAGCGTCCATCGGCAAAATAAACGAGGAGGTGCTATTACGTTTTAAACGAACGCGGGCCCTGAATGGAATAATTCACGATCGGAAAATTCGAATGTGGGCGATGAATGTAAAGAAAGGCATTGATCCAACTTCATGGCATCGTCTTCCTGGGTAGCAAAATTTAAAGAGCGTACCAATATTGTGTCACGTAAATTTACGCACTCCGTGTCCAAAGCTACCAAAAGTGAGCAAGAATTACAGAGAACTGCAGACGTGTTTGTCGAGGAAACAAAGGCTATAATCGTTGAAGAAAACCTAAAGTTAGGCCAAATGGTTAACACAGATCAAAGTCGATTTGATAAGGAACTGAATTAAGGCAGAACACTAGCAACTAAAGACGTCAAACGGGTGTATTCTAGCATTGGATCACCGACAGCAGTTACGCACTCTTATATGATAATGCCGATTAAAGCGATGGATGGTAAACTGTTATCACCATTATTTCTAATATCTGCTGAACCTACAGGTAAATTCCCCGCGAATATGGGAAACACTCCTTCAAATATCAAGGCACTTGCTCGAAAAACTGCAAATATGTGCAAGAATGATCTGAAGTTATTTCTCTAAGGCGTATTTTGGCCAACTGTGGTTGAAAATCGCCTTTTGCTGCTTTTTGATTCGTGGTCTTGTAACAAAGATGTACAATTGATACATTCTACTGTTTAAGATAATGTTGTCCTTCACAAACAACTCATACCCCCCAAATGCACAAGACTTATTCAACCTCTAGACGTTGGATTCTTTCGCACTTACAAGCAGTATGTGCGATTTATCACTGACGCCGCATTGAACATTGGTGGGTTTCACATATGGCATCGTGACAACATCATCCGTCTCCAAGCTTTCACTCAATCCAATTTCGTGCTTCCCGGTTCATTAATTTCATTAAGCATGGCTTCTACGTAGCTGGATATCTTGAAAAACATCCGGGAAAATTCCAAACTCCAATTATCTTTTGTTTTGATTCTGACATAGCAGCAGATTGTCAGGAAGATTAGTGTACTAATCTCAGCTTCATCAGGTGTGCACACTGCGAAAATGTCTTTTGCTTCCAGCCTTATCGATACCCTCCACATCAACTGTGTTTCATAGACTGGTACGATATCTTTTTGCGCCTATATTTACTTGTAATTGCCTATGTTATGATAGATGTTATTGTATTTCACACGACTCACGGTGTAATGAAACGTGTTTTAGGCAAGTGCGTATATTGTACACACACAGACAGCAATCTTTATCCCCTGCAACATTCCCAGTGAAGTGCATGTGAACACATTTCTGTACTCTTGTTATAGAGGTGCATCCAGTGACTACATTCTGCGAATGGTTTAGATAATATGGTTTTCCACAGGATCACTGTCATATGTGTATAGTATATCTTTTTTTTTGTAATGTACTCTTCGCTGGACAATTGACTTGTACCTTAACAGGACTCAAATGAAACATTCGTTATGTTGCCTATGTCCATAAATCCCCTCCAGACGTTGTTGCATGTTCGTATTTCTAAACTCACAACAAAGAAACTATAAAATTATTCACACCAATGCATTCCTGGTAAAATTTCAGTCTTAATAGATATACCACATGCCCCACTTTTCATTTATCATTTTGAATTCAAATTCAAGATGGCTACTTTCAAGATGGCAGCCATGATATACATATCCCCCACAATATAGCACCTCTTCTCATGTTCCAATTCCTATACACTTTACATGCATTTCTTTCACCATTCGGGAGCGAAACGTATGATTCTGCATATATCTGTGTTATTAAGTCCCACTGTAGGCCCCACGTCTTCCGCTTCTCAGGCTCGTCCATGTTGCGCTCAGCCGCTACAATTTTGCATATAGGCATCTTTTTACATCCTCTTTCACATGTCATGCACCTCGTCCGGCAACTCGAGTGCCCCATTCCTGCAGTTTCCTGGTGAGAGGGGTTCCTTCTTAGATCGGATGCACTTATTGCCTTTTTCCAATTCTTGTCTAGGATAAGGTTAATTGAGAACTTATTACGACACACTTTCTTGGGAAACAATTTTCAATTATTTAGAGAAACACGGATTGTTTTAGTTAAATTTAGCCCTTATTAATATTCATTGACCCCTTATTAATTCATTGAGCATCCCTCCGTTTTTAATTTTGTCAGAATGTTGTCAACAATGTCTATATAATCATAGCTACGATTGTTTACTAGGAACTTTTGAAGAACACACTTAAAGGCATCCATGCTTCTATCTCCACGGCATCCATAGAATGAAGGAATCTTCATCCAGCAATAGTTTGTGAATATCGAGAGCAGTAAACACACCTACTTTCAACTTAGCATCTGACAGATTGAGTAACATGTTACATAATTGTTTCAAAAAGTTATTACACTTAGATAAGTCTTGAGAAACTGTTTCATTATGCCCAGTTTGATGTGCAGAGGTGGCAAGAGTATTCTGTCTCTTTCCACTAAAGGGTCACACTAGATTTGTTGTCCTCTGGAACTAATTCCAACCTTCATGGCCACTGTTTTTTTATCTTAATCCTTGTCATGAGCCAGACTGTCCCATTCATAATGAAACAAGGGAACTTGGTATATCATGATACCTAACACCTTCAAATCGCCACACAGCTTCCAATTGGGACCACGATGTACGGTAGTGGGAAGCAACTTCATGTTGTCATATGTTTTCCTCAGGTGCACAGGATTGTGCAGAATAAATGCAGTCAGGCTTCTTTTAGATGAGTCAATGAACAGTCTCCAGTCATCTGGCGAGTACGTAATGTTCAACTAACCAATCAAACCTTGTACATCACTGCAGTACACCAACAAGTCTTTCTGAGGAAAATATTGTGTGAATATCAAGTCCCTTTGTCTGTAAAATATAATGGACATACCGGGTGCTAACAAATTTCTTTTACGCATTATTGACCCTAGGAACTCTGCTTTGTCCTTTGTCAGTCCCCATATCATGGACTATCATTTAGTTCTGGCTAAGTGAACGTAATGGGGCAATCGTGTATGCTTACTCAGTATCATCTGTTCCCGGAAGAAGCTCTTGTGGTTCGGATTCCATGTTATTCAGTAGGTCAATATCTCATGTAGCCTCGCTGCTGAACGGGACGTTAAGCTCAAAATCAACTCGACTCAGTATCGTCCGTCTTCTGCACGGTATCTATGTCATCACTGTCGTCCGTATCTAATGTCTGCGGAGGCTGTGGCATATGTATATTCGGGCAGTGTGGAACAGGACGAATCGCTGAACTAATGTTGCTCGGGTACTCTATAGTCTTTTTGTTTACCTTGTTGGAACATATAACCTTACAAGAAGAGAAGTAGCCGTCGTCGGAAGGATTTGTTGCCAAATCCTGATGACTTCTACTTTCTGCTGTGCTAGTGGGTTATCTCGGGTCTCTTCCGTTTCCACCCACTTTCTTCATTCCATCATTTCATTCATTTCTCATAATCACCGTCTCCTTTAGCCTAACGATCATAAGCGTTGGACGTAAAACTGTAATATTTCATTTCATTTTCATTTTGTCTTCTTTCTGACGCCCGCTGTCGTAAATCTTCTACACACACAACACCCGCGACCTGCGGAGAACGTGTTTTCTTGATGTCGCCTAGTTTCACTCCGAAAGAGGTACGGCAGAATGTTTTCTCGAATTCTTTAATGCTTCTTCGGTCTTTCTTCATCACAAGTTGACCATAAACATAACAAAAACTATTAGGAGAATGTTCACAGAATCAGGTATTCATTGTACACTAACATTAACACGTACGTCCATCCTCAAAGAAGACAGTGACGAACAGGAATCGCCATTTCCAATGTGAAAGCTTGCTGTGTACCCATAGAGTCGCAACTGTTGAACAGTTGAAAGCGATGCGCCGCTTCTTAGCTTCATACGCTGGTTCTTAGATTTCGTATATATTATAATATCATTATATTGTATCCACTCGCGTGCATTTACAATCTGTCGAATCTATTCCTTAATTAGTTTCTATCGGTGCTACTAACTTCTGATAATATTGCCTAATACGCTAAGCGTGAAACATTTCTTATCCTCAATATGGAATTATCAACAAAGTTCATGAGGTGAAATGTATGGGACTGCTAAAGTTTCTGACGGTTCACATATTGAATCCGAGGTCATTGTTTTACTATAAGACAAGTCTCTACCAGTTTCTTCTGTATTTCAAGATCTTGCTTCGATTAAAATTATGACTTCCCATCCAAGAGTGCAAAACAAAGTTAAGACGAGCATTCATCAGTTGCTGAGTGAACATCAGCAAACTAATTTTTAATCCTTCCTACTTTTTGGAATCGAAAGCAGATATTTAGAAAAACAATCTTCCTCTGTATTAATACATTAAAACAATACTTCTCATCTAGCAATTACATACGCGAAAACAGTTTCCGTTTCGCACCCGTCTTTCATAAGTAGCACAATAATTCACTTAAATGCGAAGAAAAAAATATGTTCCTGAATTACATAAAGACAAAACGTTCATTTTCCTAGTTTTAAAACAATAGTTGTTGTCAGTTATAGAATCAAGACTAGATAATATTTGCCTTACAATATCGAGAATTAATATTGAATTCCCTCGACCTACCACAAAATACATACCTCCAACATTCAGGAAGCGTTGCTGTCATGAATCTAAAACATTATATTTCCATTATTTCTTAAGACCCTAGAATTTGAGGGAGGCAACTATACGACTACCGGCAAAGAGAGGCGATTCTATTCTCTGAATGAAGTGACCAGCATTTCTCGCACTTATACTGGCGTTAAGCAATCTTGCCTAAAGAACAGTTTACGGAGAGCGGGGAGAACTATTTTTCCTGAACGAGTAGAAACAGAGAACTTCCTTTCGTAATTCTCTTCGCTCCGTGAAGTGTTTTCATCTAGACTTTCTTAAAAATGAAATCCACTAAACAAATAAATACTATTATTTTATTTGAAACTACGGTAAGAATTAGAATATATACATCACACACACACACATACATATATCCATATATATTTCCAATACAATACACAATATGTAATATATATATATATATATATATATATATATATATATATATATATATATATATATATATACAATAAAGAAGCCAGCACGGAGTGCCTTGCGCAGAGTAAAACAGAGAAACTTGGCGGATAATAACACAAGCACCAAAGTTGGGACTGCATTTTCCGTCTGTACTTGAAAAAAAAAACTATCTGCAAATGGCTTCGCTATTGGGATCAGGATGTCCGTACACTGGATTTGTACCTGGAACCTCTCGAGAGCGAAGCAAGGAGACTAATCTCCTTCTCACTCGAAAGAAATTTACGTAACAAAGTTGCCTGCAAAATTATGAGAAACAAGAGCTTGAAAATTTGTGTTTAGCTTATTAGGTAGATTTCACGTTATTTATATTTGAAAGAAAATATTACTAAAAAATCTGATTCACATACGCAAGGTAATTTGTTACTGTTACTTCATGCTTCAATCACACGGGGAGATAGACTAGTAGAAATCGTCGTTACGATCAGCATTATGTAGAGAAGAAGAATACCTTTCTTTAATAATTGCAAGAACAATGTGAACTAACCCTGCTGCTACAAGACTGATTTTAAGAAGCATCTGTACTGAGGATTAGGTACAAATACTGAGAAATTAAACAAACATCGAAAGGTATATCATTTATGCGAAACAATAATGTTGAAAAAATAAATTCGTCAATTCGTCAAAAAGTTGGAATCAATTATCAAAGGGCAAAGATATTCATTAACTGTCTCCAAATTTGGGAAATAGATTGTCTTGATTTTCAACTAGATAAAGACGTCTTGCTTTCAGTTCGTAGCGAGCATAGTCTGTATAAAGGAATGATACGAATGATTGATAATAGCACATGCTTCTGCAGAAAAGGTCACAAACTGTCAAAAATTTACTATTTGAATGTACGGGTACCATAGTAAATGATAAGAGCATGACTCGTGGGAAAGATTGAGAACAAGAAATTTAAATCGACATAATATAGCAAAACAGAAGCAAGATTCACATTATTACTTGTTAATAAATTGGCATTAGAAATACTCACAATAATTAAAGCATTTTGTGATCTGGAACTCTAATGGTACAGTAACAGGAGTCTCTCGAAGAATCACTAAAAATATTTTACTTATTTTGGACAGATAATTTTCCAATACCATACTTTCGTCTCATGCTGAAGTGAAAGGTAATATGAATGCTGATTTCTGACTAAATGATTGTACATTCGTCCCGATATTTACCAGTTTTGCAAGCAGTTTTGAAACATACAACTCATTCAATGCAATATTCAAAATCAAATGAAATTTTCAATTTATAGTGGCTTTCATTGTTAGAAGACGTCGCTTGAAGCAAGTGAATGATGATCGAATAATTGATTTAATGATGATTTTTAAAAAAAACGCGGATACCAGGAAGAACTCCACACACGATGTTGCCCACCACAAGCTTATCTAGATAGGGATCGAACCAGACAACCTACGCAACAGAGGTAATCGCTCTTCTTGTATCTGACTACCCGTAGTAGGACTTTATCTCAGCTTATAATGCACATAGAGCTAGTCAATTGAACTACCAAATCGTATGTGTAGAATGCAATAAAAATAGTTGCGAGACCAGTGGCGTCTAGTGAATACTTTCAACGGGGGTCATCTCCAAAATTTGATATGTAAACAGGGGTTGGTTGGCTTCCATTGAAACAAGCGCACGATGGTAAAAACGTAGGGAGGAAACACATTGTTATATTTCTTACTCGTTGGCACCAACATGGTCGCACAACTAGGTGAAAGTCAGATGGTGCGAGGGTATCCCCGGTCACTCCAGGCGAATGCCGGGTGGGTACGTGGAAACTATGCCCTGTTAAGTAACCGCCGACACCTTTGCAGGATTAACTCGGGGCCTAAGCCAAGGGTAGCCCAGACCAACAATGACGTGGACGAGTGATGTATCTTTTGTGGGTACATAAAATATGAAATTTCTCCCAAATCCTGTTGTGGGCTTGTTTGTCGTTGTTTTGAACAGCACACTCATTTTTCGTTGCCAGTGATTATGTGGTGGTACTCTTGTAGATGCAGTAGCTGACACGTACATGACTTTGATCAAGACATGGTCTATGCGGCGTCGAACAGGCGATTGCTGCTATGACAGAGGTGAGAAGGAGCGATGCTGTAGCCAAAACAGGTAAAACAAGCTTGTAGAATCCGCGAGTGATCAACCTGTGCAGTGAATTATGTAATGTACCCCTGCAGTATTACAGTACCCCTGCAGTACCCCTGCTCGTCGAATACAAAACTTCCACAAGCAATGTAACCTCTTTGATTGTGTTGATGTTTGAGTGATTGTAGTAGGAAGTGTCGGTAGTAAATAACGTTCGTGCAATATACGAATTTGGAGGCATTCCAAACGCTCATGATCTTAATGGAATGCCTGGAAAATTATAGGACTGCAGCTCGATTATACGCTGAACGCTATCCACAGCGATTAGCTATTTCCCACAATCTGCAGCTGAGATTAGCGACACGATTGCGACAGACAGGCAACATGCTTGGACGCTATGTTATCCGGAGACGAGTCCTACAAAATGAAGACGTTGCCATTCGTGTACCTGCTGCTATTGCAGTAAATCCTCATGCATTTTCGGGGCAAATAGCACGGGATCATGGTATGTCTACGTAGTGTCCTGCGTATTCTGTTGAAATCACATTTTTACCCGTACCACCTCTCTCTGTATCAAGAACAAGTGATGCGGACTGTAATTTACGGCTTCTGTTCTGTAATAAGTGTGGTCAATCTCATGAGAGAACATCCGAATTTCATTCAGTTCATTTTATGGACTGATAAAGCGACATTCTGCAATGACGACAATCTGAATCTCCACTATGCAAATAACTGGGCAGCGGAGAACACTCACTTTATGAGAGAAGTCAATGGGCAACGCAGATGGAGCATTAATGTGTGGGGTAGGATTATAGGGATTAACGTCATTTGGCCATGGTTTTTTGCTGGTAATTTAGAGATGCAATGTTTCGTGATTCCTTGCGACACCATATACAGCCTCCATTATAAAACTACCGCTCCATATACGTCAACGCAATGGTTTCAATTAGATGGCTGTCCAGTGCATAATACTGCCATGCCTAGGGAAGAGCTAAGTGTCCTATTTCCGCAACGCTGGATCGGAAGAGGTTCAAATCCACAGTTTCCTCCGCGGTCGCCCGACCTTACTTGTATGGACTATTTTCTCTGGGATCGAATTGAGGATGTGGTGTATGTCAACCGACCAACTACAAATTGCAACAGGCAAGACCGCATTACAACCGCATTCCGGAACATCAACGTGGCCGAGTTGGAAGCTGTTGCTCACAATTAGGTACAGTAAATAAATCGCTGCATTACTGCTCGGGGACATCACTTTGGACATTTGTTAAAGCCAAGGGGATTCGACTACACTCCGCAGAAGGTAAGCTGATTCTTTAGCTCTTTACTCATCTTTCTCCAATGACTTGATTGGAACGCCTCAGCTTACTGTCCCCATGTTTTGTTCCATGCTTTGGAAACAGCACATTCGGTTCGTCTTTCTTCGTTGCAACCAATATTTTTTTCTTTCGTTTTGTTATACCACCGTACATTGTCCTTCATCATAGTTCTCCTAATCCACTGCGCTTCTGTCGTAGCCATAGGGAAACTACTCTCTTCAAATATTGCGTATGTCATTGGTTCCCTATTTAGAGATTCATTTAACAGCAGCAAATATACATCTGCTTACTGTTAGAGTATGTCCCCCGTCGTGGACACTTGCTGGCGGCATTGTTGTCGCCACTTACATGATGTGATTCCGCGTATGTACAATTGTACGTCCCGTTCGTTTCATATCAATATTCACTCTTCCCCTTGGTTCCGCATGTAGAATCCCTCGCATCATCTTACTTTGATCTCGTAATGCGTTCGTGTTGCTGCCAGAGAGGAAGAAATATACGAGGTATCGCTCCGATTGAGCGCTTGTTACAATGGAGGCACAACCAACACTGTTTACATGTCAAATTTTGCAGATGACCCCCTTTGGAGATATTCACGATATGCCACTGGTGTCGCTACTATTTTTATTGACTTCTACACATACGATTTGGTAGTTCAATTGCTTGTTTTATAGCTCTATGTGCATTATTAGCTGAGATAAAGGCCTGCTACGGGTAGTCAGATACGAGTTTGCAAGAACGACTCTAGCGGCTAAATGGGAAAGCATATGAAAGTTTGTCATCAGAAAGTTGCATGGCATTTAATGTACTTTCAAAGGATTCCAACAATTATTTCACTTTCCATTTCAAATTTTGAAGTTGCTCCCAGTTGGAGGCACTCACTAGACGCCACTGTTCTCGCTACTATTTTTGTTGCATTCTACACCTATAATTTGGTAATGCAATTCTTTCTTTGATGGCTCAACGTGCAGTATTAGCTGCGGTATATGTCTGGTAAGTTCTTATTGAATCACCTTGTATATATATATATATATAGTAAAACCTCCTCTCAGCGGACCATTTATTGAACGGAAAATTGTCTTATTCCGAAATATTTCATGGTCCTATGAATTCTTAAGTAAAAAATGTGTAAATATCCTTCCATTAAGCGGAAACTGTGTTATGCGGACAACAGAAAACAAAATAAACATTTCATGGAAAATTCTAAGTTCCGGACTACACCGTTTAGAAAATTGTTAGACATTCTTTGAGAGGACAAATATATACGTTATTGTGTCTGCGATAAATTATTCCTTCTATTGTTAAATATTTATGGACAGTGTTGATTTTCCCCAACCACTACGCATATTCACCGCCCAGAAATTTCGGCAATTCCTACATAGCATGTCAGTCTTCTTTGTAGGCTTACTTCTGTTCCGCTTGTGTAGCGACTAGCGACAATGGACAAAAATGAGGAGAAAACTGACAAAAGAAGGTTCTGGTAAAAGGAATTGGGGCAGAAATTAGGAATCATAATCTATCTCACGTGTCATGCATACAAGCAGTGAAGAGTTCAGAACACTTTCAGAATTCAAGTGATTTTTTTCTGTGTATTTAATTATACCGCGCGACGTTTTGCACGAAATGCATCTTGACCTCAAGTAAATATTCATCTCAATACGACATTGAAGGATAGAAAGGTACCTTGATAAAGGTTTGCAACCAATACTCAGAAGTGTACATTAATTTCCTGTTTATTGTTCTCTTTTCCTTTGCAATCTCGGTTTTCTGTCTTTTCAATCACTTTGAAATCCAATTTTTACCAATACAACTCTAAACTTACTTTTTTCATTAGTTCACCAGCAGTCACTATGACATAAAAATCATGTATTGTGCTTGCTCCTAACAATCAGGGTAAAAGCGATTCATGCCAGAGAACGAGATAAATTGATTGTAAAGGAAATCACGAAGATGTTAAAAGTCGGGGACAATCAGTTGTACGAGATTCTAAAGAAAAAACGGAAATTTTCAAGCGATGGAAAACAGCAGTAATGGAAAAGTAAAGGACAAACGTGAGAAAACAAAACCAGGGCATTAATCAAATAGTGTAGAAGTGATAGGTTAACGTCAGACTGTAAAATCTCAGGATATCGGGCCCTACATTACAGGAACAGGCTAAAACGGTAGCTAAAGTGTGGGCAAAACTGAATTCAAAACATCTAATGGCGGTTACAAAGTTACCGGAGAGGCCACTAGATAGTTTTTAAAGAATTTTGTGGTGAATCGTCTAATGTTAATAGATAAATATTTGATGAATGGGTCACAGGAGAAGCAATTTGATTTTTTAAAGATAATGTCTACCTGCATTAAGCGGAAACCTGACTAAACGGAAAGTTAGGTTGTGACTTACTACCTCTGGAACCAACAGTCCTATCTCGATCTTATTTTCAAGTCGCATGTTGTTTGGGCCTGGGATGGATTTGTCATTTCATTTTGAATTTAGATCTTGAATTGCAGGAAAATATATAAAAATATCTCTTGAACCACAGGACATTAAACTTTCAACATAGATGAAGTTCGGGCCTGAAATGTTATTTATCATTTTATTCTGAATGCGGAACTTGTAACAAGGGACGGAAAGATACTAAAAATTATAGAAAAAATTGCGTAAAAACCAGGGTGGATTGATTTAAATCAGTCTGATTTAAATCACGATTTAAATCGAGATTTAAATCACTTGATTCTTTTAATAAAAATCGTTGATTTAAATCGAATTCCTAAATAATGAAAATAAGTTAAATCCCGTTTCTGTTCTGTTATTTCGATTATGAAAGTTAATAATCATAATACAATGAGACTCAAATGTACAGTATAGTATGAAAACAAGTGTCATGCAGAGGATGATTAGGGAAAATCCCGTTTCAAACAGGTAACGGAGCAATCCTTCTTTCTTCTTTTCGTAACATTGGGTTTGGGTTTTAAAATCGTTAACTATTCCAACGGGGAAATCACCATTGACATTTAAGACGAAAATTTCTTTTTTGTGCGTGTCTGTTTGTTTGTCCTCAGATAATAGGGCGTATTTAGAGGGGTCCTATCCCCCCTTTTTTGTTAATTTTATAACTTTAGGTGAAATTTATGTATTTTATGCCGCAAGGTGGTTCTGAGTTTTTAAAAATAGGCCCGTGCCAAATATCAGTAACTTTTGTGAAAAAAGGTGTCTTTTTGATAAACGTTGCTGTACTTTTTCCTTAATGCTTGACCTTTTAAATTATATCACCTATTTTTAGGTGATATGGTAGAATCTTCATTATTCAATTTTAAAATACCAATAAGGCTTTTTACTTCGTTTTCTGTAAGGCTGGAGGCATTTTAGAACACGTTACATATGCTTTCACGCAGGGTTGGCTGGTTTAAATCATGCAAAAAAACGAAAAATGTTTGTAAAAGTGTAAGTTTTCGTAAAATCTTCAACACACCAATTAGTGGGTTATCGCATGTCACTCCCGCATATTATTCCTATTATATTCAAATTTAAACTCCCCATTCATTACTCAAAGAAATTAGCCCTATACTACAAAAGCAACTTTTTTTGTAAGGTTATGCATGTTTCTTTTGTGATTTTTTAAATAGTTTGTTATTATTATGCAATTGCAGTCAAAGGAAAATTCTAAATATTGTATCCTTTTAGTAATGTTTACTATTGATAATATACATCAAAATATCGTACTTTGGGGAAAGGGGGTCATACAAACCTCCCGAGAGGCATTTACTGAAATCAGAAATATCTTTGGTATCTATTTATGCATAAATGGGTCAGAGCCAAAGTCGACTCAAATAATTCTTATTTTTATTCACTTTTCTTACTGATGTGCAAATTTAGTCGTTCTATTTCTTTAACTTGGACTAATCAAAGTCGTAGTGAACTAATGTGAACTAAATTAGTTCTGTACTCTGCAGTATTTTGAAACTGTCCATATGTTATTCTGTATAATGGTTTCAATTGTGCAACTGTTTATCTTTTTGTCCTTCTGAAATGACTCTTGACGATTAGACAATCAGATTAAAAGTATGTAAAGATTAGTACAACGTATCAGGAGTCCTTCGTCAGTGAGTCGACAGACGTATCGCATTTGTGGCCAATTAGTCCAGTTTTCAAGTTCAAATGGAGGACAATTTGTTTCGGATGTAAGAGACGAGAAACGGTTTGGACTCCGCTTTGAGCTTATGTGATCCGTTCCAGCACAACCCGGTTGTTGCATAATAACACCAAAGTGAAACAAACTTATTTCTGTTCATATGTGATATAAATATATAGAGTAAATTATTTAATAAAAAAATGGTTTAAACCAAAAAAACAGGTTTAAACAAAAAGAAGTGATTTTTTGTTGTTTTTTTTTCAATAAAAAACATGGTTTTTGCCAACCCTGCCACGGCTTTCTGCGTTGAGGCATAGTGTGTGATGACGTCATAAATTTAAAAAGATATTTTTTGTTATGGGTATTATTATTATTATTATTTTATGGTGGGTTACATTTTGCATTCAGAAGACTGAAATTTTGCACACTCGTTCAGTGCACCCCTTAATAATTTTCAGATGTTTTCAGATCTCTGTGTGGAAACAGCAGGGTCCAGAGGGGCAAAAATGTTTAAAAAAGAATATTTAACAAAAAATAACTTTTTTCGTGATTTTCCCGTCTCAGATGAAGACATATGAATGGTACCGTTTGAAAGGCTGTGCTATTCTGAAGAAAATGATGTACGTACTATGCTCCTAGGATAAATAGGGATGTCTCAGGAAACTGTTACCTGAGATCCTGTTTTATACGGGAATCTGGGGTATTTGGAGAATATTATTTTTCATGGGCTTACTTTTGCACCTACAAGATTGAAATTTTGCACATTTACTCAGTGCACCCCTCAGTACTTTTCAGATTTATTTCAGATGTCTAGCTTAAAACAAGGAAAGGGATCCACAGAGGTAAAAATTTAAGAAAAAGGATATTTTAACAGAAAATTCCTTTTTTCGTGATTTACCCGCCCCAGATTTTGAGATCCGTGCTGTAACACAGAGGTATCCAGAGGGGACCAAATTAAAAAAAAAGTTTAAAAAATGCCGATTACTCTCAAAATTTCCCGCTTCAGGGACATGATAAGGAAATGTGAATGATACCGTTTCAAAAGATGTTCTATTCTAAAGAGAGTGATGCATGTACCATGATCCCAGGATAAATAGGAATGGTGATGTAGCTGCTTGACTGAAAGTCTAAAATTTACCTTTAAAAGGAGCCATAATTTAAAAGGGATATAGCTTAACGATTGGGGATAATTCAAAATTCAACCCCAATACTTTCACTTAAATGGCATAATTAGCATTTAATTCTAATTCCTAATGCTTTATCTTCAATTCGCGACTTGTATTATACCAGGAGAAAGATTTGATTTAAATCAAAAAAATCGATTTAAATCAAAAAAATCAACAAAAATGATTTTTATTAAAAAAATCATGATTTTTTCCACCCTGGTAAAAACCATAGCTTTCGAGATTGCTGAGCTGAACATTGCTACTTCCGATGCCGGTTCAATGGAAAATCAGCGTTGGGACTCGGAGAACCATATATGTTGTTACAGAGCTAAGCGTCTAAGTCCTAAGCCGGACTCAAATTATGGGGTGAGACGCCGGCGCTTTTTTAATTGTGTGTGTGTGTAGAAGAGAAAGAGAGAAAGGGAGAACGGAGTTAAGCGAGGCATTCATTGTATTAGCAAGCTGATGTCTCATTGACGCCAACCCAGACGCATATAATAGTGGCATGAGACTGGCTTTGATTTACCCAAATCACAGTGCTGGGTCGCTGCTATAAATTTATTGCACATCACGCAAGCAATAGGTAAATAAAAACATCTATTTGGAGCTAAACGTGGAATTAAGAGGTATTAGTAAATGTAAAATAGATACTTCCGATCCGGCGTGATGAAAAATTAGAAGTCTTGGCCACTATTGGGCATGCACGTGAAAAGCTTCTCCAAGCTCGTCAAGGCTCGTGACGTCAGCCCTCGAGCTACGTCAAAGCTAGCAGAAAATGCGTGAGACGAAGTCGCTTTATAAGCGAGACCCTAGCCGAGCTCAAGTTGTTCTACTTCGCCTTTCCTCTGAGGTTTTGCACGAAGAGATTCGTTTTCTCATATTTTCTATTTATTATTTTATATGTTAAGTTAAACACCACAATATGTATCACTGATTTCGCAGATCCTATTATTTTTTTAAAATCGTGTTTGCAACCTATTGTCAAAACATTCATCTCCAGACATGATGTAGAGAGAAGAGAAAGAGATACGACATCTGTAATATAGGTATGTGATTCACTAAGTAACTGTAGAAATTAGTTAAAGGACACGTAAGAGAGCGAAAAGAAGGTCTAGAAGTCTGAACTTTTTAGAAACGTCCTAGATAGGTAAAAATATAGTTAAAAATTGCAAAAGGTATCATGTAATTTATCTGTCTTTTCTTATATCCTAGTATACTTTTTCTTTCACATCCAAACATCTCTATTGAGAATTACGAGATAAAGGTGAAGAGAGAAACATTTCCATTTCAATAATGATATCAAAAAAAAATCTTTTGACTTAGACTAGATTCGAACTCGCAACACTTGAATCCATGAGTCTGCGCTCTACTGATTGAGCTAACAATTGCTGTTGCAAAATCCTGATTTCTACAACTACCTGTTTCTGAATGGTGTGTATTAACGAAATTGGCCGAGATAATTTCTTCATATAGCTATTCCAATAATAATATAAATAATAATAATAATATTAATAATAAAAATAATAATAAAAAAAAGAAGAAGAAGATGATGAAGTTTGGTGTGCGAAGTTAATCCTAATATGAGATTTTATTAATTATATATAATAAATGTAAACAAGGTTTATTTGTGCGTGTTACTCAAACTGCGCAACTCACTACCGTAGTCTCATAAGGGTTGTACGCGTATAGTACAGTAGCCTTGCGTCCTTCAACCGTGAAGAAAGATTCGGTTTGAACCTTTGCGGTCCTAAGAGGAAGGAGGAGATTCAAAGAAAGAAAAGTGGTTTAGAAATTATAACCGGTAGGGTTCGAACCTCATTTGTCCCTGTGAGGGAAAGCCATTTCTATAACCAGTAGGGTTCGAATCTTGTGTGCCTCTGTTCGGCAAAGCCATTTCTATAACCGGAAGGGGTTCCATTCTTGTCTGTGCTTATTCGAGAAGACATATCTGAGACCCTCTTGGGTTCGTATCTTGTCCGGTACACCTTTCTTGTGATAGTATGGGTTCGATCCTTATGTGTCCGTTGTCGGAGTAAAGCTTTTTATAACGATACGTGGATCGGATCCTTCACATCCCTAGGTGGGCTTGGATATTTATAATAGTCCGGGATTCGATCCTCTACAACTTATGTGTCTCCCTTATTATTTGATAACAATTTGGATCATCCTTCTAAGCCAACCATATAGCTACTGGACAACATGAATCGGAGTTGGAACCAGAACATTTTAGAGAACCAGCATAAAAGAAGATTCTAATTGTATTTTCAGCGCTGATGCAATTTAATAATGTACGAATTATTATGTTGCATAGGCGCTAGTCACTCGTGCTGTAAAGAAAAGTAAATTAGATTGTTTCTTAAAATTAACAAATATATATTTAAATCATGATAATTATTTTGAAATGATACTCATATTTTCACTTTGATTTTAATTAACACTTAAACTTCACGAACAAAGATTACATAGCTTTTTGGCACTTTAATAGAATAACAGATTAAGATGATATTATTTTAATTTAGGCCCATTTATAATTATGAACGAATGTGACGCGGACGACACGAGTTATTCATTATATATCGTTACGTTGTTGATTTCCACAATTCACTGGCACTGTTTACTCAGAATGGCACTAAAAGGGAAGCTATTTTTGGTGATTCCGAGGGGGGCTGTCCTGAAGGTTGTGGGTTGCTTTCCTCTCACCTTCTTTGCGATGGACAGGTTGGTTTTGCTGTTTATTTACTCCATGTCGCTGAGATAAGTTTTAGGTTAACGCTTCTAGACGACTATTTTAAAGTCATTGATAATCTCCATTATTATGGCGTTAGTTCAATGTTACGACGTTTAGATTTACTACGTTTTCCACTTAACTAAAATAAAACATTATTTTGAGTTGCTCGTTCTTTCCAGTCGTTCGCACCAGTTTCTCGTGGTAACTTCATCGGGTGTATTCGACAGACTAAAACACTTTTTCTCTCCACCTCCTCGCGTTGCTAGGCAACAGCTCGGTTCGCTACGCACTTTGGTGATGTCAAAAGTTAAAAATAGCTATAACAACCCATAGATAGGAATGTTTAGAGACGAAGTTTGTATATTGTGCTGAATTTTAGCTCCTTATTTGGGAAGGCGAGAGGAACGCAACGATCTCCGTCGCAGACGAGACGCACATACATATATGCATATTCGTTTGTTGGCTGAGAGAAAAGTTCTTGAGAGTGCTTTTATGCGAGGTTCACTTAAAAAGTTAAAATTTTCTTGATAAATCTTCAATGAGCTGGATCATATGGTTATAAAATTATGCTAAAGTAGAATATCTCACGAGGTGAGGTGATATAGAGTTCAGCGTGTCTTAGGAGTAATTGTTACTTTACTATCTTTTGGTTTAAGAGACCATTGCTTACTTTCAGCTACCTAATGAAAGTTCTTGTATTATTTTTGTTATTCAGTTAATAAATACTGAATGAGGGCAGGCCTCAACAACAATTGGTATGAAACTATGATTTGCACCACAAATTAATTAGCATGCAAAAAAAATAATAAATTTAAAGGCAACCAATGTAATATCAATAATAAATATTCTCGCACACTTCGTCCTCAACAACAATATAAATTAGAATAAGGTATTCCATGTTGCGTATATGAATGTAAATATAGTCTATAGGCAGCTCTAAAAAAAGAAAGCAAGGCTAACCCTAACATACTCAATCAAGATCAGCCAACAATTCTATTTAACAAACTAATTTCTCCTAATAAATTTAATGTTGGTGGTGCAGCTATATTAGCAATTCTCAATAAAAACCATCACAACCCTAAACTCGGCATAAAAGACAGTTTTCCACGATTAATTAACAATCTTCGACTTCCTAGACGCTCATAAGAAATATTAGCGAGACAAAATAATCCCGAAGAACACAGACCGTGAGCAATTATTAATGTAAGAGCACCTCTAAATCCTCATAGTCCCATCGTTAGTAAGCCTATCAACACTAAGCCTATATGGGCAACAGAAGAATAAGCAATTAAAGACTTTACATCAACTTGTCGTAAACATACTAATCTAACTGACCAAATACCCACAACGCTAATACCAAATCAAATTAAATTTATACTTACAGCTACATTTTCTATAAAATACATAATACGTAATAATCCATACCCTCCTAGCTTCAATAAAACTCCCGCCAAAATTATTGAACCACTTACAGGCGCTTCAACATGTGCTTTAGGTAGCCAAAGATGAACCAGAAATATAGGCATTTTAATTAAAAAAGCAATAACTAAAGCAAAATATCACATATAATATGTAATTCCTAAATCTATTACACTTCTCATATTAATTATCAACAAACTACCCTTAATATATTCTAAATAGAAAATACCAATCAAAAGTGGAAGTGAAGCAAACAGGGTATAAAATAATAAACATATCCCTGCCTGTACTCGTTCGGGCTGATAACCTCAACCCAAAATTAAAAATAGTGTAGGAATTAAAGAACCCTCAAAAAAATAAAATATAAACAATCTAGAGGAAGAAAATCTCAAGTAAAGTAAAACAAGTAGTAATAAAACTAAACTAATAAAGCTTGCACTATAAAATGAACTTCTCAAGACACCTTCTCTAGCCATAATTATAAGAATAACAATTCAGATACTTAATAAAATCAATGAATAGCTCAAACTATCACTTCACAAATAGTAGCCCACCTCCCAGGGAACCAATCCTATACTATTTCTTATTATAAATAAAAAACAAACTCCAATAAGACAAAACTGAACAACTTACCATAATTTAAAATTAAAACCTAAAGGCATCAAAAACAATATAAATATTAAATATTTTAGCATCGTAACACAACTAAAGAATTCAAATAATCACCTCATGAGTTCGCACAATAGATACCAAAATTGATAGCCCCAAACTACCTTCACAAACACTAAAAGTTAGAAATAATAAACAAAAATAATTTTCAACATACAGGCTACCTAAAGAATAAGATAGAAGTAAAAAACTTATCAGCACAATAAATTCAAGTCTTAATAAAACCATCAGTAAATGCTTACGTTGAATAACAAAACAAGCTATTCCTAAAATAACTAGAAAACAAGAAAATAAAATAAATAATATTTTCATAAGCTTTTATAGTTTAATTAAAACGTTGGTCTTGTAAACCATTAATGAATAAAATTCTAAAAGCATCAAGAGAAAGTGCAAACTTATCTTTAGTCCCCAAAACTAATATTTTAATAAACTACCTCTTGAAATTAAAATAACCTGAATATTACTTATAATTTTAGTAGTTTTAAGATTCATTCTAATTCAAATATCTCACCCTCACTCAATAGGACTAATGCTTATTGTTAATACCATTACTACCTGCTTAATTATTTCAACTATAAGAGAATCCCCTTGATTTTCTTACATCCTATTCCTAGTTTTTCTAGGAGGTATGTTAGTTTTATTTATTTATGTTACAAGATTAGCATCAAATGAAATATTTACTTTAACACCTAACCTTTTCCTACTAATTTCTTTAGCTCCACTCCTCCTAATCCTTATAATAATCATTGACCCTCTTATACTTCCAAATATAATTTCACTGCCAGACCCACATCACTACACAACTAATTACCAAGAAATTCCCGGTATAAAATTTTATATAACATCAATCTTAATAAATACTATTATATTAGCAACATATCTATTTATTACACTAATTGCGGTAGTAAAGATCACTTCACTATACCAAGGCCCTCTTCGGCTCTCTAAGTCATATGCCAACACCAATTCGCTTACATCACCCCCTTTTTAAAATTGCTTACAACGCCTTAGTAGATCTTCCAGCTCCTATTAACATCTCATATTGATGAAATTTTGGCTCTCTTCTCGGCTTATGTTTAATTATTCAAATCGCTACCGGCCTATTTTTAGCAATACATTATGTATCAAGTATTGAATTAGCTTTCAAAAGAGTAATTTACATCTGTCGAGATGTAAACTTTGGGTGGCTTTTACGTACTTTGCATGCTAATGGAGCATCCTTTTTCTTCATTTGTCTTTACTTACATGTTGGTCGAGGAATATATTATGGCTCTTACCTTTACCTTCATACCTGAAGAGTAGGAGTTGCCATTTTACTACTGGTGATAGCAACTGCTTTTGTCGGTTACGTCCTACCTTGAGGTCAAATATCTTTTTGAGGAGCAACAGTTATTACGAATCTATTATCAGCTATCCCCTATCTAGGAACAATATTAGTACAATGAATTTGAGGAGGATTTGCTGTAGATAATGCCACTTTAAATCGATTCTTTGCCTTCCATTTTCTCTTACCTTTCATTGTAGCTGCCATGTCCATGGTACACCTCCTATTTCTCCACCAAACAGGATCTAACAACCCTCTTGGCCTTAACAGAAAACCAAGATAAAATTCCCTTCCACCCCTATTTTTCAACTAAGGACACTATTGGATTTTTAACAATAATAACAGCCTTAATATTACTTACCCTTTGAAATCCTTACATACTAGGAGATCCTGAAAATTTCACTCCCGCGAACCCATTAGTCACACCAGTACATATTCAACCAGAATGATACTTCCTATTTGCTTATGCCATTCTTCGTTCCATTCCTAATAAACTTGGAGGAGTTATTGCCTTAGTAATATCAATCCTCATTTTAATGATTATGCCATTTTTCATACTAGAAAAATACGAGGACTACAATTTTATCCTATTAACCAAATTATATTCTGAATTATAGTTAGCACTGTAATTATTTTAACTTGAATTGGGGCTCGACCAGTTGAAGACCCTTACATTCTAACAGGCCAAATTCTTACGATTATCTACTTCGCTTACTTCCTATTTGTCCCATACCTCTCTTCCTTATGAGATTTCTTACTAAATAAAACTTAGTTCTTTGGCTGAGAATAAGCATATGTTTTGAAAACACAACAGAGCAAAGCTCTAAGAACTTATTCTCAATTTAATACACTTAAATTAAAAGAGAAATAAAAAGAAGCTTTATGCCCCCTAGAAATAAAAGATAATTAAGGGACAAAGGCAAAAAACACTTTCAAGCAAGGTATATTAATTTATCATATCGAAACCGTGGTAACGTTCCTCGCACCCAAATAAATCCAAAAGAAATAAATACTACCTTACAAAAAAATAAAACAAAAAATATCATATCCTAAAAACAAAACTCTAAATAAGGCTCTCATAAACAAAATACTAGCATATTCAGCTATAAAAATAAGAGCAAATCCTCCTGCTCTATACTCAATATTAAACCCAGAAACAAGTTCTGACTCACCTTCTGCAAAATCAAAAGGAGTACGATTAGTTTCAGCTAAACAAGAAGCAAATCAAACTAATGCCAAAGGAAACGTGATTCATAAAAACCATAACTCTTCCTGATAATAACCAAAATTCAACAATCTATATCTCTCAGCTAAAAATAGAAAAGATAACAAAATTAAAGCCAAACTAACCTCATAAGAAATAGTTTGTGCTACTGCTCGGAGACCTCCTAACAAAGAATATGAAGAATTAGAAGATCAACCAGCAATTATTACAGTATACACACCCATACTCGTACAACATAAAAAGAATAATAAACCCAAAGAAAAAGTCAGTATAACACTTAAATAAGGAATTCTTAATCATACTAACAAGGATAAAAACAAACTAAAAACAGGAGCTAGATAATAAGGATAATAATTAGACATAGTAGGGAAAACTTGCTCCTTAGTAAATAGCTTAATTGCATCAGCAAAAGGTTGAGGCAAACCACAAATACCCACCTTATTAGGTCCCCGACGAATTTGAATATATCCTAAAACCTTTCGTTCTAATAAAGTTAGAAATGCAACCCCAATTAAAACACAAATAATCAAAATCAAATAAGAAACCACACCTATAATATAATCATAATACACTATTACCTGGACTCAATTCATCCATTATTAGATCCTAAATCTAATGCACTTATCTGCCAAAGTAATCCTCATTTACTTTTATTCCCCAAAAATAAATATTACTAGTACTTGGTCCTTTCGTACTAAAATACTATTGTCAATAAAGGATAGAAACCGATCTGGCTCACGCCGATCGGAACTCAGATCATGTAAGATTTCAAAGGTCGAACAGACCTATACACTAAGCTTCTGCACCTAGATAAAATCTTAATCCAACATCGAGGTCGCAATATCTCTTGTCGATATGAACTCTCAAAAAAATTACGCTGTTATCCCTGAGGTAACTTAGTCTAACAATCATTAATAAAGGATCATAAAAATACTTAAAAGTAATTATATAAAAAAGAGTTTATCTTCTCGTCGCCCCAACGCAACAATTTAATAGCAAATTTATTCATTGCCAACTACAAAAATTACTACCTAAATATAAAGATCTACAGGGTCTTATCGTCCTTTTAAATTATTTAAGCCTTTTCACTCAAAAGTAAAATTCAATATTACGAATAAAGACAGTCTTCCACTCGTCCAACCTTTCATACAAGCCCACAATTAAAGGACTAATGATTATGCTACCTTCGCACGGTCAAGATACCGCGGCCGTTTAAAACCTCACTGGGCAGGTCAGACCTTTTATTTTAACAAAAGGACATGTTTTTGATAAACAGGCGGAGGAAATCTTTGCCGAATTCCTTTAACCATTCTCTCTAATATACTTATAGCACCATTATAAGTTACCTTAACTAATTTAAAGCAAAAGTACAGTAATAAATTAAATGTAACAAAATATGACAAATAACTCAAACAAGTTATAACAAAATTACAAATGATGGCTACTTCTAAGCCCACATCTTTCATTTAATATAAAAGCACATTATAAATAATACAAGTAAAGAGCAAATCCCCCTTACTATTACTAGCGACAAAACTACAAAAATTAAGTCTACAACAAGTCTAGCCGCGGCTGAATTAAATTCAATTCCTGCACAACCAGATATAATGGAAACCGAAAGGCATTTCACCACTAAAATAAAATTTACAAATAGTATGCTACCTATAATACCGTAATATTTTAGCTCTTTGCATGTCGGGAAATAATTATATAATAATATTATTTAGTGTTCCCTGATACAAAAGGTACAACATTCCATGTCTTCTTATCCTCAAATAAAATTTCACTTATTTAAACATTCCCTTACGGTACTAATTAACTATAATATCAACAAATTAACTCTATACCCTATACAATAACATCAATTAAAGTTGATTCACTTAATCTCAATATAAAAATATATATATATATATATATATATATATATATATATATATATATATATATATATATATATATATATATATATATATATATATATATATATATAAGTATATCCTTCAATCAAAATAATCTGAATTGCACAGAAACCTCCTCGATGTAAACGAATAGCTCAACTAACAAGCTCTATTTTGTTATTAATTCAATCTAGGCACACCTTCCGGTACACCCACTATGTTACGACTTATCTCACCTAAACAAATGAGAGCGACGGAAGATGTGTACATATCCTAGAGCCCTACTCATAATAGCAATATAACTAATATTACATTCAAATCCACCTTCATTTAAATTATTTCATAATAAAATTCGTATAAACATTCTATTGTAATCCATCTCCTCTTACTAATAAGCTGCACCTTGGCCTGAAGTCTTCCTCAATAAAGATAATGAAGGTTATAACCTCTCCCTAATACCTTCAACTACGGCGGTATACAAACTGCCAACAATAGTAAGTAAAATATATCGTGGATTGTCGATTGCGGGACAGATTCCTCTGAACAGTCTAAAATACCGTCAAATCCTTTGAGTTTCAAGAATATAACTACTATTACCCAGGTATTACATTTTACATTAAAAATAATAGGGTATCTAATCCTAGTTTAACAAATAATTTCATAGCTTCAAACACAGAATTCATTATTATTAAATAATAATTTCACCTAAAAATAAAAAGACAAAATCCTATAGCTCAAATTTATAACTACACCTTAACCGTCAATACTCTTCCCCTCGGCCCCCTCGTCTCACCGCGGCAGCTGGCACGAATTTCGCCGGGTCTTACTAAACCTTAACTGCTTCAAACACTAATTAATAAACAAAACCAAGTACTGCGACCAATTATACTTCATCATTTACCTTTAAGATAAATAATACTTACTTCTTATTCAAAAGATTACATGTACAACTAGATAAACAAGAGAAGAAAAGCCAGGATAATACTTTATTATTAACTTATAATGCTAAAATAAATAATTATTAGTTATGTATTTAATCCAATTGATAAAAATTAGTATTAATTAAAACCTGTTTTCCCCTTGTCTAGGATACAATTTTGTTTTTTTCCCCCCTCAAACAAAATTGTATCCTATACAAGTATATTTATTTTCTCCTCACACATATGCTGTAAAAACTAGCATATTCTGGATACGTTAGTCTTATTAATATACCTTTAGCCGGTATCTCAGGTTAATTAAGAGGATTTAATAGATTTTCAAGTCTTAATTATTATTAATATATAATATTTCTAAATTTAATTACTATAACACAATACTCATCTATTTAAATTCTCGAATACCTCTATAAATAATTATTAAATAATAAGATGCCTGATTAAAGGATTATCGTGATAGGAGAAATCAAGCATTTCAATATACTCTTATTACACCTAAAAGAATTAAACTTTCACCTTCGATATCAAAAATCAACGTGCATCGTACACTAAAGCGTAGAAAGATAAGCTAAGATAAGCTAGTGGGCTCATACCCCGCATATGAAGATTAACCTTCTTTTTCTAATGCTCACTAACCCTAAAACTCTTTTATTCTCTACAACACTTGTGTTAGGAACTCTTATTTCCCTAACTTCCTCATCATGGTTTGGTACTTGAATTGGTCTCGAAATTAATCTCCTATCATTCATCCCCCTAATTTCAAAGACCAACAATCAACGTCACACCGAATCTGCTTTAAAATACTTTTTAGTACAAGCTATTGCAAGATCCTTACTTTTAATAGCAATTATCCTACTTTACATAGGACTGCAAACTACATATTATTTAATCACTATTTCCTTACTTTTTAAAATAGGAGCAGCTCCTCTTCACTTCTGAATACCCGAAGTAATAGAGGCTATGCTCTGAATAGACTGCATTATTTTAATAACATGACAAAAATTGGCACCCCTCGGCCTATTGTCCTACAGCTTAAATCCTACAAATTTAATCTATCTAACCTTAATCTTATCTTTAGTAGTAGGCTCAATCGGAGGCTTAAATCAAATATCACTAAGCAAAATCATAGCATTTTCATCCATTAACCACACTGGCTGAATACTCATGGCCCTTCTGCTAATTGACATAGCATGATCTCTCTACTTCTTATTTTACGCCTTACTTTCAATAATAGCAGTCACCCTTTTTGCAATAAACAAAATATTCCATATTAATCAAACTTTCTCTAATAAAATCATTGTAACAACAAAATTAGCTATCTTTACTAGTATTTTATCTTTGGGGGTCTTCCACCATTTTTAGAATTCTTACCTAAGTGAATCATCATTATAAAAACTGCCGAACAAATATCATTTATTATTCTCACCCTAATAGTAATAACAGCACTAATTACTCTTTTCTACTATATACGAATTGCTTATGCTGCTTTCATCATTAATCGCTATAATCAAACATGAAAATCTTTAATGAAAAAAAATCTAGAAACATCAATTAGATCGATATTCATTATTATTTCATTAAGAGGCATAATTATTTTACCCTTAACTGTCAACATCCTTTAAACAAAGACTTTAAGTTAAAAAAACTAATGGCCTTCAAAGCTATAAATAAAAGGCAACCTTTTAGGTCTTAGTATATATTAACTACTACTCCGGAATTGCAGTCCGACGTCATAAATATTGACTATAAAACCTAATAGGAGGTTTATTAACCGTAAATAGATTTACAATCTACCACCTAATACTTCGGCCACCCTATTTAATTTTACTTGCAACGATGATTATTTTCTACAAATCATAAAGATATTGGTACAATATACTTGATCTTTGGGGCTTGAGCAGGAATAGTAGGAACATCATTAAGTCTTCTCATTCGAGCAGAACTTGGCCGACCGGGTACCTTAATTGGTAATGACCAAATTTATAACGTAATTGTTACTGCTCATGCTTTCATTATGATTTTCTTCATAGTTATACCAATTATAATTGGGGGCTTTGGTAATTGATTAGTGCCTCTAATACTAGGAGCACCTGATATGGCATTCCCTCGCCTAAAAAACATAAGATTCTGATTATTACCACCTTCAATAACTCTACTATTAACAGGAAGAATTGTAGAAAGTGGTGCAGGAACCGGATGAACTGTGTATCCCCCTCTCTCCATTGCCATTGCTCACGCCGGAGCCTCCGTTGACCTTTCTATTTTCTCCCTCCATTTAGCTGGTGTATCCTCAATTCTCGGGGCCGTAAATTTTATTACAACAGTAATATCTCTCTCTCTCTCTCTCTCTCTCTCTCTCTCTCTCTATATATATATATATATATATATATATATATATATATATATATATATATATATATATTGTTACATTTATTGTTAGTAAGTTGGTGTGTGAGTTTGGTTTGGGGGCTCCACCACCTGTGCAACATACGCACAGGACAGGTTCGATGGAATGAACTATACTTCTCTCTCTCGTATTCTTCCTCCTACCTGACGGATTCTGTATTAATCCGCGATTAACCTCGAACTGAGCGTTTTCTTCGGTCGCTAGTCTGGAATCAAGTAACTGGTACCTTAATGGAAGAGAAGTAACATCGAAGTTTGTAGCTCAGAGGCTTAATTTTAAGACTGTACCTGAATCGCCCAGTACAAATGTGAGGATTCTTGGCTTGTACCTAAATCATTAAATGAGTCCAATAAATAAATAAATAAGAATTCCATAATAAAGTATTTATTACGAAAGAAATCAAAAAGAGGAGAAGTACAATCGAGTTACATAAAGCGTGACCAGACTATTTATAGTACAACTGACATTACTCCATCTTACATATATGTTACTAGCCTACAGACTGCTCCTCAGTTCGCGAAACTTCCACATATTGTAAAAATGTGAAGAGAAGAAAAAAAAGAGATTTAAGAAATACCAGGACTCGAGCAGCAAGTAAGGTGTTAATATTCGCGTAACCCTTTAGCTTTTCTTGGCATGTTATCGCTTCTTAAGAAATTTCAAGTTAAATCATATTGATGGCGAACTTAGAAATAATTTCTAGGTTCGGCAGCATACCTGAGTCTGAAGTAGTAGCGCAACTGCTGCAAATTGGAGACGAGACCAGCGCAGGTTGAGTGCCGGCCCAAAACAGGATATCGGCAAGGTCGAACTCACCTCTTTTATACTCTCGGGTCGGTGGCTATTGCATCAGATTTCACCGTGTTTCATCCGATTGCACCACTTCCCGTATTTCACCTTATTGCACCATATTGCACCACATGTGGGCGGATAGTCAAGGTCAATCTAGCTTCTTTCTATTGTCTTTACGACCTCTATCTCACCTTGAAGGAGTGTGTGGGCCGATAGCCAAGGTCAATCCAGCACCTTTCGAGGAGCTCGTGGGCAGGAGTCGACACGTGGCAGGAAGCAGAGTACAACTAACATTGCCGTTGCCCTAGCGGCCAACTATGGTACTAACCCATGCTAGGCTATACACCTCGCGGCGAAACTATATTTCTGTTGAGATTTATTATTTTACTATCTATATATTTAGGGTTTCCTTGTTCTTTCTTTACAACTGGATTTCGTTCTGCCATCATGAATGGCACAAGACCTTCTTTGCTTTGTCTTTTATATTTCTGTTCGCTGCTCTGCGGTCTTACAGCCAACAGGGGCCAGGAACACAGCTTAGCCAGGCAGAGTTTTAAATAAATCATTCCCGGAAGAATATTTTTCTCCCCTGTCTCCTGCCATTATGTCACCGCCACTAGCTCCCACTCCAAACCACAGAATCGAAACCCGGCCATCAGGGTTATCGGCGACTTTAGATGGTAACATCTGCTCCAGCCTACCAAAAAAAAGAAGAAAAAGAAAAAAAGTCTAACGTTGTATGTTTAAAAGATTTTTGTGTAGTTTTTTTTTAAACATGCCCATCCGGCGTCAAAGGGTTAAATTAGTTGGCAAGCTTCAAACAAAATAAAAATTCCTAAAACAACTTAGTGAAAAGTAATGAATGAGTGAAAATGGACGGGATTTCTAATTAGCGACGTGCCAAACCTTTTACAAAGAGAATGATTGTTGTTAATAATGAACAATTGGTGTTACTTCAGGAAATTACATAATTCTTTGATGTAGTACATCAATACTTGGTAAGCAATTATACTTGACACCAGACTAGAACATATCAACTGCAGTTTGTCTTATGAGGTTTGTACACGTTTGTTTCCTACCTCGGAGCAGTCGTGGCGATGAAAGATCAAACACAATATGTACTTTGTAACGAGACACACAAACTTATTACCTGTAGGACATGTATTGAAAGTCTTACATTATTGCATCATAATTTTCTTTGACTCAAATTGTGGCCGCTATGATTTGAGCCAGCCTATATAAAACCGTGGAAACATAACCAAGTGCATCATCGTTAGTTACAGTCAAAGGCTTTAGAATGACAATTAGAAAAGGTGAATTACCTTTGTGATACAATAATTTAGGCTGAGATAATAAGTGATACTATGACCCTTGTGATAAGAATTGAACATCAGAGGATAGCTTGAAACTAACTACATCGATATGTATTTCCTTGCTCATGATTCTATCTTAAAATTACCTTTAGTTGACCTTTCATCACCCATTTGAACCCGTCAAGCAGTTGACATTTCAATACCCTTATGTCCATTTATTTAAAAATAAAACTTAAGTACTCAATGGAAGGTATGATCAATTTCCACATCAAGGATACCTAATGATCAGTATCGTTATAATAGACCTTGCACTTATGTACCCTCTTTTGGTTTTGTACTTACAAAATCTTACATGCTAATAATTAGGTTGTAATACATAAGAACCAAACCTAAAGGATCGAAATGCCACTGCTTGATTATGGATTACCTGCTTACAGTTAGGTAAGCATTTTAAGATAATTACAATACATCATACTGGTGAAGGGCGGTATAATCTTACTTCACAATACTACGTTGTGGAACTGAGTTATATATGAATCATGGCTTGGTAGGAATGATACTATTAGGCGGGTGATCCGCTTTACAGTTAACTTTGAAGTATTACATAGGTTGAATAGGACTAAGTACCATATTGTGATACGCCCTTCGAAAGGAAGGCTATGTGAGTCATGCGATTTGTGGCCGCACAGGAAATTTCCATGCTTTGAATCACTAGTCGCATAGATAATCATATAACCTTACTTATCTTATTGTTCGACTTCGAACCTCGTTAGCACCCTGAACGACACTGAGTTCAAGTTGCTGTACAGGAGTTCGATGTTTGAGAGAAATAGTTAAAAATTACATTGATCTATTAGTTATTTGCATGTGGAAATAATTTCTGTATCAACACTTTATAGGTGTAGTGAGATGGAATCGATTAACGAATTAATGGATTCCTCCTCTAACAATTGAAGTCCTAGTCTCAACATGGATATTTTTTTTGTTTGTTTTAATTTTAGGTTTACACGCAATTGTAATAATGAACCCAATAAGATGAGGATGATTAGGATTTATTTAGCAACCTGCATGATTAGGTTCTCACTGTATTGTCATTTTTATGAAGGCTGAGTAATACTAAATGGTGCATACGAGTGAATCAGCTTCGAACCCGTGCCCGAGACTGTTGATAACTAGGCGGCCACAGTCTATGATTAGTGTCTATTATTACTGATATATTATGTTTTTCATCAGTCAGCACTGTGGGAAGGGTTCGCCTGTAAGTCCGGGGTTCGGTTCCAAGATGATTTTCTCGTATATTAAAAGAAAAAAAAGAAAAAGAATCTAAAACAAGATTAGATTTTTGTTCTTGTGGCTTAATCAAGCTAGCAGGAAAGTTGCTTTATTAAAGGAATACATATCTTGTTGTGCGGAAACAGTTTTTAGCACACAAGTTATTGTGGTTACAAACAGGATTTCTGCTTCATTGTCTGACTGCTACACAACAAGTGGACAAAATATCCCTTTTTAAGATACTTATTTTTTAACATTGTAATATTAAAAATTACAATATACATCATAATTTAAAATTTACTTCTTTTATCTCTTAGAATACTAGCTTGAATAACCGGATACCTACAATCATCGGTTATCATCCCTGATGTCTATGCATAGTGATATAGTGGTTAGTGATGCATATATAGGAAGTTTCAGGTTCAATCCCGACGAACATAGCATGAGGCCCTCAGTGATGTAAACAAAAAGACAAATACATTATAATATTTCTAAAACGTTAGCCTCATAGTGTAACATGGTTTTACGGTTATAAAGAAATAAGATAATACCAGTAGATAACGAGTCAATATAAACGTAATGACACATATACAATTCGCTTAGTTACATGAGTAATGAAGCGCATACAATATATTGATGTATATTCGGTTTAGTTCATTGTCCTTCTGCTTCAGCATCGAGGCTATACAAGATGCGGGAAGGTAGTTCTAAGTTGCATTCCAACCATTTCGGATTCCACTGGTGGGTTCCTCTCCTGGGTTTGACAGTCGTAGGAGTAAAGATAACTGTGATATTTTGTCAAACCACTTGGGCATTGGACGTTTTTATTGAAAGTTCCTAAAGATCAGTCCTTTACGTATGACAGAACACTGATGAAGAGAAATAGTCCTTGTCTAGTTCTTTTAAAGAGATGATATGATTGAAGATAATGAAAATGTTCACTTCCAGAGATTGGTTACAATGGGTCTTATTATGTTATTCACTTTTCACGGGGATGAGTTGACACTGCTACTTGTTGCCTTTATTATGAGTTCCTTAGTTATTAACCGAAGATACACAGTGATTAGGGTCACGGGTCATTAGTTGTGTAAACTTTAAGAAAGTTCATCGCCGCTGATTCAGCTAACGTCTGGTAAACTTCTTAACATTTCATGCCGTTTAACGTTTGAGTGTGGGAGCGTCATGTTGGATGGTCATAGTCTCTTATGAATAAGGATCTGCATCCATGGTTAGGCATTTGGCGTGCACCAATCAGGTATGTGACTAGGCTGGACGGTGACAAACCTTTCTTCTCTGCTATACTGGAACAGTTGTAGAAACTCACTCGGCTTCTTAGACTTTGACTCTAGGCTCGACGGGTCATCTCGGGTCCTGGTACCTTCTGGGTCACACGGCAGTAATCAGGACAGCTCAATGAAATGGTCTCTGAATGAAATGGTCTCCTGAAACGAGGCAACTTGTAACATGCGTACTGTCATTGGGCTTTAATATGACACCAACAATGAGTACAGTAGGGAAGAGATAAAAAGACAATTGGTCACAATGGATGGTCACAATTGTGTTTTTTTTCACTAGGTTGATTTCTTTTTTTTTGTTTTTTTTAAATGACTGTGGTTATTACCACCAATATTATATCGGATGATTCTTGGTTTTCTTTGTGTGAAAACTTATAGGGTTATTAGGGTAGAGGTATACCCAGTGTAAAAGTTTTGGTTTAGTTAACCATCATCGGCGTGAATAGTATCACCGCAGGCCTGTGCTTTTCGAGTATCGAAGTATTATGTGTAATCGAAGGCGTAGTATGTTTGGTCAATGGAAATATAATCGAGGACTGCTTCCGAGACTTCAATATTGTACGAGTTCAAAATTTACTCAGTGTTATATAACTACCAATTTTGTAACACTATAGTTGGTCAATATGAGAGCAATTAGGTATTTTTTGGTTTACGGGGGACGACTAGTGTGGCTGACCACACATTCTCGTCTGTACTGTATTCAAACCATTGGTAAGAAGAAGCATAAAACTTTTAACGTTTAGTACACATTCGGGCTGTTTTCCACTGTGCATGTTAACTAACGGAATGTTCGCCGACGGTGTTGAACGGTGCGCTGACCACACATCAAGAGAATCAGAACCGGATGTTGTTTTGGTTCTGCTTAATTGAACAACGCTAGAAGGCAACAAGAAGGTTTGCTGTACGGAAATATGAGTACAAACTGAAGGGGTTTTGAAGCGATATGGGTTATAGTGGAATGATCACGTAGGAGGAGAGTCTTTGCTTTAGCTCCCGAATCAGAAAATAATGGGTGATTAGTGATGTAAAACGACTCGGCACTTGGTTATTCTACTAGACAAATATACGCGTTCTTCTGAACTCATTGGAGGGACAAAAGGGGCAATGGAGCTTTTATTGAACACAGGGGCATTCGTAATCCAATAAGCAGGCACATATTGAAGTAAAAATTACGGTAGGGGAGGAGTTGTAGATAGACTAATTTCTTATTGAAGGATTTGGCTATATGGGTCACGGGCTTCAGTTTGAGAAACACTCCGACTAGTGATTTATAGTTGCCGGGAGAATTTCAACTGAGATACATAACTGCAATCCCTGGCGAGGAGATAGGAGCGCGACACAACACTTCCGGTAAGAAGCGATAACTGCTTCAGGTTTAGCATTTGTCACTACGCGAGTGTACTTTCCTCCTCGTTACGGAATTAGGGGGCGATGAATTCTTCTCATTTCAGCTGATGCTTTTCTCTTCACTGTGGCTTCGCGAGCGATCCTCCGCGG
The DNA here is from genome assembly GCF_964235325.1 of Thermobia domestica. NCBI lineage: Eukaryota > Metazoa > Arthropoda > Insecta > Zygentoma > Lepismatidae > Thermobia > Thermobia domestica. The sequence continues at coordinate 109,500,049 of NC_137457.1, forward strand.
TGAGCGGGGGGAGATCCGTCATCCGTTAAATAAGCATTATCTTTTGGCTCATATAAGTTGCTATTGTTCTAGGTTTTAAATCTCTTCGTTATTCTTATGAGGTTAAATTAGTCATTCCTAATAAGGAGGAGGGAAAGGCAACGATAAACTGTTCTGTATTCTTCCTTCTTTTTATGATTTATGTTGCTAATTAAGACTTTGCTTGTTTTGTTTATTCAACTAATTTACATCTCAAATTGCCAACTTAGAAAAATATATGCTAGCATCTACCAGAAATTTTCATAGTAATTTATTTTATAATACCAATTCCAAATAATCGTACTATCAGTTTCCAATCAATCTTCTTGCTCAACGCTCTATAATTAAGATGAAACACAATAAGAGGGCGTTGATTAACTACCCAAATGTAATCTTCCCAATACACTTACTTCTTTGCAATCGAATGATTCCGCCATTTTTAATCTATATGAAGTATGTTAAAGAACTTTTTACCACTTACTTTAACCAAAAAAGACCAAATAAAGAAAAGAGTGTGATACATTATACTTAAGCGTGCTTTCCTGGATTCTTTCGCTTTACTGTACGGCTTTGGCTTCTCAGCGTAGATCGCTCTTCTTCTTAAGTTGCGGGTGGTTCTTCTCAGCAACCATATGCTATTTCCCTATAAAGACACTTACCAACTAGAAAATTTCTTATTATATACCGAATATTAATAGGATTCCTGCTTCGTACGGTATGTTTTAACATTTTGGGGTGGATATGTGCCGACTGGAGAGTATGATGATGAGTGAGTTGCCCTATTTTGAAATTATTCTATAAGTAGACTAAAAGAACACGTCAGAGTCATTAGCTTTCCCGATGAGGCTATTATATCATTTGTTCATTGTATTTTTCATCTTAATGGTCCATTGTTTCTTACTAGTGCATAGGAAGTATATCACGTTCTACAACTATTTATCAGCTAGATGGTTACATAGCAGTGGCTATATTATTATAATAGATTTTTATACAATATACGTAGGCCTACAATATATATATAAGAATATAAAATATAAACATGTCCAATATATATATTACATACGAAACAAAATATTCATAATGACAATTATAAAAGTAGCAAATAAGCAATCGTATCAATAGGCAATAGTAGCGACTGGAGAGAGAGAGACAGCGCAGGAAATGAATGGAAAAGAAACAAGGGGTCTAAAACTTTATCACAACAACAACAACAAAAAAAATATTCAGACGCTCCTTTAATTTTTCCAGTGTTCAGCACGTGTTATACTTATTCCTTTAAAGGAAGACGCAATTCCATAAGGATAATTGCATAATATATATTGTTTATTAGTTTAATGTATAGTTTGTCCACAGATAAGACCCGGTCTTGTTAGTAATGGCACAAAACGGAAAAAGTAAGATAGTCAATAAAATTATGATGTAGCAAGTAGTGTTAATTGTGCAAGGCAGGCATAGTACTAACATAAGCAGGAAGAGCCAAATTTCAATGTGACCGCTAAAAGATAAAACGTGCACCTGCACACACACAAAGGCAATCTCCGTGCGATATCAGTAGCTCAAAGTCTTATGAATGACAGGGAAATAAATTAACGAACGGCGGGAAAACACGCGGAGACACAAAGTAATATTAGGTAAGATAGACACCGAAAACCAGAAGTTATAACCAAATTGTAAGTAAGTATCTTGTACAAAATTAGCTAGGCGAGAACTAAACATCTGCACCCAGTATCGAAAAGCCCAGCGGGAACGTAGTTCACGAAGTTTTAGAGCCAGAAAATGCCGTATTAAGGAACGGAAATTCTGCGGAAAAATGAAACATAATTGATGAGAGGGTACAAAGCCGGTGAGTTGGGCCCAAAGACGCGTTTCAATATACGTGAGAAAATTCCAATCTCGGGGGCTAAGGGTAAAACCAGTTTTCAGCACTTGTCGCGGCATAGCATTTTTGTCCTGAAAGTGGGGAGAGATGGTTTCAGTACGTGACGAAAGCACAAGACAACAAGCCATTTTGGGCAGTACTATAGCAAGAAGATAAGGGATGTTATATGAGTACTTACTTTAGAAGTGGACGAAGGGGACACTCTAAAAAAAGTAAAAAATAGGTACATGTATGTATAAGTTTTGGATTGTTGCGTGATTATACAGGGTGACCACAAAAAATAGTGTGAGCCCCTAAACAAAAATAGGAGTTCTGTATAAGTCGTGTTGAGCGTAGCGTCGCCTTAACAGCGCCGTGGCCTCGTAGGCATTTCGTTTCTCGGCCAAGACTCCAACATGGGGGTTCTTGAGATGGCAGAGAAAACGTTCGTCAATCATGAAACATGTAAATCTGGATGGGTCCATTTCTAGGAGCATCTCAAGCTCTCAGACTCCTGTCAGTATTATGCGACCTATGTCATTGTGTCGACTAGTGAATAAAATGGTGACTTCGGCATTGTGTTCAGTAGAATTGGCGTTAGTGACCGATGAGTGTTATCCCGACACAGATACTGTGTCAGGGAGGGAGTGGGGCTCAAAATTAGCGCCCACACTATCCTCAGTTTATGCCTAGCAAGTATCATTCCGAATCAGGTGACAGAACGCCACCAATACTAGGCTGTTCTGATCGTACATCTGGCGGAAAAACAAATTTATCCTCCTCTGGAAAAGTATCTAATGATAGCTCTCTTAGCGAGTGGGAAGAAAGCGCGGCTTCATCCGGATCGGAAGTTGATGAGTCCCACGAAGTCGAGGTACTTGGTGGGCACGCCCGGTTAACGTATAATTTATACATATAACATAAAGTAGCATGGCTGCAGGCCATATGATCAATTTCCTGGTGGCATGTTAACGGGCACGTCAAGGAAAGATCAAGTTCTGACCGAAAGATCCACGTATGCCAATCCGATGAGCGGTATTTCTGTAAGTTAAGTACGTAGCGCGTCGGCCAAGCGGCACGCAACAGCGTTGTGCATGTAGATCCAAAAGAAAAGACAACTGCACCGTGTGGTACATGGGAGGATATGCGATCCAGAGCCATAGCTAATGTATAATGGCCCGACTCAAATGAAATGCGTGATTCCGCCTCATATTGTGCAATTTTAATACAGTGGGTGATAGAAAGTCCCGCTGAAGGAAATGCAGGTCGAAGAAGAAAATGATCTTCGTCATGTATAACAGGCTCTCCAAGCGGCGTTTCATTAATGCAAAGAAAGCTAATTTCTTACGCAATAAAAAGACAGGATCCAGAGTGATCCCTGTGACCGCTACAAAATATGCATCAGAAAGTGATTCATATGGACTCACTGGCATATGCGTCCCTGCACTTTTCGAAATACTGGTGCTGTGTTCCATCATTAAAACAGTGACGGCTTCAACATCCAAATAATAGGGAGTACGTTAAGTCTGAAAAGAAACCGTACGTCATGTGCTTTACACCATAAATATGAAGGGTGCAAAGTAACCACATTAACAACTTCGTTTATGTAAATTGATTATTTGACACACAAAAATAACTACGAGTAATTACTGTATCACTATGCAGAATGTGAGTTTAAGAGTCCAGTATATCTTCGACATAGACGTGAGTACTTTATTTAGAGTATAAACTCACTATTATATTGGAATTTTACCATTATGATACAAAACTTATTGAGACAAGTAGTTTCAGCGTTATCGTTGGAATCGTCAGCCGCGAAGAGAAATTTCATCCGGTCGCAAATCAGAGAGGGAGCAAGACGGCGGACGAGAAAAAAAATAACTATTTGAGGGCTCTGCTTCCTGTGCAACCGGAAGTTACAATCTATCAAGTGTATATGCTTTTTTAAGTTGGTACAATCCAGTGGTATTATACTTAGTAGAGCGACAGGATGCCTACGGTAGTAGATATCCGTCGTATACAACTGAGAATATTTAGCCACTTCTGGAGGCAGATCTGCCGTCTAGTGTTTTCACCGGAAAATTACGGGTGTTTCCTTGCTCCCGGAACTCGGGACCGTTTTCTAGCGTGGTGCCGCGGAACGTTCCGCATCAGTGACGGGTTCCTAGCGGTAACACGGGAGATGCGTATTCAGCTCGAGGATTCTGAGGGAGTTCATCACGGTGGAACGTTCTGGTTGCCCCTCTTCCACAGTGCAACTAATCATGGATGGGGGTGTTTGGTACCTCAATTACTAAAGGTAAGTGAATAATAAATATTGTACTTATTATGTATTTGCACGCGTGGCGTGGCGAAATTCTGTAGGATGTATAGTACCCCTAAGCACTGCGACACTTGGATTTCAGCAGGGTGTGCATGAAGTAATAGTCTGCTGTAATCACTGTACGTGTGTGAGAGAACCTACGCATGTCCCATGCAATGGGTTTAAAGCTTAATCGTCTAATCCACCGAGTCACCAAAAGAAAGGATGTGACCACAATTCAGATGTCAAAGAAGGGAGAGAACTTGTATGTATCAACGAGCAGCTCCGTATTAACAGTCCTTACTGACATCTACTTTATTATGCGAGATTATCGTACTCATCGTGCAATGGGAAGGGAAAAGAGAAAGGAGAAAGAACACATTCATGGGCGCCCACATTCATTCGAAAGAAATTCCCTTCACACCATGAACGATTTCGCGCGCTTACAACTTCTCGTGATGTCTGGGCTCGTCTTAAAATCCGTTAGTCACTTAACCCCAGCAGGTTGGCCACCCCCGCTGTGGTTCGGACCCTTTTCGAGGTTCTCCGTTCTAAAACTAACGATATCGATTGTGACATGTTATAGATGTGTGTGGTAAATATACCGCATGTAGGTTCTCCTTTATCACGTTTGCTTCGTTTTATTTTATTTTTTTGTTTATATGTTATGTAGGTTATTACTCATGCATATCGCAGTGACGAGTTTATTATAGTACTTTCCCTAGCCATCAACTACATAGCGCTACTCATCGCAGTGGGTTTGTTATGTCTCTAAAGTATAATCTCGTGTGTTCTAATATAATTGGGTTAAATAGTTTTGTATCAATAAGTAAGATAAGCAGCAATTCATTAGAACGTTCATGACAACATTTTCTGTCAGTTTTCACCAACGTCAGTGTATGGTTCTATGCCCAGCATATTTTTACAAAGAGGATAGCCTGTGGCTTCCTGTTCCTATATAGGTATAAATAGGAGGAAAGAAGAAACAAAATTTCAGTGGTACTGACGTACAAAGTAACTGAATAATTTTCCTCTTTTTCTTTCTTTATTTTGTTTTATATCTATTAGTGTTTCTAAGGAAAATGTAACATACTTATATTACAATTGAAGCACTGTACTGAAGTATTATTATTGATGGTATAACCCACACGGTTTAGTGCTTGACTTAACACTGTTCTTAACTGCATTAATATAAAAAGAGTTCCTTTCCTTTCCTGTCCGTGCCTGCTGCTGTTCGTCCCTCATCTCTGGAAAGTGTTGAGCTAATAATGACTCAAAATATTTGTCAAACAATTTGTTAGATGATAACTGGGCCATCGGCGCAGTTTCCACGGGTCGTACATTTACACAACCCGTAAATTCTTGCTTTACATCCGAATCATCCATCGGGCAATCTATTTCGGATTCTGAGTATTCAGAGTATTCTGATAGGGTATCCCATTCATCAGATGTATCCCATTCATCAGAACTATTTACAAATTCTGAAAGGGAAGGAGGAGTAACGGGACTCGGTATATCAGCCGAGTCGAACGGTTCTGGTTCGATTGATGGATCTTTTACGACTGTATTATTCACCTCTGGCAATAGTAAATTAGGGCGTTTCTTTCCCGTTTGATGTGGGTATCTACGAACGGAGTCTGACTTTGAGGATCCCGAGGGAATGGGAACGTCTTGCTCGTTCCTGTAATCGTCCGTAGCGGGATCCTCTCCCGGGGACGGAATCAGTCGGCCAATCACTAGGCCTGCTGGTAAAAATTGACCGGTATCTTTTGAACCTATGCTCACTAGCGGTATGCTAATTTGTCTGGTAGGATTTGTAACTGTTAATTCTGGGAACTCGCAATGGTACCACGTTTGTATGCCACTTGAAGGTTGAAGGTCCCAGTAATATATATCCTGCCGAGGGATGTCAATTTTCATTATACATTCGGTATGATAACTTAGTTGAACACTATATGGTAATGCAATATCATAGATCGGCAGACCGTCTACCGCCTGATTGGTTACCACGGTCAAGTGTTTCTGTTTTGGATCGTCCAATGCAGAACACGAAGATTTCTTAGTTATTTGCAGTTGCCCTAAAGAGTTATTTACCTTAGCCGAGTCAGTTTGTTCTTTAGTTCGCGATGTGTAAAGATTATTAGTAATTTCCTTGGAGGAAGATGGTAGTAAAGACCCTTCCTTTGCAGGCAAATTTTGAGGAGTAGCTTGTGTCACTCCAGGGTGTGTGTTATTCTTGCGAGTTATAGTAATAGTCCCTCGACTATTCAACACATGTGCGTTGGTTTTACCAAGTGGTGAAGTTGTACAAGGGTGATTAGGTGCGTGAAGTTCAAATTGGAGGGAGGTAAGTATTGTTTTAGCGTCCTCTTCAGGACTCACGGTGATCTCAGCTGGGATGGTCCCAGTAGAACTCACACTCTCAACCTGCTCTTGACTGTCTGTGGCACCCTGCCTTTTTGGTGGCACCGACAGTTCACTGGGAGCTGGCTGCAAAGTGGAAGAAGTCACGGGGGAGGAGAATTTCGGGACTTTGTCCTTCCACATTCTGGGATTTCTCCATATTGGTGCGTCCTTCTCAGGAAATGCCGTGATCCTATTTACAGTCGGTTCAAAGGGTTGGGCCTGATTTTCCGTACGGGCTGGTTGTAACGTTCCTTGCGCATCCACCTGTTGAGATGAGCAGGAGGAGTGATTACTGTCATCATTCGGTATGAGGGAAGAAGAGAATTTCTTCTTCCTTCCTCTGCGTCGCTTACGCCGTCGAGACCGCCGCAACGGTGACGAGGCTCGCGTCGCGTCGCTAGCTGCATTTGAATTAGCCAAACTAGTGGTGTCACTAACTTGAGAATTTATATTCTGTTGCGTCCACTCAGAACGTGGAAAGTGAGCAGTATACTGTTTATGAGAGCGTTTACGGTTTCTTGGCGTAGTGCGAGTGACGGCGTTCGGGACCGGTTCTGCATGCACGTCGGAATATTCGTTCCACCTGTGGCGCAGATATTGCTTGTCCGACTTCCTTCTGTGTATATGTTCATCTCTTTTCCGAATATGCGGAACCTGTTTAAAGTGAGTGCAATTAACATTCTGTTTTCGTCTTCTCCTGGACTTCTGTTCCGGGGGTAGCTCAAAGAAAAGATCTTGAGCAGCATTTCCAAATGCATTGGCAATGACTAGATGGTCCCGCAGAATAACTGAAACATGTCTGTGTAGGAAGTCAGCCCCAAGTATTACTGAATATGAACAATACTCCGGTGGAATTATTGCAAAATCTAGATATCGTCGCATAGTGTTATTGAGATGATCCGTGAAATAGCACGGAACACGTATTACTCTTAGTAACTCGCTAGTCTTAGCACCGACCCCTTTTATCCGGGTATAGCCCTTTGTAAACGGGGGGGTTAAATACTGCTTAGGTACAAAATCAGCCTTCGCCAGTGAGATAGCGGCCCTGCTATCTATCAGCGCAGAGCCCCAATTGGGCACTATCCTGACCGATACGGTACACAAACTTCCGCCACCCCGTCCTATCCCATAGTTGTTAAAAATCCGATTCCTATAGGGTAGAAGAGAGGGCTTTGCCGGTTCGGCACCGACGTAATCTTCCGGGCAATGGGACACAGGAATGTAATAGGGTTCGTTGGCAAGCTTCAGTGCTGGCCAATCTATTCTTTCGTTGCACCACAGTATTTCTGGGTGTTTTCTCGTATATGTCATGCGGTTTGCAGTTTCCAGTTTCCTAAGATAATCCATACATTCATCTAAATCGTTCATGTCGTCAACACCAAGTATTAGTTTCTCTAAAGGCTCGGGCCGCAAACCTGCTCTGATCTTATGCATCAATTTAGTCTTATCTAGTTGTCCACGAAGAAATTTGAGATCTTTCATTAGTTTAAAAATGAGGGCCAAACTATACTCGCCTGCGCTCTGCTTTCTATTTTCTAAATCATACTCAAGATTAACACGATAATGGATGGATGGGAAAGCTGAGATTATTTTACTTTTTAATTCTGGATAGGTAAGCGTAGGCTGGGTTGCAATTTGCAGAAAATACCACGCACTGGCTGAGCCTGTTAAAGTAAGAGGAAAGAAATCTGCGATCTCCTGTGATGTCCAATCATATATACGTGCCGTGAGTTCGTTTTCTACAGCCTCGTATCTACCTCCTGAAAACAACGGGATTTTCACATCTGGGTAAATACGATATGCTTGAGATCCAGTATCCGCCTCAGCGGTATGTGGACCGCCTTTAGGTGGTGGAGTTTGCGTATTTTTCTTTAAGTATAAATCTGAGATCTTAGGCTTTTCTAAAGTAGGCTGCGACGAAGGTTCTGAAACCGGACTAGTTTTAAATTCTCTTTCAGATTTTATGTTAATGTTATTTTTGTGTTCTGAACTGGTATCTTGAGTTGAACCTAACCTTTGACTGTTAAATGTTTGCTTTGAATCACTCTCATACGGGGAGAGTTCAGTTGTTCTATCCTCTGATTTGTTTGTGTGGGGTTCAATTTCTGCCGAAAGCGTCGCAGAATTGAATCTACTTTCAACCCTACTTGGTGATGGTGATTTCGAACTTTGTTCTGGTCTAACCGCTATATTTTCCAACTTGTTGGTGCCACTATCTGTGGGCGAGCCTACACTACTAGGTGGAGAGACAAGCGTTATTTTCGGGGGATCATACCGCCCTGTTTCCTGATACTTCCTCATTTCCTTAGTAGCAGGTGAATCGCTAATACTGTGTTCCGAACTGACAAAAGGTGCACAGAATAAACTACTACTGGGTCTGACACTATTTTTGGACTGATGTGTACTTGGCGAAAAAGAAGGGGGTGAATAAGATTTTGGTTTTTCAATCTCCTTTAAACATACAATTGATGGCGCGTATTCGGCGTACTCAAATATTTTTCCAACGTTCTCTAAGACTCTTGATTCCGACCATGATTCGTTATCGTTTGAATCCTTTTCTTCCTCTTCCTGCTTGGGCGACTGAGCGGTAGAAAGATCCTCATTTTCCTTATCTTCGGCGACTGAAGATTTTGTTTTACTGTCAAAGATGTTGTCATCCTCTCCTTCACTACTCTTAATGAGCATCAGATCCCTGGCCGTTCTCTGGGGCGTTGATGCTATCAGGGGGTCCCAATTTGAATATGTGAGGTCGTCTCCTGGGTTCCACGGAGGTAGGGAGGTGCCTTCATTACTCAACGAGGTAGTAGTTAACTCTGGGCTTCTTCTATGGGAATGCTCCTTTTCTTCCTCGGAGAGGGATTCTTCCTCAGGTCGTAGCCTATTCAATTCGTATTCTAACCAAGATTCCCGTAGGATATCGTCGTCTCCGGATTCCGAAGTACTAACGTTTCCATCCGACCATCTAACCTGTTTAACTACATCGAGCAGATTGTCTATACTATCTAGGTGCGCCAGTTATTCTTCGAAAGGCAGAACAGTTTCAAACATGACGGGATTGGTTTGTGTAGCAATGCTACATAACACTTTGAGATCTGGATTTGTCTCAATTCTGCTCATTTTTGGAAACCTAAAGTCCGTTTGAACGCTAGTGTCCGTTCGTTGCACGGACGAGTCTGTTTGAATCTCACTACTAACGTCGCCATTTGACCATCTAACGCTCTTAACGGAACTAAGTAAATTATCAATTTCACCTAGCTGCTCTAATTTTTGTTCCAACGGGATGTTTTTGTCAAACATAATAGGATGCGTTTGCGAAGCAACGGACCGTAGAACCTTAAGATCCGGATCCGTTTCAATGCGGATCATCTTAGGGAACCTATAGTCTGTCTGTATACTAACATCTCTTTTTGGCAAGGCTTCAGTTTGTATATCTACGTCAAATTTTCCTAACACTAAGTCTGTAGGGCGTAAGCCCTCTATAACAGTTGAAGGATCGGTTTGAAAAACAAGACCTATTTTCTCATCACCCACGTCTGGACGACGCAATACTGTAACTTGTATTTTCTTATTTCTCATTTGCTTAACCCAGGGTCGAACTAAGGTCCCTACCACTGGTGAGAATCCTGTCTCTAATGATTTTCTAACTTGGTCTACAATTTCATCATCCCTACTCTGACTCAAAGAAATCGAGTCACTTATCTTACTCTCTTCTTCATTTTCCACGTCAATACTCGCATAAATAGGTTCTTCATTCATATCCGCGTCTAAAGGTTCACAACTAGTATTAGCATATACGGGTTCCAGCCCAGACTGTTCGGGAACAGACTCGTCAGGAATCTCTGACGGTTCATACTTAATTGGGAAATAAATTACTTCTATACCCTCAGGCCCCTGTGAAGAAATATGTTCCTTGTCGCTATTAGTGCTCGACTCAACTGCGATTGACTTATTTTCTATAGCCTCTATTTCTGTTTCACTTCCCTGAACTAAGTTCGATTCGGTATTGGGAACGACACCTGAAATAGATCCTAATTCAATAGTCCCGCGAGGGTCTGTTTGACCTGCAACGATTAATTCTGCTCTTTTTAACTCTTCTGCTAAGTTTAATTCGTTTGCTAAAGTCTTCGGATCGACTCCCGGTGGGGTCTCATTCATTTCTGCCTCAGTAAACAAAGTTCAAGGAAAAGGTTGCGGTTTCTCACATGTTCCTGTGTTGACCGTCGCAGGGATTGGTTCAGTCCCTACCGGACTGGATGTTGCCAGTGACGTCATTACGCAGCCAGAAGAAGGCGGTTCCTCTATCTTAATACTAGGAGGGTCAAGATATAGAGTTCTATCGGCACTAACATTCAGCTCTCCTGAAGTATTTATTTGCCCCGGATTAAATGGAGGGGGAGGATATTCAGGAGGACCATATCCTGGCGATTTCATTTTGTGGCAATTTGTACAAAAGACATTTAGCCATCTATCTATAATATAATTATGCTTTCCATCATGAGCTGGTGAATTAGGACAATGTGATTTACCTATGTCCCGCAATTTTGTTTTTAGTGTCTGCGTAAAACTCATGTTTGTTTACAATTTTCAGTTCAGCGAGTACTCGTCCGTGACAATGCCCTTGTTAACCTACTTCTTATTTTAGCAATGACAGGAAGAAGACAAAAATGTTGTGGTTCATTGCGTTATTTCCTTCAATCGTACGGAAATAAAAAATATAATTCTAGATTGAATTTATCATAATAGACATACTTCCTTCTTCCTGTATATTTTTATTCCTTTAAAAAATGTAGAATTTACGTAGTATATTGATATTCCTGTTATTTTTAAAACCAAATTTAATGCTCTGTTTTATCTTCTTTTACTTTTTATCAAATTTTAATGTCTGATAAGTATCTCAAATTACGCCGATATTAATTTGCTAAAAGGCTAGTAGGCTGAACACTGTCACGGAACGCACTGCACTAAACACGGGATTACATGCTACTAAGTACGTTCACTATTCGCAAAAAAAGAAAAAGTTTTTCCGTTATATTTTTTTTTAACTAGCGCAACAACACTGTCTATTTCTATAGTTTCCGAAGCACAACTTATAATATTAGCACTAAGTAATTTACGAAAAGAAAGATAAACTACATTTCCTGCGATAACATAACCAAGCAAGCCAAGGTAAATGTAAGGACTATACAAACCAAAAATATTGTACCCAAGGCACCTCCACCAAAATCTGTTACATTTATTGTTAGTAAGTTGGTGTGTGAGTTTGGTTTGGGGGCTCCACCACCTGTGCAACATACGCACAGGACAGGTTCGATGGAATGAACCTATACTTCTCTCTCTCGTATTCTTCCTCCTACCTGACGGATTCTGTATTAATCCGCGATTAACCTCGAACTGAGCGTTTTCTTCGGTCGCTAGTCTGGAATCAAGTAACTGGTACCTTAATGGAAGAGAAGTAGCATCAAAGTTCGTAGCTCAGAGGCTTAATTTTAAGACTGTACCTGAATCGCCCAGTACAAATGTGAGGATTCTTGGCTTGCACCTAAATCATTAAATGAGTCCAATAAATAAATAAATAAGAATTCCATAATAAAGTATTTATTACGAAAGAAATCAAAAAGAGGAGAAGTACAATCGAGTTACATAAAGCGTGACCAGACTATTTATAGTACAACTGACATTACTCCATCTTACATATATGTTACTAGCCTACAGACTGCTCCTCAGTTCGCGAAACTTCCACATATTGTAAAAATGTGAAGAGAAGAAAAAAAAGAGATTTAAGAAATACCAGGACTCGAGCAGCAAGTAAGGTGTTAATGTTCGCGTAACCCTTTAGCTTTTCTTGGCATGTTATCGCTTCTTAAGAAATTTCAAGTTCAATCATATTGATGGCGAACTTAGAAATAATTTCTAGGTTCGGCAGCATACCTGAGTCCGAAGTAGTAGCGCAACTGCTGCAAATTGGAGACGAGACCAGCGCAGGTTGAGTGCCGGCCCAAAACAGGATATCGGCAAGGTCGAACTCACCTCTTTTATACTCTCGGGGCGGTGGCTATTGCATCAGATTTCACCGTGTTTCATCCGATTGCACCACTTCCTGCATTTCACCTAATTGCACCATATTGCACCACATGTGGGCGGATAGTCAAGGCCAATCTAGCTTCTTTCTATTGTCTTTACGACCTCTATCTCACCTTGAAGGAGTGTGTGGGCCGATAGCCAAGGTCAATCCAGCACCTTTCGAGGAGCGCGTGGGCAGGAGTCGACACGTGGCAGGAAGCAGAGTACAACTAACATTGCCGTTGCCCTATCGGCCAACTATGGTACTAACCCATGCTAGGCTATACACCTCGCGGCGAAACTATATTTCTGTTGAGATTTATTATTTTACTATCTATATATTTAGGGTTTCCTTGTTCTTTCTTTACAACTGGATTTCGTTCTGCCATCATGAATGGCACAAGACCTTCTTTGCTTTGTCTTTTATATTTCTGTTCGCTGCTCTGCGGTCTTACAGCCAACAGGGGCCAGGAACACAGCTTAGCCAGGCAGAGTTTTAAATAAATCATTCCCGGAAGAATATTTTTCTCCCCTGTCTCCTGCCACTATGTCACCGCCACTAGCTCCCACTCCAAACCACAGAATCGAAACCCGGCCATCAGGGTTATCGGCGACTTTAGATGGTAACATCTGCTCCAGCCTACCAAAAAAAAGAAGAAAAAGAAAAAAAGTCTAACGTTGTATGTTTAAAAGATTTTTGTGTAGTTTTTTTTAAACATGCCCATCCGGCGTCAAAGGGTTAAATTAGTTGGCAAGCTTCAAACAAAATAAAAATTCCTAAAACAACTTAGTGAAAAGTAATGAATGAGTGAAAATGGACGGGATTTCTAATTAGCGACGTGCCAAATCTTTTACAAAGAGAATGATTGTTGTTAATAATGAACACTTGGTGTTACTTCAGGAAATTACATAATTCTTTGATGTAGTACATCAATACTTGGTAAGCAATTATACTTGACACCAGACTAGAACATATCAACTGCAGTTTGTCTTATGAGGTTTGTACACGTTTGTTTCCTACCTCGGAGCAGTCGTGGCGATGAAAGATCAAACACAATATGTACTTTGTAACGAGACACACAAACTTATTACCTGTAGGACATGTATTGAAAGTCTTACATTATTGCATCATAATTTTCTTTGACTCAAATTGTGGCCGCTATGATTTGAGCCAGCCTATATAAAACCGTGGAAACATAACCAAGTGCATCATCGTTAGTTACAATCAAAGGCTTTAGAATGACAATTAGAAAAGGTGAATTACCTTTGTGATACAATAATTTAGGCTGAGATAATAAGTGATACTATGACCCTTGTGATAAGAATTGAACATGAGAGGATAGCTTGAAACTAACTACATCGATATGTATTTCCTTGCTCATGATCTTTAAATTACCTTTAGTTGACCTTTCATCACCCATTTGAACCCGTCAAGCAGTTGACATTTCAATACCCTTATGTCCATTTATTTAAAAATAAAACTTAAGTACTCAATGGAAGGTATGATCAATTTCCACATCAAGGATACCTAATGATCAGTATCGTTATAATAGACCTTGCACTTATGTACCCTCTTTTGGTTTTGTACTTACAAAATCTTACATGCTAATAATTAGGTTGTAATACATAAGAACCAAACCTAAAGGATCGAAATGCCACTGCTTGATTATGGATTACCTGCTTACAGTTAGGTAAGCATTTTAAGATAATTACAATACATCATACTGGTGAAGGGCGGTATAATCTTACTTCACAATACTACGTTGTGGAACTGAGTTATATATGAATCATGGCTTGGTAGGAATGATACTATTAGGCGGGTGATCCGCTTTACAGTTAACTTTGAAGTATTACATAGGTTGAATAGGACTAAGTACCATATTGTGATACGCCCTTCGAAAGGAAGGCTATGTGAGTCATGCGATTTGTGGCCGCACAGGAAATTTCCATGCTTTGAATCACTAGTCGCATAGATAATCATATAACCTTACTTATCTTATTGTTCGACTTCGAACCTTGTTAGCACCCTGAACGACACTGAGTTCAAGTTGCTGTACAGGAGTTCGATGTTTGAGAGAAATAGTTAAAAATTACATTGATCTATTAGTTATTTGCATGTGGAAATAATTTCTGTATCAACACTTTATAGGTGTAGTGAGATGGAATCGATTAACGAATTAATGGATTCCTCCTCTAACAATTGAAGTCCTAGTCTCAACATGGATATTTTTTTTTGTTTGTTTTAATTTTAGGTTTACACGCAATTGTAATAATGAACCCAATAAGATGAGGATGATTAGGATTTATTTAGCAACCTGCATGATTAGGTTCTCACTGTATTGTCATTTTTATGAAGGCTGAGTAATACTAAATGGTGCATACGAGTGAATCAGCTTCGAACCCGTGCCCGAGACTGTTGATAACTAGGCGGCCACAGTCTATGATTAGTGTCTATTATTACTGATATATTATGTTTTTCATCAGTCAGCACTGTGGGAAGGGTTCGCCTGTAAGTCCGGGGTTCGGTTCCAAGATGATTTTCTCGTATATTAAAAGAAAAAAAAAGAAAAAGAATCTAAAACAAGATTAGATTTTTGTTCTTGTGGCTTAATCAAGCTAGCAGGAAAGTTGCTTTATTAAAGGAATACATATCTTGTTGTGCGGAAACAGTTTTTAGCACATAAGTTATTGTGGTTACAAACAGGATTTCTGCTTCATTGTCTGACTGCTACACAACAAGTGGACAAAATATCCCTTTTTAAGATACTTATTTTTTAACATTGTAATATTAAAAATTACAATATACATCATAATTTAAAATTTACTTCTTTTATCTCTTAGAATACTAGCTTGAATAACCGGATACCTACAATCATCGGTTATCATCCCTGATGTCTATGCATAGTGATATAGTGGTTAGTGATGCATATATAGGAAGTTTCGGGTTCAATCCCGACGAACATAGCATGAGGCCCTCAGTGATGTAAACAAAAAGACAAATACATTATAATATTTCTAAAACGTTAGCCTCATAGTGTAACATGGTTTTACGGTTATAAAGAAATAAGATAATACCAGTAGATAACGAGTCAATATAAACGTAATGACACATATACAATTCGCTTAGTTACATGAGTAATGAAGCGCATACAATATATTGATGTATATTCGGTTTAGTTCATTGTCCTTCTGCTTCAGCATCGAGGCTATACAAGATGCGGGAAGGTAGTTCTAAGTTGCATTCCAACCATTTCGGATTCCACTGGTGGGTTCCTCTCCTGGGTTTGACAGTCGTAGGAGTAAAGATAACTGTGATATTTTGTCAAACCACTTGGGCATTGGACGTTTTTATTGAAAGTTCCTAAAGATCAGTCCTTTACGTATGACAGAACACTGATGAAGAGAAATAGTCCTTGTCTAGTTCTTTTAAAGAGATGATATGATTGAAGATAATGAAAATGTTCACTTCCAGAGATTGGTTACAATGGGTCTTATTATGTTATTCACTTTTCACGGGGATGAGTTGACACTGCTACTTGTTGCCTTTATTATGAGTTCCTTAGTTATTAACCGAAGATACACAGTGATTAGGGTCACGGGTCATTAGTTGTGTAAACTTTAAGAAAGTTCATCGCCGCTGATTCAGCTAACGTCTGGTAAACTTCTTAACATTTCATGCCGTTTAACGTTTGAGTGTGGGAGCGTCATGTTGGATGGTCATAGTCTCTTATGAATAAGGATCTGCATCCATGGTTAGGCATTTGGCGTGCACCAATCAGGTATGTGACTAGGCTGGACGGTGACAAAACTTTCTTCTCTGCTATACTGGAACAGTTGTAGAAACTCACTCGGCTTCTTAGACTTTGACTCTAGGCTCGACGGGTCATCTCGGGTCCTGGTACCTTCTGGGTCACACGGCAGTAATCAGGACAGCTCAATGAAATGGTCTCTGAATGAAATGGTCTCCTGAAACGAGGCAACTTGTAACATGCGTACTGTCATTGGGCTTTAATATGACACCAACAATGAGTACAGTAGGGAAGAGATGAAAAGACCCGTGGGATGGTCACAATTGTGTTTTTTTTCACTAGGTTGATTTCTTTTTTTGTTTTTTTTAAATGACTGTGGTTATTACCACCAATATTATATCGGATGATTCTTGGTTTTCTTTGTGTGAAAACTTATAGGGTTATTAGGGTAGAGGTATACCCAGTGTAAAAGTTTTGGTTTAGTTAACCATCATCGGCGTGAATAGTATCACCGCAGGCCTGTGCTTTTCGAGTATCGAAGTATTATGTGTAATCGAAGGCGTAGTATGTTTGGTCAATGGAAATATAATCGAGGACTGCTTCCGAGACTTCAATATTGTACGAGTTCAAAATTTACTCAGTGTTATATAACTACCAATTTTGTAACACTATAGTTGGTCAATATGAGAGCAATTAGGTATTTTTTGGTTTACGGGGGACGACTAGTGTGGCTGACCACACATTCTCGTCTGTACTGTATTCAAACCATTGGTAAGAAGAAGCATAAAACTTTTAACGTTTAGTACACATTCGGGCTGTTTTCCACTGTGCATGTTAACTAACGGAATGTTCGCCGACGGTGTTGAACGGTGCGCTGACCACACATCAAGAGAATCAGAACCGGGTGTTGTTTTGGTTCTGCTTAATTGAACAACGCTAGAAGGCAACAAGAAGGTTTGCTGTACGGAAATATGAGTACAAACTGAAGGGATTTTGAAGCGATATGGGTTATAGTGGAATGATCACGTAGGAGGAGAGTCTTTGCTTTAGCTCCCGAATCAGAAAATAATGGGTGATTAGTGATGTAAAACGACTCGGCACTTGGTTATTCTACTAGACAAATATACGCGTTCTTCTGAACTCATTGGAGGGACAAAAGGGGCAATGGAGCTTTTATTGAACACAGGGGCATTCGTAATCCAATAAGCAGGCACATATTGAAGTAAAAATTACGGTAGGTGAGGAGTTGTAGATAGACTAATTTCTTATTGAAGGATTTGGCTATATGGGTCACGGGCTTCAGTTTGAGAAACACTCCGACTAGTGATTTATAGTTGCCGGGAGAATTTCAACTGAGATACATAACTGCAATCCCTGGCGAGGAGATAGGAGCGCGACACAACACTTCCGGTAAGAAGCGATAACTGCTTCAGGTTTAGCATTTGTCACTACGCGAGTGTACTTTCCTCCTCGTTATGGAATTAGGGGGCGATGAATTCTTCTCATTTCAGCTGATGCTTTTCTCTTCACTGTGGCTTCGCGAGCGATCCTCCGCGGTGAGCGGGGGGAGATCCGTCATCCGTTAAATAAGCATTATCTTTTGGCTCATATAAGTTGCTATTGTTCTAGGTTTTAAATCTCTTCGTTATTCTTATGAGGTTAAATTAGTCATTCCTAATAAGGAGGAGGGAATGGCAACGATAAACTGTTCTGTATTCTTCCTTCTTTTTATGATTTATGTTGCTAATTAAGACTTTGCTTGTTTTGTTTATTCAACTAATTTTCATCTCAAATTGCCAACTTAGAAAAATATATGCTAGCATCTACCAGAAATTTTCATAGTAATTTATTTTATAATACCAATTCCAAATAATCGTACTATCAGTTTCCAATCAATCTTCTTGCTCAACGCTCTATAATTAAGATGAAACACAATAAGAGGGCGTTGATTAACTACCCAAATGTAATCTTCCCAATACACTTACTTCTTTGCAATCGAATGATTCCGCCATTTTTAATCTATATGAAGTATGTTAAAGAACTTTTTACCACTTACTTTAATCAAAAAAGACCAAATAAAGAAAAGAGTGTGATACATTATACTTAAGCGTGCTTTCCTGGATTCTTTCGCTTTACTGTACGGCTTTGGCTTCTCAGCGTAGATCGCTCTTCTTCTTAAGTTGCGGGTGGTTCTTCTCAGCAACCATATGCTATTTCCCTATAAAGACACTTACCAACTAGAAAATTTCTTATTATATACCGAATATTAATAGGATTCCTGCTTCGTACAGTATGTTTTAACATTTTGGGGTGGATATCTGCACCCAGTATCGAAAAGCCCAGCGGGAACGTAGTTCACGAAGTTTTAGAGCCAGAAAATGCCGTATTAAGGAACGGAAATTCTGCGGAAAAATGAAACATAATTGATGAGAGGGTACAAAGCCGGTGAGTTGGGCCCAAAGACGCGTTTCAATATACGTGAGAAAATTCCAATCTCGGGGGCTAAGGGTAAAACCATTTTTCAGCACTTGTCGCGGCATAGCATTTTTGTCCTGAAAGTGGGGAGAGATGGTTTCAGTACGTGACGAAAGCACAAGACAACAAGCCATTTTGGGCAGTACTATAGCAAGAAGATAAGGGATGTTATATGAGTACTTACTTTAGAAGTGGACGAAAGGGACACTCTAAAAAAAGTAAAAAATAGGTACATGTATGTATAAGTTTTGGATTGTTGCGTGATTATACAGGGTGACCACAAAAAATAGTGTGAGCCCCTAAACAAAAATAGGAGTTCTGTATAAGTCGTGTTGAGCGTAGCGTCGCCTTAACAGCGCCGTGGCCTCGTAGGCATTTCGTTTCTCGGCCAAGACTCCAACATGGGGGTTCTTGAGATGGCAGAGAAAACGTTCGTCAATCATGAAACATGTAAATCTGGATGGGTCCATTTCTAGGAGCATCTCAAGCTCTCAGACTCCTGTCAGTATTATGCGACCTATGTCATTGTGTCGACTAGTGAATAAAATGGTGACTTCGGCATTGTGTTCAGTAGAATTGGCGTTAGTGACCGATGAGTGTTATCCCGACACAGATACTGTGTCAGGGAGGGAGTGGGGCTCAAAATTAGCGCCCACACTATCCTCAGTTTATGCCTAGCAAGTATCATTCCGAATCAGGTGACAGAACGCCACCAATACTAGGCTGTTATGATCGTACATCTGGCGGAAAAACAAATTTATCCTCCTCTGGAAAAGTATCTAATGATAGCTCTCTTAGCGAGTGGGAAGAAAGCGCGGCTTCATCCGGATCGGAAGTTGATGAGTCCCACGAAGTCGAGGTACTTGGTGGGCACGCCCGGTTAACGTATAATTTATACATATAACATAAAGTAGCATGGCTGCAGGCCATATGATCAATTTCCTGGTGGCATGTTAACGGGCACGTCAAGGAAAGATCAAGTTCTGACCGAAAGATCCACGTATGCCAATCCGATGAGCGGTATTTCTGTAAGTTAAGTACGTAGCGCGTCGGCCAAGCGGCACGCAACAGCGTTGTGCATGTAGATCCAAAAGAAAAGACAACTGCACCGTGTGGTACATGGGAGGATATGCGATCCAGAGCCATAGCTAATGTATAATGGCCCGACTCAAATGAAATGCGTGATTCCGCCTCATATTGTGCAATTTTAATACAGTAGGTGATAGAAAGTCCCGCTGAAGGAAATGCAGGTCGAAGAAGAAAATGATCTTCGTCATGTATAACAGGCTCTCCAAGCGGCGTTTCATTAATGCAAAGAAAGCTAATTTCTTTCGCAATAAAAAGACAGGATCCAGAGTGATCCCTGTGACCGCTACAAAATATGCATCAGAAAGTGATTCATATGGACTCACTGGCATATGCGTCCCTGCACTTTTCGAAATACTGGTGCTGTGTTCCATCATTAAAACAGTGACGGCTTCAACATCCAAATAATAGGGAGTACGTTAAGTCTGAAAAGAAACCGTACGTCATGTGCTTTACACC
The DNA here is from genome assembly GCF_964235325.1 of Thermobia domestica. Classification (NCBI taxonomy): domain Eukaryota; kingdom Metazoa; phylum Arthropoda; class Insecta; order Zygentoma; family Lepismatidae; genus Thermobia; species Thermobia domestica. The sequence continues at coordinate 109,520,462 of NC_137457.1, forward strand.
ATAAATATGAAGGGTGCAAAGTAACCACATTAACAACTTCGTTTATGTAAATTGATTATTTGACACACAAAAATAACTACGAGTAATTACTGTATCACTATGCAGAATGTGAGTTTAAGAGTCCAGTATATCTTCAACATAGACGTGAGTACTTTATTTAGAGTATAAACTCACTATTATATTGGAATTTTACCATTATGATACAAAACTTAATGAGACAAGTAGTTTCAGCGTTATCGTTGGAATCGTCAGCCGCGAAGAGAAATTTCATCCGGTCGCAAATCAGAGAGGGAGCAAGACGGCGGACGAGAAAAAAAAACTATTTGAGGGCTCTGCTTCCTGTGCAACCGGAAGTTACAATCTATCAAGTGTATATGCTTTTTAAGTTGGTACAATCCAGTGGTATTATACTTAGTAGAGCGACAGGATGCCTACGGTAGTAGAGATCCGTCGTATACAACTGAGAATATTTAGCCACTTCTGGAGGCAGATCTGCCGTCTAGTGTTTTCACCGGAAAATTACGGGTGTTTCCTTGCTCCCGGAACTCGGGACCGTTTTCTAGCGTGGTGCCGCGGAACGTTCCGCATCAGTGACGGGTTCCTAGCGGTAACACGGGAGATGCGTATTCAGCTCGAGGATTCTGAGGGAGTTCATCACGGTGGAACGTTCTGGTTGCCCCTCTTCCACAGTGCAACTAATCATGGATGGGGGTGTTTGGTACCTCAATTACTAAAGGTAAGTGAATAATAAATATTGTACCTTATTATGTATTTGCACGCGTGGCGTGGCGAAATTCTGTAGGAAGTATAGTACCCCTAAGCACTGCGACACTTGGATTTCAGCAGGGTGTGCATGAAGTAATAGTCTGCTGTAATTAATGTGTGAGAGAACCTTCGAGTAATTTTACGCATGTCCCATGCAATGGGTTTAAAGCTTAATCGTCTAATCCACCGAGTCACCAAAAGAAAGGATGTGACCACAATTCAGATGTCAAAGAAGGGAGAGAACTTGTATGTATCAACGAGCAGCTCCGTATTAACAGTCCTTACTGACATCTACTTTATTATGCGAGATTATCGTACTCATCGTGCAATGGGAAGGGAAAAGAGAAAGGGGAAAGAACACATTCATGGGCACCCACATTCATTCGAAAGAAATTCCCTTCACACCATGAACGATTTCGCGCGCTTACAACTTCTCGTGATGTCTGGGCTCGTCTTAAAATCCGTTAGTCACTTAACCCCAGCAGGTTGGCCACCCCCGCTGTGGTTCGGACCCTTTTCGAGGTTCTCCGTTCTAAAACTAACGATATCGATTGTGACATGTTATAGATGTGTGTGGTAAATATACCGCATGTAGGTTCTCCTTTATCACGTTTGCTTCGTTTTATTTTATTTTTTTGTTTATATGTTATGTAGGTTATTACTCATGCATATCGCAGTGACGAGTTTATTATAGTACTTTCCCTAGCCATCAACTACATAGCGCTACTCATCGCAGTGGGTTTGTTATGTCTCTAAAGTATAATCTCGTGTGTTCTAATATAATTGGGTTAAATAGTTTTGTATCAATAAGTAAGATAAGCAGCAATTCATTAGAACGTTCATGACAACATTTTCTGTCAGTTTTCACCAACGTCAGTGTATGGTTCTATGCCCTGCATATTTTTACAAAGAGGATAGCCTGTGGCTTCCTGTTCCTATATAGGTATAAATAGGAGGAAAGAAGAAACAAAATTTCAGTGGTACTGACGTACAAAGTAACTGAATAATTTTCCTCTTTTTCTTTCTTTATTTTGTTTTATATCTATTAGTGTTTCTAAGGAAAATGTAACATACTTATATTACAATTGAAGCACTGTACTGAAGTATTATTATTGATGGTATAACCCACACGGTTTAGTGCTTGACTTAACACTGTTCTTAACTGCATTAATATAAAAAGAGTTCCTTTCCTTTCCTGTCCGTGCCTGCTGCTGTTCGTCCCTCATCTCTGGAAAGTGTTGAGCTAATAATGACTCAAAATATTTGTCAAACAATTTGTTAGATGATAACTGGGCCATCGGCGCAGTTTCCACGGGTCGTACATTTACACAACCCGTAAATTCTTGCTTTACATCCGAATCATCCATCGGGCAATCTATTTCGGATTCTGAGTATTCAGAGTATTCTGATAGGGTATCCCATTCATCAGATGTATCCCATTCATCAGAACTATTTACAAATTCTGAAAGGGAAGGAGGAGTAACGGGACTCGGTATATCAGCCGAGTCGAACGGTTCTGGTTCGATTGATGGATCTTTTACGACTGTATTATTCACCTCTGGCAATAGTAAATTAGGGCGTTTCTTTCCCGTTTGATGTGGGTATCTACGAACGGAGTCTGACTTTGAGGATCCCGAGGGAATGGGAACGTCTTGCTCGTTCCTGTAATCGTCCGTAGCGGGATCCTCTCCCGGGGACGGAATCAGTCGGCCAATCACTAGGCCTGCTGGTAAAAATTGACCGGTATCTTTTGAACCTATGCTCACTAGCGGTATGCTAATTTGTCTGGTAGGATTTGTAACTGTTAATTCTGGGAACTCGCAATGGTACCACGTTTGTATGCCACTTGAAGGTTGAAAGTCCCAGTAATATATATCCTGCCGAGGAATGTCAATTTTCATTATACATTCGGTATGATAACTTAGTTGAACACTATATGGTAATGCAATATCATAGATCGGCAGACCGTCTACCGCCTGATTGGTTACCACGGTCAAGTGTTTCTGTTTGGGATCGTCCAATGCAGAACACGAAGATTTCTTAGTTATTTGCAGTTGCCCTAAAGAGTTATTTACCTTAGCCGAGTCAGTTTGTTCTTTAGTTCGCGATGTGTAAAGATTATTAGTAATTTCCTTGGAAGAAGATGGTAGTAAAGACCCTTCCTTTGCAGGCAAATTTTGAGGAGTAGCTTGTGTCACTCCAGGGTGTGTGTTATTCTTGCGAGTTATAGTAATAGTCCCTCGACTATTCAACACATGTGCGTTGGTTTTACCAAGTGGTGAAGTTTTACAAGGGTGATTAGGTGCGTGAAGTTCAAATTGGAGGGAGGTAAGTATTGTTTTAGCGTCCTCTTCAGGACTCACGGTGATCTCAGCTGGGATGGTCCCAGTAGAACTCACACTCTCAACCTGCTCTTGACTGTCTGTGGCACCCTGCCTTTTTGGTGGCACCAACAGTTTACTGGGAGCTGGCTGCAAAGTGGAAGAAGTCACGGGGGAGGAGAATTTCGGGACTTTGTCCTTCAACATTCTGGGATTTCTCCATATTGGTGTGTCCTTCTCAGGAAATGCCGTGATCCTATTTACAGTCGGTTCAAAGGGTTGGGCCTGATTTTCCGTACGGGCTGGTTGTAACGTTCCTTGCGCATCCACCTGTTGAGATGAGCAGGAGGAGTGATTACTGTCATCATTCGGTATGAGGGAAGAAGAGAATTTCTTCTTCCTTCCTCTGCGTCGCTTACGCCGTCGAGACCGCCGCAACGGTGACGAGGCTCGCGTCGCGTCGCTAGCTGCATTTGAATTAGCCAAACTAGTTGTGTCACTAACTTGAGAATTTATATTCTGTTGCGTCCACTCAGAACGTGGAAAGTGAGCAGTATACTGTTTATGAGAGCGTTTACGGTTTCTTGGCGTAGTGCGAGTGACGGCGTTCGGGACCGGTTCTGCATGCACGTCGGAATATTCGTTCCACCTGTGGCGCAGATATTGCTTGTCCGACTTCCTTCTGTGTATATGTTCATCTCTTTTCCGAATATGCGGAACCTGTTTAAAGTGAGTGTAATTAACATTCTGTTTTCGTCTTCTCCTGGACTTCTGTTCCGGGGATAGCTCAAAGAAAAGATCTTGAGCAGCATTTCCAAATGCATTGGCAATGACTAGATGGTCCCGCAGAATAACTGAAACATGTCTGTGTAGGAAGTCAGCCCCAAGTATTACTGAATGTGAACAATACTCCGGTGGAATTATTGCAAAATCTAGATATCGTCGCGTAGTGTTATTGAGATGATCCGTGAAATAGCACGGAACACGTATTACTCTTAGTAACTCGCTAGTCTTAGCACCGACCCCTTTTATCCGGGTATAGCCCTTTGTAACCTGGGGGGTTAAATACTGCTTAGGTACAAAATCAGCCTTCGCCAGTGAGATAGCGGCCCTGCTATCTATCAGCGCAGAGCCCCAATTGGGCCCTATCCTGACCGATACGGTACACAAACTTCCGCCACCCCGTCCTATCCCATAGTTGTTAAAAATCCGATTCCTATAGGGTAGAAGAGAGGGCTTTGCCGGTTCGGCACCGACGTAATCTTCCGGGCAATGGGACACAGGAATGTAATAGGGTTCGTTGGCAAGCTTCAGTGCTGGCCAATCTATTCTTTCGTTGCACCACAGTATTTCTGGGTGTTTTCTCGTATATGTCATGCGGTTTGCAGTTTCCAGTTTCCTAAGATAATCCATACATTCATCTAAATCGTTCATGTCGTCAACACCAAGTATTAGTTTCTCTAAAAGCTCGGGCCGCAAACCTGCTCTGATCTTATGCATCAATTCAGTCTTATCTAGTTGTCCACGAAGAAATTTGAGATCTTTCATTAGTTTAAAAATGAGGGCCAAACTATACTCGCCTGCGCTCTGCTTTCTATTTTCTAAATCATACTCAAGATTAACACGATAATGGATGGATGGGAAAGCTGAGATTATTTTACTTTTTAATTCTGGATAGGTAAGCGTAGGCTGGGTTGCAATTTGCAGAAAATACCACGCACTGGCTGAGCCTGTTAAAGTAAGAGGAAAGAAATCTGCGATCTCCTGTGATGTCCAATCATATATACGTGCCGTGAGTTCGTTTTCTACAGCCTCGTATCTACCTCCTGAAAACAACGGGATTTTCACATCTGGGTAAATACGATATGCTTGAGATCCAGTATCCGCCTCAGCGGTATGTGGACCGCCTTTAGGTGGTGGAGTTTGCGTATTTTTCTTTAAGTATAAATCTGAGATCTTAGGCTTTTCTAAACTAGGCTGCGACGAAGGTTCTGAAACCGGACTAGTTTTAAATTCTCTTTCAGATTTTATGTTAATGTTATTTTTGTGTTCTGAACTGGTATCTTGAGTTGAACCTAACCTTTGACTGTTAAATGTTTGCTTTGAATCACTCTCATACGGGGAGAGTTCAGTTGTTCTATCCTCTGATTTGTTTGTGTGGGGTTCAATTTCTGCCGAAAGCGTCGCAGAATTGAATCTACTTTCAACCCTACTTGGTGATGGTGATTTCGAACTTTGTTCTGGTCTAACCGCTATATTTTCCAACTTGTTGGTGCCACTATCTGTGGGCGAGCCTACACTACTAGGTGGAGAGACAAGCGTTATTTTCGGGGGATCATACCGCCCTGTTTCCTGATACTTCCTCATTTCCTTAGTAGCAGGTGAATCGCTAATACTGTGTTCCGAACTGACAAAAGGTGCACAGAATAAACTACTACTGGGTCTGACACTATTTTTGAACTGATGTGTACTTGGCGAAAAAGAAGGGGGTGAATAAGATTTTGGTTTTTCAATCTCCTTTAAACATACAATTGATGGCGCGTATTCGGCGTACTCAAATATTTTTCCAACGTTCTCTAAGACTCTTGATTCCGACCATGATTCGTTATCGTTTGAATCCTTTTCTTCCTCTTCCTGCTTGGGCGACTGAGCGGTAGAAAGATCCTCATTTTCCTTATCTTCGGCGACTGAAGATTTTGTTTTACTGTCAAAGGTGTTGTCATCCTCTCCTTCACTACTCTTAATGAGCATCAGATCCCTGGCCGTTCTCTGGGGCGTTGATGCTATCAGGGGGTCCCAATTTGAATATGTGAGGTCGTCTCCTGGGTTCCACGGAGGTAGGGAGGTGCCTTCATTACTCAACGAGGTAGTAGTTAACTCTGGGCTTCTTCTATGGGAATGCTCCTTTTCTTCCTCGGAGAGGGATTCTTCCTCAGGTCGTAGCCTATTCAATTCGTATTCTAACCAAGATTCCCGTAGGATATCGTCGTCTCCGGATTCCGAAGTACTAACGTTTCCATCCGACCATCTAACCTGTTTAACTACATCGAGCAGATTGTCTATACTATCTAGGTGCGCCAGTTATTCTTCGAAAGGCAGAACAGTTTCAAACATGACGGGATTGGTTTGTGTAGCAATGCTACATAACACTTTGAGATCTGGATTTGTCTCAATTCTGCTCATTTTTGGAAACCTAAAGTCCGTTTGAACGCTAGCGTCCGTTCGTTGCACGGACGAGTCTGTTTGAATCTCACTACTAACGTCGCCATTTGACCATCTAACGCTCTTAACGGAACTAAGTAAATTATCAATTTCACCTAGCTGCTCTAATTTTTGTTCCAACGGGATGTTTTTGTCAAACATAATAGGATGCGTTTGCGAAGCAATGGACCGTAGAACCTTAAGATCCGGATCCGTTTCAATGCGGATCATCTTAGGGAACCTATAGTCTGTCTGTATACTAACATCTCTTTTTGGCAAGGCTTCAGTTTGTATATCTACGTCAAATTTTCCTAACACTAAGTCTGTAGGGCGTAAGCCCTCTATAACAGTTGAAGGATCGGTTTGAAAAACAAGACCTATTTTCTCATCACCCACGTCTGGACGACGCAATACTGTAACTTGTATTTTCTTATTTCTCATTTGCTTAACCCAGGGTCGAACTAAGGTCCCTACCACTGGTGAGAATCCTGTCTCTAATGAATTTCTGACTTGGTCTACAATTTCATCATCCCTACTCTGACTCAAAGAAATCGAGTCACTTATCTTACTCTCTTCTTCATTTTCCACGTCAATACTCGCATAAATAGGTTCTTCATTCATATCCGCGTCTAAAGGTTCACAACTAGTATTAGCATATACGGGTTCCAGCCCAGACTGTTCGGGAACAGACTCGTCAGGAATCTCTGACGGTTCATACTTAATTGGGAAATAAATTACTTCTATACCCTCAGGCCCCTGTGAAGAAATTGGCCTTCTATACCCTCAGGCCAATCACTAGGCATGCTGGTAGAAATTGACCGGTATCTTTTGAACCTATGCTCACTAGCGGTATGCTAATTTGTCTGGTAGGATTTGTAACTGTTAATTCTGGGAACTCGCAATGGTACCACGTTTGTATGCCACTTGAAGGTTGAAGGTCCCAGTAATATATATCCTGCCGAGGGATGTCAATTTTCATTATACATTCGGTATGATAACTTAGTTGAACACTATATGGTAATGCAATATCATAGATCGGCAGACCGTCTACCGCCTGATTGGCTACCACGGTCAAGTGTTTCTGTTTGGGATCGTCCAATGCAGAACACGAAGATTTCTTAGTTATTTGCAGTTGCCCTAAAGAGTTAGTTACCTTAGCCGAGTCAGTTTGTTCTTTAGTTCGCGATGTGTAAACATTATTAGTAATTTCCTTGGAGGAAGATGGTAGTAAAGACCCTTCCTTTGCAGGCAAATTTTGAGGAGTAGCTTGTGTCACTCCCGGGTGTGTGTTATTCTTGCGAGTTATAGTAATAGTCCCTCGACTATTCAACACATGTGCGTTGGTTTTACCAAGTGGTGAAGTTGTACAAGGGTGATTAGGTGCGTGAAGTTCAAATTGGAGGGAGGTAAGTATTGTTTTAGCGTCCTCTTCAGGACTCACGGTGATCTCAGCTGGGATGGTCCCAGTAGAACTCACACTCTCAACCTGCTCTTGACTGTCTGTGGCACCTTGCCTTTTTGGTGGCACCGACAGTTCACTGGGAGCTGGCTGCAAAGTGGAAGAAGTCACGGGGGAGGAGAATTTCGGGACTTTGTCCTTCCACATTCTGGGATTTCTCCATATTGGTGCGTCCTTCTCAGGAAATGCCGTGATCCTATTTACAGTCGGTTCAAAGGGTTGGGCCTGATTTTCCGTACGGGCTGGTTGTAACGTTCCTTGCGCATCCACCTGTTGAGATGAGCAGGAGGAGTGATTACTGTCATCATTCGGTATGAGGGAAGAAGAGAATTTCTTCTTCCTTCCTCTCCGTCGCTTACGCCGTCGAGACCGCCGCAACGGTGACGAGGCTCGCGTCGCGTCGCTAGCTGCATTTGAATTAGCCAAACTAGTGGTGTCACTAACTTGAGAATTTATATTCTGTTACGTCCACTCAGAACGTGGAAAGTGAGCAGTATACTGTCTATGAGAGCGTTTACGGTTTCTTGGCGTAGTGCGAGTGACGGCGTTCGGGACCGGTTCTGCATGCACGTCGGAATATTCGTTCCATCTGTGGCGCAGATATTGCTTGTCCGACTTCCTTCTGTGTATATGTTCATCTCTTTTCCGAATATGCGGAACCTGTTTAAAGTGAGTGTAATTAACATTCTGTTTTCGTCTTCTCCTGGACTTCTGTTCCGGGGGTAGCTCAAAGAAAAGATCTTGAGCAGCATTTCCAAATGCATTGGCAATGACTAGATGGTCCCGCAGAATAACTGAAACATGTCTGTGTAGGAAGTCAGCCCCAAGTATTACTGAATATGAACAATACTCCGGTGGAATTATTGCAAAATCTAGATATCGTCGCATAGTGTTATTGAGATGATCCGTGAAATAGCACGGAACACGTATTACTCTTAGTAACTCGCTAGTCTTAGCACCGACCCCTTTTATCCGGGTATAGCCCTTTGTAAACTGGGGGGTTAAATACTGCTTAGGTACAAAATCAGCCTTCGCCAGTGAGATAGCGGCCCTGCTATCTATCAGCGCAGAGCCCCAATTGGGCCCTATCCTGACCGATACGGTACACAAACTTCCGCCACCCCGTCCTATCCCATAGTTGTTAAAAATCCGATTCCTATAGGGTAGAAGAGAGGGCTTTGCCGGTTCGGCACCGACGTAATCTTCCGGGCAATGGGACACAGGAATGTAATAGGGTTCGTTGGCAAGCTTCAGTGCTGGCCAATCTATTCTTTCGTTGCACCACAGTATTTCTGGGTGTTTTCTCGTATATGTCATGCGGTTTGCAGTTTCCAGTTTCCTAAGATAATCCATACATTCATCTAAATCGTTCATGTCGTCAACACCAAGTATTAGTTTCTCTAAAAGCTCGGGCCGCAAACCTGCTCTGATCTTATGCATCAATTTAGTCTTATCTAGTTGTCCACGAAGAAATTTGAGATCTTTCATTAGTTTAAAAATGAGGGCCAAACTATACTCGCCTGCGCTCTGCTTTCTATTTTCTAAATCATACTCAAGATTAACACGATAATGGATGGATGGGAAAGCTGAGATTATTTTACTTTTTAATTCTGGATAGGTAAGCGTAGGCTGGGTTGCAATTTGCAGAAAATACCACGCACTGGCTGAGCCTGTTAAAGTAAGAGGAAAGAAATCTGCGATCTCCTGTGATGTCCAATCATATATACGTGCCGTGAGTTCGTTTTCTACAGCCTCGTATCTACCTCCTGAAAACAACGGGATTTTCACATCTGGGTAAATACGATATGCTTGAGATCCAGTATCCGCCTCAGCGGTATGTGGACCGCCTTTAGGTGGTGGAGTTTGCGTATTTTTCTTTAAGTATAAATCTGAGATCTTAGGCTTTTCTAAAGTAGGCTGCGACGAAGGTTCTGAAACCGGACTAGTTTTAAATTCTCTTTCAGATTTTATGTTAATGTTATTTTTGTGTTCTGAACTGGTATCTTGAGTTGAACCTAACCTTTGACTGTTAAATGTTTGCTTTGAATCACTCTCATACGGGGAGAGTTCAGTTGTTCTATCCTCTGATTTGTTTGTGTGGGGTTCAATTTCTGCCGAAAGCGTCGCAGAATTGAATCTACTTTCAACCCTACTTGGTGATGGTGATTTCGAACTTTGTTCTGGTCTAACCGCTATATTTTCCAACTTGTTGGTGCCACTATCTGTGGGCGAGCCTACACTACTAGGTGGAGAGACAAGCGTTATTTTCGGGGGATCATACCGCCCTGTTTCCTGATACTTCCTCATTTCCTTAGTAGCAGGTGAATCGCTAATACTGTGTTCCGAACTGACAAAAGGTGCACAGAATAAACTACTACTGGGTCTGACACTATTTTTGAACTGATGTGTACTTGGCGAAAAAGAAGGGGGTGAATAAGATTTTGGTTTTTCAATCTCCTTTAAACATACAATTGATGGCGCGTATTCGGCGTACTCAAATATTTTTCCAACGTTCTCTAAGACTCTTGATTCCGACCATGATTCGTTATCGTTTGAATCCTTTTCTTCCTCTTCCTGCTTGGGCGACTGAGCGGTAGAAAGATCCTCATTTTCCTTATCTTCGGCGACTGAAGATTTTGTTTTACTGTCAAAGGTGTTGTCATCCTCTCCTTCACTACTCTTAATGAGCATCAGATCCCTGGCCGTTCTCTGGGGCGTTGATGCTATCAGGGGGTCCCAATTTGAATATGTGAGGTCGTCTCCTGGGTTCCACGGAGGTAGGGAGGTGCCTTCATTACTCAACGAGGTAGTAGTTAACTCTGGGCTTCTTCTATGGGAATGCTCCTTTTCTTCCTCGGAGAGGGATTCTTCCTCAGGTCGTAGCCTATTCAATTCGTATTCTAACCAAGATTCCCGTAGGATATCGTCGTCTCCGGATTCCGAAGTACTAACGTTTCCATCCGACCATCTAACCTGTTTAACTACATCGAGCAGATTGTCTATACTATCTAGGTGCGCCAGTTATTCTTCGAAAGGCAGAACAGTTTCAAACATGACGGGATTGGTTTGTGTAGCAATGCTACATAACACTTTGAGATCTGGATTTGTCTCAATTCTGCTCATTTTTGGAAACCTAAAGTCCGTTTGAACGCTAGCGTCCGTTCGTTGCACGGACGAGTCTGTTTGAATCTCACTACTAACGTCGCCATTTGACCATCTAACGCTCTTAACGGAACTAAGTAAATTATCAATTTCACCTAGCTGCTCTAATTTTTGTTCCAACGGGATGTTTTTGTCAAACATAATAGGATGCGTTTGCGAAGCAATGGACCGTAGAACCTTAAGATCCGGATCCGTTTCAATGCGGATCATCTTAGGGAACCTATAGTCTGTCTGTATACTAACATCTCTTTTTGGCAAGGCTTCAGTTTGTATATCTACGTCAAATTTTCCTAACACTAAGTCTGTAGGGCGTAAGCCCTCTATAACAGTTGAAGGATCGGTTTGAAAAACAAGACCTATTTTCTCATCACCCACGTCTGGACGACGCAATACTGTAACTTGTATTTTCTTATTTCTCATTTGCTTAACCTAGGGTCGAACTAAGGTCCCTACCACTGGTGAGAATCCTGTCTCTAATGATTTTCTAACTTGGTCTACAATTTCATCATCCCTACTCTGACTCAAAGAAATCGAGTCACTTATCTTACTCTCTTCTTCATTTTCCACGTCAATACTCGCATAAATAGGTTCTTCATTCATATCCGCGTCTAAAGGTTCACAACTAGTATTAGCATATACGGGTTCCAGCCCAGACTGTTCGGGAACAGACTCGTCAGGAATCTCTGACGGTTCATACTTAATTGGGAAATAAATTACTTCTATACCCTCAGGCCCCTGTGAAGAAATATGTTCCTTGTCGCTATTAGTGCTCGACTCAACTGCGATTGACTTATTTTCTATAGCCTCTATTTCTGTTTCACTTCCCTGAACTAAGTTCGATTCGGTATTGGGAACGACACCTGAAATAGATCCTAATTCAATAGTCCCGCGAGGGTCTGTTTGACCTGCAACGATTAATTCTGCTCTTTTTAACTCTTCTGCTAAGTTTAATTCGTTTGCTAAAGTCTTCGGATCGACTCCCGGTGGGGTCTCATTCATTTCTGCCTCACTAAACAAAGTTCTAGGAAAAGGTTGCGGTTTCTCACATGTTCCTGTGTTGACCGTCGCAGGGATTGGTTCAGTCCCTACCGGACTGGATGTTGCCAGTGGCGTCATTACGCAGCCAGAAGAAGGCGGTTCCTCTATCTTAATACTAGGAGGGTCAAGATATAGAGTTCTATCGGCACTAACATTCAGCTCTCCTGAAGTATTTATTTGCCCCGGATTAAATGGAGGGGGAGGATATTCAGGAGGACCATATCCTGGCGATTTCATTTTGTGGCAATTTGTACAAAAGACATTTAGCCATCTATCTATAATATAATTATGCTTTCCATCATGAGCTGGTGAATTAGGACAATGTGATTTACCTATGTCCCGCAATTTTGTTTTTAGTGTCTGCGAAAAACTCATGTTTGTTTACAATTTTCAGTTCAGCGAGTACTCGTCCGTGACAATGCCCTTGTTAACCTACTTCTTATTTTAGCAATGACAGGAAGAAGACAAAAATGTTGTGGTTCATTGCGTTATTTCCTTCAATCGTACGGAAATAAAAAATATAATTCTAGATTGAATTTATCATAATAGACATACTTCCTTCTTCCTGTATATTTTTATTCCTTTAAAAAAATGTAGAATTTACGTAGTATATTGATATTCCTGTTATTTTTAAAACCAAATTTAATGCTCTGTTTTATCTTCTTTTACTTTTTATCAAATTTTAATGTCTGATAAGTATCTCAAATTACGCCGATATTAATTTGCTAAAAGGCTAGTAGGCTGAACACTGTCACGGAACGCACTGCACTAAACACGGGATTACATGCTGCTAAGTTCGTTCAATATTTGCAAAAAAAGAAAAGTTTCTGCGCTATATTTTTTTTAACTAGCGCAACAACACTGTCTATTTCTATAGTTTCCGAAGCACAACTTATAATATTAGCACTAAGTAATTTACGAAAAGAAAGATAAACTACATTTCCTGCGATAACATAACCAAGCAAGCCAAGGTAAATGTAAGGACTATACAAACCAAAAATATTGTACCCAAGGCACCTCCACCAAAATCTGTTACATTTATTGTTAGTAAGTTGGTGTGTGAGTTTGGTTTGGGGGCTCCACCACCTGTGCAACATACGTACAGGACAGGTTCGATGGAATGAACCTATACTTCTCTCTCTCGTATTCTTCCTCCTACCTGACGGATTCTGTATTAATCCGCGATTAACCTCGAACTGAGCGTTTTCTTCGGTCGCTAGTCTGGAATCAAGTAACTGGTACCTTAATGGAAGAGAAGTAGCATCAAAGTTCGTAGCTCAGAGGCTTAATTTTAAGACTGTACCTGAATCGCCCAGTACAAATGTGAGGATTCTTGGCTTGCACCTAAATCATTAAATGAGTCCAATAAATAAATAAATAAGAATTCCATAATAAAGTATTTATTACGAAAGAAATCAAAAAGAGGAGAAGTACAATCGAGTTACATAAAGCGTGACCAGACTATTTATAGTACAACTGACATTACTCCATCTTACATATATGTTACTAGCCTACAGACTGCTCCTCAGTTCGCGAAACTTCCACATATTGTAAAAATGTGAAGAGAAGAAAAAAAAGAGATTTAAGAAATACCAGGACTCGAGCAGCAAGTAAGGTGTTAATGTTCGCGTAACCCTTTAGCTTTTCTTGGCATGTTATCGCTTCTTAAGAAATTTCAAGTTCAATCATATTGATGGCGAACTTAGAAATAATTTCTAGGTTCGGCAGCATACCTGAGTCCGAAGTAGTAGCGCAACTGCTGCAAATTGGAGACGAGACCAGCGCAGGTTGAGTGCCGGCCCAAAACAGGATATCGGCAAGGTCGAACTCACCTCTTTTATACTCTCGGGGCGGTGGCTATTGCATCAGATTTCACCGTGTTTCATCCGATTGCACCACTTCCTGTATTTCACCTTATTGCACCATATTGCACCACATGTGGGCGGATAGTCAAGGCCAATCTAGCTTCTTTCTATTGTCTTTACGACCTCTATCTCACCTTGAAGGAGTGTGTGGGCCGATAGCCAAGGTCAATCCAGCACCTTTCGAGGAGCGCGTGGGCAGGAGTCGACACGTGGCAGGAAGCAGAGTACAACTAACATTGCCGTTGCCCTATCGGCCAACTATGGTACTAACCCATGCTAGGCTATACACCTCGCGGCGAAACTATATTTCTGTTGAGATTTATTATTTTACTATCTATATATTTAGGGTTTCCTTGTTCTTTCTTTACAACTGGATTTCGTTCTGCCATCATGAATGGCACAAGACCTTCTTTGCTTTGTCTTTTATATTTCTGTTCGCTGCTCTGCGGTCTTACAGCCAACAGGGGCCAGGAACACAGCTTAGCCAGGCAGAGTTTTAAATAAATCATTCCCGGAAGAATATTTTTCTCCCCTGTCTCCTGCCACTATGTCACCGCCACTAGCTCCCACTCCAAACCACAGAATCGAAACCCGGCCATCAGGGTTATCGGCGACTTTAGATGGTAACATCTGCTCCAGCCTACCAAAAAAAAGAAGAAAAAGTAAAAAAGTCTAACGTTGTATGTTTAAAAGATTTTTGTGTAGTTTTTTTTTTAAACATGCCCATCCGGCGTCAAAGGGTTAAATTAGTTGGCAAGCTTCAAACAAAATAAAAATTCCTAAAACAACTTAGTGAAAAGTAATGAATGAGTGAAAATGGACGGGATTTCTAATTAGCGACGTGCCAAATCTTTTACAAAGAGAATGATTGTTGTTAATAATGAACACTTGGTGTTACTTCAGGAAATTACATAATTCTTTGATGTAGTACATCAATACTTGGTAAGCAATTATACTTGACACCAGACTAGAACATATCAACTGCAGTTTGTCTTATGAGGTTTGTACACGTTTGTTTCCTACCTCGGAGCAGTCGTGGCGATGAAAGATCAAACACAATATGTACTTTGTAACGAGACACACAAACTTATTACCTGTAGGACATGTATTGAAAGTCTTACATTATTGCATCATAATTTTCTTTGACTCAAATTGTGGCCGCTATGATTTGAGCCAGCCTATATAAAACCGTGGAAACATAACCAAGTGCATCATCGTTAGTTACAATCAAAGGCTTTAGAATGACAATTAGAAAAGGTGAATTACCTTTGTGATACAATAATTTAGGCTGAGATAATAAGTGATACTATGACCCTTGTGATAAGAATTGAACATGAGAGGATAGCTTGAAACTAACTACATCGATATGTATTTCCTTGCTCATGATTCTATCTTAAAATTACCTTTAGTTGACCTTTCATCACCCATTTGAACCCGTCAAGCAGTTGACATTTCAATACCCTTATGTCCATTTATTTAAAAATAAAACTTAAATACTCAATGGAAGGTATGATCAATTTCCACATCAAGGATACCTAATGATCAGTATCGTTATAATAGACCTTGCACTTATGTACCCTCTTTTGGTTTTGTACTTACAAAATCTTACATGCTAATAATTAGGTTGTAATACATAAGAACCAAACCTAAAGGATCGAAATGCCACTGCTTGATTATGGATTACCTGCTTACAGTTAGGTAAGCATTTTAAGATAATTACAATACATCATACTGGTGAAGGGCGGTATAATCTTACTTCACAATACTACGTTGTGGAACTGAGTTATATATGAATCATGGCTTGGTAGGAATGATACTATTAGGCGGGTGATCCGCTTTACAGTTAACTTTGAAGTATTACATAGGTTGAATAGGACTAAGTACCATATTGTGATACGCCCTTCGAAAGGAAGGCTATGTGAGTCATGCGATTTGTGGCCGCACAGGAAATTTCCATGCTTTGAATCACTAGTCGCATAGATAATCATATAACCTTACTTATCTTATTGTTCGACTTCGAACCTCGTTAGCACCCTGAACGACACTGAGTTCAAGTTGCTGTACAGGAGTTCGATGTTTGAGAGAAATAGTTAAAAATTACATTGATCTATTAGTTATTTGCATGTGGAAATAATTTCTGTATCAACACTTTATAGGTGTAGTGAGATGGAATCGATTAACGAATTAATGGATTCCTCCTCTAACAATTGAAGTCCTAGTCTCAACATGGATATTTTTTTGTTTGTTTTAATTTTAGGCTTACACGCAATTGTAATAATGAACCCAATAAGATGAGGATGATTAGGATTTATTTAGCAACCTGCATGATTAGGTTCTCACTGTATTGTCATTTTTATGAAGGCTGAGTAATACTAAATGGTGCATACGAGTGAATCAGCTTCGAACCCGTGCCCGAGACTGTTGATAACTAGGCGGCCACAGTCTATGATTAGTGTCTATTATTACTGATATATTATGTTTTTCATCAGTCAGCACTGTGGGAAGGGTTCGCCTGTAAGTCCGGGGTTCGGTTCCAAGATGATTTTCTCGTATATTAAAAGAAAAAAAAGAAAAAGAATCTAAAACAAGATTAGATTTTTGTTCTTGTGGCTTAATCAAGCTAGCAGGAAAGTTGCTTTATTAAAGGAATACATATCTTGTTGTGCGGAAACAGCTTTTAGCACACAAGTTATTGTGGTTACAAACAGGATTTCTGCTTCATTGTCTGACTGCTACACAACAAGTGGACAAAATATCCCTTTTTAAGATACTTATTTTTTAACATTGTAATATTAAAAATTACAATATACATCATAATTTAAAATTTACTTCTTTTATCTCTTAGAATACTAGCTTGAATAACCGGATACCTACAATCATCGGTTATCATCCCTGATGTCTATGCATAGTGATATAGTGGTTAGTGATGCATATATAGGAAGTTTCGGGTTCAATCCCGACGAACATAGCATGAGGCCCTCAGTGATGTAAACAAAAAGACAAATACATTATAATATTTCTAAAACGTTAGCCTCATAGTGTAACATGGTTTTACGGTTATAAAGAAATAAGATAATACCAGTAGATAACGAGTCAATATAAACGTAATGACACATATACAATTCGCTTAGTTACATGAGTAATGAAGCGCATACAATATATTGATGTATATTCGGTTTAGTTCATTGTCCTTCTGCTTCAGCATCGAGGCTATACAAGATGCGGGAAGTAGTTCTAAGTTGCATTCCAACCATTTCGGATTCCACTGGTGGGTTCCTCTCCTGGGTTTGACAGTCGTAGGAGTAAAGATAACTGTGATATTTTGTCAAACCACTTGGGCATTGGACGTTTTTATTGAAAGTTCCTAAAGATCAGTCCTTTACGTATGACAGAACACTGATGAAGAGAAATAGTCCTTGTCTAGTTCTTTTAAAGAGATGATATGATTGAAGATAATGAAAATGTTCACTTCCAGAGATTGGTTACTATGGGTCTTATTATGTTATTCACTTTTCACGGGGATGAGTTGACACTGCTACTTGTTGCCTTTATTATGAGTTCCTTAGTTATTAACCGAAGATACACAGTGATTAGGGTCACGGGTCATTAGTTGTGTAAACTTTAAGAAAGTTCATCGCCGCTGATTCAGCTAACGTCTGGTAAACTTCTTAACATTTCATGCCGTTTAACGTTTGAGTGTGGGAGCGTCATGTTGGATGGTCATAGTCTCTTATGAATAAGGATCTGCATCCATGGTTAGGCATTTGGCGTGCACCAATCAGGTATGTGACTAGGCTGGACGGTGACAAAACTTTCTTCTCTGCTATACTGGAACAGTTGTAGAAACTCACTCGGCTTCTTAGACTTTGACTCTAGGCTCGACGGGTCATCTCGGGTCCTGGTACCTTCTGGGTCACACGGCAGTAATCAGGACAGCTCAATGAAATGGTCTCTGAATGAAATGGTCTCCTGAAACGAGGCAACTTGTAACATGCGTACTGTCATTGGGCTTTAATATGACACCAACAATGAGTACAGTAGGAAAGAGATGAAAAGACCCGTGGGATGGTCACAATTGTGTTTTTTTTCACTAGGTTGATTTCTTTTTTTTGTTTTTTTTAAATGACTGTGGTTATTACCACCAATATTATATCGGATGATTCTTGGTTTTCTTTGTGTGAAAACTTATAGGGTTATTAGGGTAGAGGTATACCCAGTGTAAAAGTTTTGGTTTAGTTAACCATCATCGGCGTGAATAGTATCACCGCAGGCCTGTGCTTTTCGAGTATCGAAGTATTATGTGTAATCGAAGGCGTAGTATGTTTGGTCAATGGAAATATAATCGAGGACTGCTTCCGAGACTTCAATATTGTACGAGTTCAAAATTTACTCAGTGTTATATAACTACCAATTTTGTAACACTATAGTTGGTCAATATGAGAGCAATTAGGTATTTTTTGGTTTACGGGGGACGACTAGTGTGGCTGACCACACATTCTCGTCTGTACTGTATTCAAACCATTGGTAAGAAGAAGCATAAAACTTTTAACGTTTAGTACACATTCGGGCTGTTTTCCACTGTGCATGTTAACTAACGGAATGTTCGCCGACGGTGTTGAACGGTGCGCTGACCACACATCAAGAGAATCAGAACCAGGTGTTGTTTTGGTTCTGCTTAATTGAACAACGCTAGAAGGCAACAAGAAGGTTTGCTGTACGGAAATATGAGTACAAACTGAAGGGATTTTGAAGCGATATGGGTTATAGTGGAATGATCATGTAGGAGGAGAGTCTTTGCTTTAGCTCCCGAATCAGAAAATAATGGGTGATTAGTGATGTAAAACGACTCGGCACTTGGTTATTCTACTAGACAAATATACGCGTTCTTCTGAACTCATTGGAGGGACAAAAGGGGCAATGGAGCTTTTATTGAACACAGGGGCATTCGTAATCCAATAAGCAGGCACATATTAAAGTAAAAATTACGGTAGGTGAGGAGTTGTAGATAGACTAATTTCTTATTGAAGGATTTGGCTATATGGGTCACGGGCTTCAGTTTGAGAAACACTCCGACTAGTGATTTATAGTTGCCGGGAGAATTTCAACTGAGATACATAACTGCAATCCCTGGCGAGGAGATAGGAGCGCGACACAACACTTCCGGTAAGAAGCGATAACTGCTTCAGGTTTAGCATTTGTCACTACGCGAGTGTACTTTCCTCCTCGTTACGGAATTAGGGGGCGATGAATTCTTCTCATTTCAGCTGATGCTTTTCTCTTCACTGTGGCTTCGCGAGCGATCCTCCGCGGTGAGCGGGGGGAGATCCGTCATCCGTTAAATAAGCATTATCTTTTGGCTCATATAAGTTGCTATTGTTCTAGGTTTTAAATCTCTTCGTTATTCTTATGAGGTTAAATTAGTCATTCCTAATAAGGAGGAGGGAAAGGCAACGATAAACTGTTCTGTATTCTTCCTTCTTTTTATGATTTATGTTGCTAATTAAGACTTTGCTTGTTTTGTTTATTCAACTAATTTACATCTCAAATTGCCAACTTAGAAAAATATATGCTAGCATCTACCAGAAATTTTCATAGTAATTTATTTTATAATACCAATTCCAAATAATCGTACTATCAGTTTCCAATCAATCTTCTTGCTCAACGCTCTATAATTAAGATGAAACACAATAAGAGGGCGTTGATTAACTACCCAAATGTAATCTTCCCAATACACTTACTTCTTTGCAATCGAATGATTCCGCCATTTTTAATCTATATGAAGTATGTTAAAGAACTTTTTACCACTTACTTTAACCAAAAAAGACCAAATAAAGAAAAGAGTGTGATACATTATACTTAAGCGTGCTTTCCTGGATTCTTTCGCTTTACTGTACGGCTTTGGCTTCTCAGCGTAGATCGCTCTTCTTCTTAAGTTGCGGGTGGTTCTTCTCAGCAACCATATGCTATTTCCCTATAAAGACACTTACCAACTAGAAAATTTCTTATTATATACCGAATATTAATAGGATTCCTGCTTCGTACGGTATGTTTTAACATTTTGGGGTGGATATGTGCCGACTGGAGAGTATGATGATGAGTGAGTTGCCCTATTTTGAAATTATTCTATAAGTAGACTAAAAGAACACGTCAGAGTCATTAGCTTTCCCGATGAGGCTATTATATCATTTGTTCATTGTATTTTTCATCTTAATGGTCCATTGTTTCTTACTAGTGCATAGGAAGTATATCACGTTCTACAACTATTTATCAGCTAGATGGTTACATAGCAGTGGCTATATTATTATAATAGATTTTTATACAATATACGTAGGCCTACAATATATATAAGAATATAAAATATAAACATGTCCAATATATATATTACATACGAAACAAAATATTCATAATGACAATTATAAAAGTAGCAAATAAGCAATCGTATCAATAGGCAATATTAGCGACTGGAGAGAGAGAGACAGCGCAGGAAATGAATGGAAAAGAAACAAGGGGTCTAAAACTTTATCACAACAACAACAACAAAAAAAATATTCAGACGCTCCTTTAATTTTTCCAGTGTTCAGCATGTGTTATACTTATTCCTTTAAAGGAAGACGCAATTCCATAAGGATAATTGCATAATATATATTGTTTATTAATTTAATGTATAGTTTGTCCACAGATAAGACCCGGTCTTGTTAGTAATGGCACAAAACGGAAAAAGTAAGATAGTCAATAAAATTATGATGTAGCAAGTAGTGTTAATTGTGCAAGGCAGGCATAGTACTAACATAAGCAGGAAGAGCCAAACTTCAATGTGACCGCTAAAAGATAAAACGTGCACCTGCACACACACAAAGGCAATCTCCGTGCGATATCAGTAGCTCAAAGTCTTATGAATGACAGGGAAATAAATTAACGAACGGCGGGAAAACACGCGGAGACACAAAGTAATATTAGGTAAGATAGACACCGAAAACCAGAAGTTATAACCAAATTGTAAGTAAGTATCTTGTACAAAATTAGCTAGGCGAGAACTAAACATCTGCACCCAGTATCGAAAAGCCCAGCGGGAACGTAGTTCACGAAGTTTTAGAGCCAGAAAATGCCGTATTAAGGAACGGAAATTCTGCGGAAAAATGAAACATAATTGATGAGAGGGTACAAAGCCGGTGAGTTGGGCCCAAAGACGCGTTTCAATATACGTGAGAAAATTCCAATCTCGGGGGCTAAGGGTAAAACCAGTTTTCAGCACTTGTCGCGGCATAGCATTTTTGTCCTGAAAGTGGGGAGAGATGGTTTCAGTACGTGACGAAAGCACAAGACAACAAGCCATTTTGGGCAGTACTATAGCAAGAAGATAAGGGATGTTATATGAGTACTTACTTTAGAAATGGACGAAAGGGACACTCTAAAAAAAGTAAAAAATAGGTACATGTATGTATAAATTTTGGATTGTTGCGTGATTATACAGGGTGACCACAAAAAATAGTGTGAGCCCCTAAACAAAAATAGGAGTTCTGTATAAGTCGTGTTGAGCGTAGCGTCGCCTTAACAGCGCCGTGGCCTCGTAGGCATTTCGTTTCTCGGCCAAGACTCCAACATGGGGGTTCTTGAGATGGCAGAGAAAACGTTCGTCAATCATGAAACATGTAAATCTGGATGGGTCCATTTCTAGGAGCATCTCAAGCTCTCAGACTCCTGTCAGTATTATGCGACCTATGTCATTGTGTCGACTAGTGAATAAAATGGTGACTTCGGCATTGTGTTCAGTAGAATTGGCGTTAGTGACCGATGAGTGTTATCCCGACACAGATACTGTGTCAGGGAGGGAGTGGGGCTCAAAATTAGCGCCCACACTATCCTCAGTTTATGCCTAGCAAGTATCATTCCGAATCAGGTGACAGAACGCCACCAATACTAGGCTGTTCTGATCGTACATCTGGCGGAAAAACAAATTTATCCTCCTCTGGAAAAGTATCTAATGATAGCTCTCTTAGCGAGTGGGAAGAAAGCGCGGCTTCATCCGGATCGGAAGTTGATGAGTCCCACGAAGTCGAGGTACTTGGTGGGCACGCCCGGTTAACGTATAATTTATACATATAACATAAAGTAGCATGGCTGCAGGCCATATGATCAATTTCCTGGTGGCATGTTAACGGGCACGTCAAGGAAAGATCAAGTTCTGACCGAAAGATCCACGTATGCCAATCCGATGAGCGGTATTTCTGTAAGTTAAGTACGTAGCGCGTCGGCCAAGCGGCACGCAACAGCGTTGTGCATGTAGATCCAAAAGAAAAGACAACTGCACCGTGTGGTACATGGGAGGATATGCGATCCAGAGCCATAGCTAATGTATAATGGCCCGACTCAAATGAAATGCGTGATTCCGCCTCATATTGTGCAATTTTAATACAGTGGGTGATAGAAAGTCCCGCTGAAGGAAATGCAGGTCGAAGAAGAAAATGATCTTCGTCATGTATAACAGGCTCTCCAAGCGGCGTTTCATTAATGCAAAGAAAGCTAATTTCTTTCGCAATAAAAAGACAGGATCCAGAGTGATCCCTGTGACCGCTACAAAATATGCATCAGAAAGTGATTCATATGGACTCACTGGCATATGCGTCCCTGCACTTTTCGAAATACTGGTGCTGTGTTCCATCATTAAAACAGTGACGGCTTCAACATCCAAATAATAGGGTGTACGTTAAGTCTGAAAAGAAACCGTACGTCATGTGCTTTACACCATAAATATGAAGGGTGCAAAGTAACCACATTAACAACTTCGTTTATGTAAATTGATTATTTGACACACAAAAATAACTACGAGTAATTACTGTATCACTATGCAGAATGTGAGTTTAAGAGTCCAGTATATCTTCGACATAGACGTGAGTACTTTATTTAGAGTATAAACTCACTATTATATTGGAATTTTACCATTATGATACAAAACTTAATGAGACAAGTAGTTTCAGCGTTATCGTTGGAATCGTCAGCCGCGAAGAGAAATTTCATCCGGTCGCAAATCAGAGAGGGAGCAAGACGGCGGACGAGAAAAAAAATAACTATTTGAGGGCTCTGCTTCCTGTGCAACCGGAAGTTACAATCTATCAAGTGTATATGCTTTTTTAAGTTGGTACAATCCAGTGGTATTATACTTAGTAGAGCGACAGGATGCCTACGGTAGTAGAGATCCGTCGTATACAACTGAGAATATTTAGCCACTTCTGGAGGCAGATCTGCCGTCTAGTGTTTTCACCGGAAAATTACGGGTGTTTCCTTGCTCCCGGAACTCGGGACCGTTTTCTAGCGTGGTGCCGCGGAACGTTCCGCATCAGTGACGGGTTCCTAGCGGTAACACGGGAGATGCGTATTCAGCTCGAGGATTCTGAGGGAGTTCATCACGGTGGAACGTTCTGGTTGCCCCTCTTCCACAGTGCAACTAATCATGGATGGGGGTGTTTGGTACCTCAATTACTAAAGGTAAGTGAATAATAAATATTGTACCTTATTATGTATTTGCACGCGTGGGGCGGCGAAATTCTGTAGGAAGTATAGTACCCCTAAGCACTGCGACACTTGGATTTCAGCAGGGTGTGCATGAAGTAATAGTCTGCTGTAATTAATGTGTGAGAGAACCTTCGAGTAATTTTACGCATGTCCCATGCAATGGGTTTAAAGCTTAATCGTCTAATCCACCGAGTCACCAAAAGAAAGGATGTGACCACAATTCAGATGTCAAAGAAGGGAGAGAACTTGTATGTATCAACGAGCAGCTCCGTATTAACAGTCCTTACTGACATCTACTTTATTATGCGAGATTATCGTACTCATCGTGCAATGGGAAGGGAAAAGAGAAAGGAGAAAGAACACATTCATGGGCGCCCACATTCATTCGAAAGAAATTCCCTTCACACCATGAACGATTTCGCGAGCTTACAACTTCTCGTGATGTCTGGGCTCGTCTTAAAATCCGTTAGTCACTTAACCCCAGCAGGTTGGCCACCCCCGCTGTGGTTCGGACCCTTTTCGAGGTTCTCCGTTCTAAAACTAACGATATCGATTGTGACATGTTATAGATGTGTGTGGTAAATATACCGCATGTAGGTTCTCCTTTATCACGTTTGCTTCGTTTTATTTTATTTTTTTGTTTATATGTTATGTAGGTTATTACTCATGCATATCGCAGTGACGAGTTTATTATAGTACTTTCCCTAGCCATCAACTACATAGCGCTACTCATCGCAGTGGGTTTGTTATGTCTCTAAAGTATAATCTCGTGTGTTCTAATATAATTGGGTTAAATAGTTTTGTATCAATAAGTAAGATAAGCAGCAATTCATTAGAACGTTCATGACAACATTTTCTGTCAGTTTTCACCAACGTCAGTGTATGGTTCTATGCCCTGCATATTTTTACAAAGAGGATAGCCTGTGGCTTCCTGTTCCTATATAGGTATAAATAGGAGGAAAGAAGAAACAAAATTTCAGTGGTACTGACGTACAAAGTAACTGAATAATTTTCCTCTTTTTCTTTCTTTATTTTGTTTTATATCTATTAGTGTTTCTAAGGAAAATGTAACATACTTATATTACAATTGAAGCACTGTACTGAAGTATTATTATTGATGGTATAACCCACACGGTTTAGTGCTTGACTTAACACTGTTCTTAACTGCATTAATATAAAAAGAGTTCCTTTCCTTTCCTGTCCGTGCCTGCTGCTGTTCGTCCCTCATCTCTGGAAAGTGTTGAGCTAATAATGACTCAAAATATTTGTCAAACAATTTGTTAGATGATAACTGGGCCATCGGCGCAGTTTCCACGGGTCGTACATTTACACAACCCGTAAATTCTTGCTTTACATCCGAATCATCCATCGGGCAATCTATTTCGGATTCTGAGTATTCAGAGTATTCTGATAGGGTATCCCATTCATCAGATGTATCCCATTCATCAGAACTATTTACAAATTCTGAAAGGGAAGGAGGAGTAACGGGACTCGGTATATCAGCCGAGTCGAACGGTTCTGGTTCGATTGATGGATCTTTTACGACTGTATTATTCACCTCTGGCAATAGTAAATTAGGGCGTTTCTTTCCCGTTTGATGTGGGTATCTACGAACGGAGTCTGACTTTGAGGATCCCGAGGGAATGGGAACGTCTTGCTCGTTCCTGTAATCGTCCGTAGCGGGATCCTCTCCCGGGGACGGAATCAGTCGGCCAATCACTAGGCCTGCTGGTAAAAATTGACCGGTATCTTTTGAACCTATGCTCACTAGCGGTATGCTAATTTGTCTGGTAGGATTTGTAACTGTTAATTCTGGGAACTCGCAATGGTACCACGTTTGTATGCCACTTGAAGGTTGAAAGTCCCAGTAATATATATCCTGCCGAGGAATGTCAATTTTCATTATACATTCGGTATGATAACTTAGTTGAACACTATATGGTAATGCAATATCATAGATCGGCAGACCGTCTACCGCCTGATTGGCTACCACGGTCAAGTGTTTCTGTTTGGGATCGTCCAATGCAGAACACGAAGATTTCTTAGTTATTTGCAGTTGCCCTAAAGAGTTATTTACCTTAGCCGAGTCAGTTTGTTCTTTAGTTCGCGATGTGTAAAGATTATTAGTAATTTCCTTGGAAGAAGATGGTAGTAAAGACCCTTCCTTTGCAGGCAAATTTTGAGGAGTAGCTTGTGTCACTCCAGGGTGTGTGTTATTCTTGCGAGTTATAGTAATAGTCCCTCGACTATTCAACACATGTGCGTTGGTTTTACCAAGTGGTGAAGTTGTACAAGGGTGATTAGGTGCGTGAAGTTCAAATTGGAGGGAGGTAAGTATTGTTTTAGCGTCCTCTTCAGGACTCACGGTGATCTCAGCTGGGATGGTCCCAGTAGAACTCACACTCTCAACCTGCTCTTGACTGTCTGTGGCACCCTGCCTTTTTGGTGGCACCGACAGTTCACTGGGAGCTGGCTGCAAAGTGGAAGAAGTCACGGGGGAGGAGAATTTTGGGACTTTGTCCTTCCACATTCTGGGATTTCTCCATATTGGTGTGTCCTTCTCAGGAAATGCCGTGATCCTATTTACAGTCGGTTCAAAGGGTTGGGCCTGATTTTCCGTACGGGCTGGTTGTAACGTTCCTTGCGCATCCACCTGTTGAGATGAGCAGGAGGAGTGATTACTGTCATCATTCGGTATGAGGGAAGAAGAGAATTTCTTTTTCCTTCCTCTGCGTCGCTTACGCCGTCGAGACCGCCGCAACGGTGACGAGGCTCGCGTCGCGTCGCTAGCTGCATTTGAATTAGCCAAACTAGTTGTGTCACTAACTTGAGAATTTATATTCTGTTGCGTCCACTCAGAACGTGGAAAGTGAGCAGTATACTGTTTATGAGAGCGTTTACGGTTTCTTGGCGTAGTGCGAGTGACGGCGTTCGGGACCGGTTCTGCATGCACGTCGGAATATTCGTTCCACCTGTGGCGCAGATATTGCTTGTCCGACTTCCTTCTGTGTATATGTTCATCTCTTTTCCGAATATGCGGAACCTGTTTAAAGTGAGTGTAATTAACATTCTGTTTTCGTCTTCTCCTGGACTTCTCTTCCGGGGGTAGCTCAAAGAAAAGATCTTGAGCAGCATTTCCAAATGCATTGGCAATGACTAGATGGTCCCGCAGAATAACTGAAACATGTCTGTGTAGGAAGTCAGCCCCAAGTATTACTGAATGTGAACAATACTCCGGTGGAATTATTGCAAAATCTAGATATCGTCGCATAGTGTTATTGAGATGATCCGTGAAATAGCACGGAACACGTATTACTCTTAGTAACTCGCTAGTCTTAGCACCGACCCCTTTTATCCGGGTATAGCCCTTTGTAAACTGGGGGGTTAAATACTGCTTAGGTACAAAATCAGCCTTCGCCAGTGAGATAGCGGCCCTGCTATCTATCAGCGCAGAGCCCCAATTGGGCCCTATCCTGACCGATACGGTACACAAACTTCCGCCACCCCGTCCTATCCCATAGTTGTTAAAAATCCGATTCCTATAGGGTAGAAGAGAGGGCTTTGCCGGTTCGGCACCGACGTAATCTTCCGGGCAATGGGACACAGGAATGTAATAGGGTTCGTTGGCAAGCTTCAGTGCTGGCCAATCTATTCTTTCGTTGCACCACAGTATTTCTGGGTGTTTTCTCGTATATGTCATGTGGTTTGCAGTTTCCAGTTTCCTAAGATAATCCATACATTCATCTAAATCGTTCATGTCGTCAACACCAAGTATTAGTTTCTCTAAAAGCTCGGGCCGCAAACCTGCTCTGATCTTATGCATCAATTCAGTCTTATCTAGTTGTCCACGAAGAAATTTGAGATCTTTCATTAGTTTAAAAATGAGGGCCAAACTATACTCGCCTGCGCTCTGCTTTCTATTTTCTAAATCATACTCAAGATTAACACGATAATGGATGGATGGGAAAGCTGAGATTATTTTACTTTTTAATTCTGGATAGGTAAGCGTAGGCTGGGTTGCAATTTGCAGAAAATACCACGCACTGGCTGAGCCTGTTAAAGTAAGAGGAAAGAAATCTGCGATCTCCTGTGATGTCCAATCATATATACGTGCCGTGAGTTCGTTTTCTACAGCCTCGTATCTACCTCCTGAAAACAACGGGATTTTCACATCTGGGTAAATACGATATGCTTGAGATCCAGTATCCGCCTCAGCGGTATGTGGACCGCCTTTAGGTGGTGGAGTTTGCGTATTTTTCTTTAAGTATAAATCTGAGATCTTAGGCTTTTCTAAACTAGGCTGCGACGAAGGTTCTGAAACCGGACTAGTTTTAAATTCTCTTTCAGATTTTATGTTAATGTTATTTTTGTGTTCTGAACTGGTATCTTGAGTTGAACCTAACCTTTGACTGTTAAATGTTTGCTTTGAATCACTCTCATACGGGGAGAGTTCAGTTATTCTATCCTCTGATTTGTTTGTGTGGGGTTCAATTTCTGCCGAAAGCGTCGCAGAATTGAATCTACTTTCAACCCTACTTGGTGATGGTGATTTCGAACTTTGTTCTGGTCTAACCGCTATATTTTCCAACTTGTTGGTGCCACTATCTGTGGGCGAGCCTACACTACTAGGTGGAGAGACAAGCGTTATTTTCGGGGGATCATACCGCCCTGTTTCCTGATACTTCCTCATTTCCTTAGTAGCAGGTGAATCGCTAATACTGTGTTCCGAACTGACAAAAGGTGCACAGAATAAACTACTACTGGGTCTGACACTATTTTTGAACTGATGTGTACTTGGCGAAAAAGAAGGGGGTGAATAAGATTTTGGTTTTTCAATCTCCTTTAAACATACAATTGATGGCGCGTATTCGGCGTACTCAAATATTTTTCCAACGTTCTCTAAGACTCTTGATTCCGACCATGATTCGTTATCGTTTGAATCCTTTTCTTCCTCTTCCTGCTTGGGCGACTGAGCGGTAGAAAGATCCTCATTTTCCTTATCTTCGGCGACTGAAGATTTTGTTTTACTGTCAAAGGTGTTGTCATCCTCTCCTTCACTACTCTTAATGAGCATCAGATCCCTGGCCGTTCTCTGGGGCGTTGATGCTATCAGGGGGTCCCAATTTGAATATGTGAGGTCGTCTCCTGGGTTCCACGGAGGTAGGGAGGTGCCTTCATTACTCAACGAGGTAGTAGTTAACTCTGGGCTTCTTCTATGGGAATGCTCCTTTTCTTCCTCGGAGAGGGATTCTTCCTCAGGTCGTAGCCTATTCAATTCGTATTCTAACCAAGATTCCCGTAGGATATCGTCGTCTCCGGATTCCGAAGTACTAACGTTTCCATCCGACCATCTAACCTGTTTAACTACATCGAGCAGATTGTCTATACTATCTAGGTGCGCCAGTTTTTCTTCCAAAGGCAGAACAGTTTCAAACATGACGGGATTGGTTTGTGTAGCAATGCTACATAACACTTTGAGATCTGGATTTGTCTCAATTCTGCTCATTTTTGGAAACCTAAAGTCCGTATGAACGCTAGCGTCCGTTCGTTGCACGGATGAGTCTGTTTGAATCTCACTACTAACGTCGCCATTTGACCATCTAACGCTCTTAACGGAACTAAGTAAATTATCAATTTCACCTAGCTGCTCTAATTTTTGTTCCAACGGGATGTTTTTGTCAAACATAATAGGATGCGTTTGCGAAGCAACGGACCGTAGAACCTTAAGATCCGGATCCGTTTCAATGCGGATCATCTTAGGGAACCTATAGTCTGTCTGTATACTAACATCTCTTTTTGGCAAGGCTTCAGTTTGTATATCTACGTCAAATTTTCCTAACACTAAGTCTGTAGGGCGTAAGCCCTCTATAACAGTTGAAGGATCGGTTTGAAAAACAAGACCTATTTTCTCATCACCCACGTCTGGACGACGCAATACTGTAACTTGTATTTTCTTATTTCTCATTTGCTTAACCCAGGGTCGAACTAAGGTCCCTACCACTGGTGAGAATCCTGTCTCTAATGAATTTCTGACTTGGTCTACAATTTCATCATCCCTACTCTGACTCAAAGAAATCGAGTCACTTATCTTACTCTCTTCTTCATTTTCCACGTCAATACTCGCATAAATAGGTTCTTCATTCATATCCGCGTCTAAAGGTTCACAACTAGTATTAGCATATACGGGTTCCAGCCCAGACTGTTCGGGAACAGACTCGTCAGGAATCTCTGACGGTTCATACTTAATTGGGAAATAAATTACTTCTATACCCTCAGGCCCCTGTGAAGAAATATGTTCCTTGTCGCTATTAGTGCTCGACTCAACTGCGATTGACTTATTTTCTATAGCCTCTATTTCTGTTTCACTTCCCTGAACTAAGTTCGATTCGGTATTGGGAACGACACCTGAAATAGATCCTAATTCAATAGTCCCGCGAGGGTCTGTTTGACCTGCAACGATTAATTCTGCTCTTTTAACTCTTCTGCTAAGTTTAATTCGTTTGCTAAAGTCTTCGGATCGACTCCCGGTGGGGTCTCATTCATTTCTGCCTCAGTAAACAAAGTTCTAGGAAAAGGTTGCGGTTTCTCACATGTTCCTGTGTTGACCGTCGCAGGGATTGGTTCAGTCCCTACCGGACTGGATGTTGCCAGTGGCGTCATTACGCAGCCAGAAGAAGGCGGTTCCTCTATCTTAATACTAGGAGGGTCAAGATATAGAGTTCTATCGGCACTAACATTCAGCTCTCCTGAAGTATTTATTTGCCCCGGATTAAATGGAGGGGGAGGATATTCAGGAGGACCATATCCTGGCGATTTCATTTTGTGGCAATTTGTACAAAAGACATTTAGCCATCTATCTATAATATAATTATGCTTTCCATCATGAGCTGGTGAATTAGGACAATGTGATTTACCTATGTCCCGCAATTTTGTTTTTAGTGTCTGCGAAAAACTCATGTTTGTTTACAATTTTTAGTTCAGCGAGTACTCGTCCGTGACAATGCCCTTGTTAACCTACTTCTTATTTTAGCAATGACAGGAAGAAGACAAAAATGTTGTGGTTCATTGCGTTATTTCCTTCAATCGTACGGAAATAAAAAATATAATTCTAGATTGAATTTATCATAATAGACATACTTCCTTCTTCCTGTATATTTTTATTCCTTTAAAAAAATGTAGAATTTACGTAGTATATTGATATTCCTGTTATTTTTAAAACCAAATTTAATGCTCTGTTTTATCTTCTTTTACTTTTTATCAAATTTTAATGTCTGATAAGTATCTCAAATTACGCCGACATTAATTCGCTAAAAGGCTAGTAGGGTGAACACTGTCACGGAACGCACTCCACTAAACACGGGATTACATGCTACTAAGTACGTTCACTATTCGCAAAAAAAAAGAAAAAGTTTCTCCGCTATATTTTTTTTTAACTAGCGCAACAACACTGTCTATTTCTATAGTTTCCGAAGCACAACTTATAATATTAGCACTAAGTAATTTACGAAAAGAAAGATAAACTACATTTCCTGCGATAACATAACCAAGCAAGCCAAGGTAAATGTAAGGACTATACAAACCAAAAATATTGTACCCAAGGCACCTCCACCAAAATCTGTTACATTTATTGTTAGTAAGTTGGTGTGTGAGTTTGGTTTGGGGGCTCCACCACCTGTGCAACATACGCACAGGACAGGTTCGATGGAATGAACCTATACTTCTCTCTCTCGTATTCTTCCTCCTACCTGACGGATTCTGTATTAATCCGCGATTAACCTCGAACTGAGCGTTTTCTTCGGTCGCTAGTCTGGAATCAAGTAACTGGTACCTTAATGGAAGAGAAGTAACATCGAAGTTTGTAGCTCAGAGGCTTAATTTTAAGACTGTACCTGAATCGCCCAGTACAAATGTGAGGATTCTTGGCTTGTACCTAAATCATTAAATGAGTCCAATAAATAAATAAATAAGAATTCCATAATAAAGTATTTATTACGAAAGAAATCAAAAAGAGGAGAAGTACAATCGAGTTACATAAAGCGTGACCAGACTATTTATAGTACAACTGACATTACTCCATCTTACATATATGTTACTAGCCTACAGACTGCTCCTCAGTTCGCGAAACTTCCACATATTGTAAAAATGTGAAGAGAAAAAAAAAAGAGATTTAAGAAATACCAGGACTCGAGCAGCAAGTAAGGTGTTAATAGGGGGGAGCTATATCTCCCCCCCTAAATGATAATAAAAGAATAGAATGCTGTAATGGACAGAAATTCTTCAGATAATTGTTACAATTACATATTTCTTCAATATATAATAATTCAGTCTTCCTGTGAGTATTAAAGGAAAATGGCGAAATTAAACCTAATTAACTGTGGATGAATCATGACCAAAATTCCAGTTTTAATAACTTATATTTTTTTTTCTTAAATAAGGACAGGAAACAACTAAAATTTATACCTAAGATGTATTTTAACAAATACAGTTAAAACATAAAAGTCGAAATAGAATAAAACTCATAAGCTTCAAGTCTAAATTATCACAGGTTTGATTTTGACAGAGATATGCTCTTACACTTCATTAAAATAGTGTTTTCTAGTGATACAAATATGGTAATTAGCTTAATTTCTCATTTTCTTTGTTACTGAAAAGTTCCTTTTATAAAGACAGTTTTCTGGCTTTGAATTTGGCAAAATCTCTTATTATTGCATCCATATGAAGTTCATTCTGAATGTCATTTTCAATGGCCATCAAAGCTAGTCCATTTAATCGTTCTTGAGATACACTTGATTTCAAATAATTCTTTATTAATTTTAATTAAAATAGTTCAATACACAACAAATGACAAAGGTGTGTGTTAATTGATATTTAAGTTGTCCCCGATCCAGCGGCAGAACTTTGAAATCAGGTTTCTCCGCAAAAAGTTCTTTTCAGGGCCGCTTAGGCCTATAGAACAATTCAATTCTTTCATGTTTCTTTCCAACATAGAAGTACGAAATCAGGCAGTAACACAATGTAAACACAAGCAATGATGCATCCAAGATTTTTCTTTGCGGTCCGAAGATTTTTCGGAATAGCCTACAAAATGCAAATAATTTTGTGTATTTGCCCCCTGAAATTTTGCTAATTGGGGGATCCAGACTCTCAGACTTCCTGTTTCGTCCACACACATTTTTAGGGGGCCACTACCCCCACTGGGAGATCAAAATAATACGTCTGTAATATAATAATAAATAAAAGAGTAGCAGCAGTGGCCCTCTGAACACTAAGTTTACCCCCGTAAGATATTTTTCTGAAAGGAACACTGCACCTATAATGGATGCCCACGAGACAAGATGTGTGGCTGTCTCGTCTCGAAAATGTGCTATAAAAGTGATGTCTCGACTCGAAAAATGTATATTTCTCTTTCAGAAGAACCGTGTCTTGACTGGAATTTTGCCTGGAAAAAATCCTGTCTCGACTCGTCTCGTGCGCATCCCTAGCACCTATGTTGGTGCATCCCTGAAGACAAGTAACTAATAATCTAAACTCTACTTTGCATTAGAATTATTACAAATTTAAAACATCGCTCTATCTAAATTTTATAACAGAGAATGGATTAATAATTATTGTTATACTGTTATAATAAAACAAGCATCTGTATACGCTGCTGTGATTGAAAGTGAGAGTACTGAAAAAATACTCGTCATCCAAATGACCTTTCGTCGCTTTTGATTATATCCTTTCAAGTTATATACTTATATGCCGCGTGAAAAATAAATGTATTCAAACATATTTTGAAATACATGAAATTTAATTCAGACCCGTAACCGAAATGACCGTTTGGAGTGCGAGGCCCGGGTTCGATTCCCGGCGGAAGCTCATGTGGTTCGGATTCCACGTTAATCAGTAGGTCCACGTGTCATATAGCCTCGCTACTGAACGGGACGTTAAACTCAAAATCAACTCCACGAAATGACCGTATCGTTGCATTTTAATTCAATAATTAAATTACTGCAATCAGGTAAAATACCCTTACACTTTCAAAAGAATGTCGAACCGTAAATGCTTCGTTAACAGTGACTGGTATTGACAACTCCCCACCTCAACATTTGTATGATTTTGTCCAGAACGCGAAAGAAACATTTTAGAGCCTTCGGTTGCCTCTTATCTTCTTTCATGTTTTGTAGTTTTCTTTTCGGATAAAATGCTCACTTGGTTTTATATTGTTGCTCATTACTATTACATGAAAAACAAAGTATTATTAAAAGTGAAAGCACACATCATTATAAATTAAAAAAATGAAACAAAAACAAAACGACTTAGGATAGTAATGAAAATCTTGACGAATGACAAATGAAGTAATAGATATTAACAAAGAAAGCATTAAGCAGTGGACAGCGATTTGAGCCATTAGGAACTTAAGTTAAAATTTCCCTGAGAAATGATTTTTAAAAAATCCTTTTGTACCTCCCGTCTTTTCTTAGTATTCGCTCCACTTCCTGGGCGAATGGACAAGAAAAGCCTACTTGCTTGCATGGGGGCCCGAAGAATTTTTAGGGGGTCATCTCCCTGGTTGGTATATTACGTTTGGTATTCTCAAGATAATCTTAAGAAATTATACATATACATTATACCTGTCGTAAGCCAGGTGGGGCCCGGCCCCTTCGTCCCCTTTTGGGTGCCCATGCTTGCTTTAACTTTGATAATGTGAATTTCATTTACGGTGGTCTTTCTCAACCCTTAACTGTGGTCATTGAACCAAAGTACACTATGCGAAGACACTGTTTAAGACAAGATGGAGGAGCACCCCTTGAGACATTTCTTTCTACTGTAATAATGTCACCCAATCCATAAACAATACTTGCGGTTGAATTCCTTTCGTTTGTTGATCCATTCGGATTTTAAAGACATATTAGGCAATGATATTCTCTAGCAAGGGTTTGGAAGGATTGTTGAGGGAGGAATGAAGAGTCTGTTATATTTGTATTTTGTGCATATGGTGGGATTGTGGAAAGAATTGTCTTTATCCCTACGGTCATAGTGCTTAATGCAACATCTATTGGAAAGCTAAATTTACCTTCATTTTATCTCATATTCGATATATATATCTTTTTTCCCTTTTTAAAAGATCTATCCTGTGCCGTGGAAATTTTCCTCAAACTAGCATCTCTTGTGATTGTGGCATTGGCATGAATTGATGTTCGATTTGAACCTAAGCCATAGAAGTAAGAGTCCCTTGCACTAACCATTCATCTACTATATTTTGTTTACTAAAAATATTTTCCATGCAGCAAAATGCCATCTCACACTGAAACATTAACAACATAAGAACAAAGATTTCAAGAAAATTTACCAAAGTTTATGTATTAAAAGTATCCCGCAATTTGCCCTGTTATACTGTAAAATCACTAGTCAGGATGCCTCGCATGGAAATTTGAACCGGGAGGCTCTCAATTACAAAGCGTCAACGCTAAACAGTAACCTACGTTCGCTCAGTAAATGTCATCAAATTACTTTTCTGTAATTATTTTTGGAAAATGTTTATTATTTTCATGAAGCAAAGAGTGCATCTTCTACATGGGTTGAGAAATATATCTACTATACTTTTAACAATCAACTAATAGTTGATTTTCATAATTTATATAGATTTTCTACGTCTACTAAGTTATTTCAATTTTTTATTAGTTTTCGATTCCGGTTATAACAATGATGAGAAATGAAGGCTCCTCGTCATATACAAATCTTGATCATTGTAACATTTTTTAGTTAAAATTCTGAATTATTGAAAATATTTAAATTAGTTACAATGAAGAGGAAACATGTTTAGGAAAAAAGAAACATTGTTGTTTAACGAATTTATAAAATCAAGCTTTTCCAAAACGTAAAAAATACTGTATGGTATTGGATGATCATGGAAAAAGTAAAAATATCCATCGAGGACACACTAACCAACTACTGTACGCAGATAACTCAAGATTCGTTAACTTGGTAGACGTATATGAAGAAACCACTAGCAGAAAATAGCGGATAGCTTTACGCCTAATCATCTCAGCGACCATGAAACTATGAACTCTACATTAACATCGGTTGTCGTTTTCCATCATTTTATATGTTACTTCCTTCCATTGTCCCAAGGTATGGAAGGTGTCTTAACCCTTATCCCAATGCATGAAAAGCATATAATATTTTCGCAAACACAGCCAGGGGCAGAAAGGGGGTAACAGAACGCGCACAGCTCGCTGTATAGCTTTAGAGCAATAGGTCACTTGACCAAGAGCAATGTTGCCAAAAGTAACACAAGGTAAGCCCACGCACAGCCTGTCTCTTCGCGTGACATTACCTTCGACACAAAATCACTGACCCTTCGAACAAGATAACATTGTTGCGCTCTCAGAGTCAGGTTTTAATTGCATTTGTGTTGAAGAAATGAAATGAAATCTTTAAGTTTTACGTCCCACGATTATGCCGGTTAGGCTAAAGGAGACGGTGATGATGAGTAATAAATGAAATGAAGAGAGTGGGAGGAAATGAGAGAACCCCCAGCATACCCACGCACAGGGTGTTCGTCTGCTACAAATTTCAATTGGCGGGGGCTGGGATCGAACCCGAGGCAACAAGCACTAAAGGTGAACGCTCTACCACTGAACCACCGCGGCCTTTAATTAATTAATTTATTTATTTATTATTGCTGCCTATTACAGGATTTTATCCCAGTTACAACAGGCTTACAAAATTAATATTACATCCACAAATGAACAATAGAAGAGAAAATAAAAAGAAGAAAAAAATACATAAAAATATCCACAAGAAAACATCAGAACATATAATGGCAAGATGCTAAATGCATAGAGGGAGAGCAAGATGTGAATAAAATACCAGAAAGAGAAGATACACAAACTATCAAATCACATACGACCAAAAAAAAAATAGAAAATACATTAGAAGACTGATAAAATAATTTTTATGAGCACAGGATCAGTGAAATACTTCTAATACTTTAAGGAAAAGAAAAGAAAAGCGCACCCAAGACAATACCTCTAGAGTAGTGGGGAAACTAGTCCAAATACAATTTTCTTTTTATTTACATTTAAAAAGAAATAAAATATATTTTCATGATGGAATATAATTCCACTAATATAATAGACATCTAAATTAGAAATAGCAAAGACAGCTGAAAGTAAGGAGAAAGCATTAATTTCACATCAGGTTCCAAAGAGAATAAACAGCAGCAAGCGAGTAGGCAAACAACAGCGTTACTCCTCCTGTGGTCCTGTCCCGAGCATGTGTCAAAGTTGACGTCATTGTACGAGTATGACGGAAACGCATTCAGTGATGAACTTACCAAGCCAGCAACTACTGTATTTACGCCACGGAGTCCGACACTCTATAAAGTGCCTTTTATCTTTACAGTATTATGCGCGATCAGCATTATAACTTTTACAATTTCATTCTCTGTTGCAAGAAAATAATTGACCTAAGGATAGGACCAGTACTTAAACGCAAAATTACATAAACGGTCTAGTAGTTTTAGTTAGAACGATCCGTCAATTGGAGGTAGGGTAAGTTCTCAAACATTTAAATATACGACGTCTTATATACTGTAGGTGCACTACGCAACCAGTTACTAGAGAACAAACCCTGAAGTAGCACTGGTATCAAAACGAGACTATACGAGACTATTTACAGTATAAGTCTCCTTTAAACCAACAAATAGCGGTTTCAGTCTCGTCTCGATAGTTTCGAAATAATTTGTGTGAAATTATTGCACACTAAATTCGACAGTAGATAAATAAAATATACCTTCAATAGTTCTGCCTATTACTTCAGAATATATAATGGATGCACCAATTTCTACTAGATAAAGTATGAATTAGCAATTCATATTCAGCATTCAAAAATACATATGTCTGTTTCCATTAAATATACTCATTATTTCTTAAATTATTTATATACTAATTGAAATACCCGGCGTTGCGCGGGAAGAATAGGTTTATAATTCAAAGATATATTTGAGATTAGTTTTCCCAGTATAATACATATTTGAATCGGAATGAATTAGTACGAATCCATTTCCAGCAGGAGCAAATGAATCAACTAGCCGCTAAAAAATGGGGTCATTATTCAGTTCAGCGACCCCGAAAACTATTGAATAGACATTCATATCTATCAATTAGAACTTTTTAGGACCTCAAAAGCTATGGATTTAACAGTAATATCGTTCATTTTCGATTATTGTTACATGTCCCTGTGTCTCCCATGATAGAGCTAGAGGGGATACGGGTTTTGATTCCCGGCAGGAGTCGTGTGGTTCGGGTTCCACGTTAATTCGTAGATTCACATCTTGTATAGAGTCACAGCTGAAAGGCACGCTGAACTCTATATCACCTCACCTCGTCAGATATTCTACTTTTGCATAATTTCTAAACCACTTTTCTTTCTTTGAATCCCCTCCTTCCTCATAGGTTCAAACCGAATCTTTCATCATGGTTGGAAGACGCAAGGCTACTGTACCATACGCGTACAACCCTTATGAGACTACGGTAGTGAGTTGCTCAGTTTGAGTAGCACGCACGAATAAACCTTGCTTACATTTATTATATATAAAATAAATAATATAATAAAATCTCATATTAGGATTAACTTCGCACACCAAACTTTTAACAATGCAATTTTTTAAGTTCTGTTCATCTTCTTTCTTCTTCTTCTTCTTCATATTATTATTATTATTATTATTATTATTATTATTATTATTAATATTATTATTATTATTATTATTATTATTATTATTATTATTATTATTATTATTATTATTATTATTATTATTATTATTATTATTGCAAAAGCTATATGAAGCAATTATCTCGGCCAATTTCGTTAATACACACCATTCAGCAACCGGTAGTTGTAGAAATCAGGCTTTTGCAACAGCAAGTGTTAGCTCAATCGGTAGAGCGCAGACTCATGGATTCATGTGTTGCGAGTTCGAATCTAGTCTAAGTCAAAAGATTTTTCTGATATCATTCTTGAAATGGAAATGTTTCTCTCTTCACCTTTACCTCGTAATTATGAATAGAGATGTTTGGATGTGAAAGAAAAAGTATACTAGGATATAAGAATGAAAAATTACGTTATACCTTCTGCAATTTTTAACTATATTTTCACATATCTAGGACGTTTCTAAAAAATGTTCAGACTTCTAGACCTCCTTTTAGCTCTCTTACTAATTTCTACAATTACTTAGTGAGTCACATATGCGTATATTACAAATGTCGTATCTCTTTCTCTTCTCTCTACATCATGTCTGGAGATGAATGTTTTGGCAATAGATTACAAACACGATTTTACAAAATAATACGATCTGCGATATCACTGATACATATTATTGTGTTTAATTTAACATATAAAACAATAAATAGAAAAACTGAGAATACGAATCTTTTCGTGCACTGATGCTTCAAATCTCTGTCTTTGGTCGCTATAGCTATGTTAATTCCGTAGTCAAAATAAAAACTCTTCAAAATTAATCACAATTTTTTTTAAACCATCCCTTCTTTGGAGTACTGCGCGGTCATATACCCGTCACTGCGATGTAAAGACACTTATGGCGACGAGGATACATTGTTGAACTCAATCATAGAGATTCAAAAGGTCACTGACTTACAATTGCAGCAAGAATTTAGAAATAGGGCAAAAATGTCGAGTGTACTATTCTATATCGCTATGTGTTTCTCATTTGAGTTATGCTATAGACAAATGGTACTGCTCTTGCAATCTTGTTGTGCAGATCAGTCCAACTTTAAAGCGCTTCACGCTATTTCTTTGGTGTACTTATTTTTTTTATTTCTTAGCTGAATCACGTTATTAGTCTGAGACAACCACATTTTACACTTGTGACTTTCTACACAAAGAACATTGGTTACATGTATATGTAATTTAGTTATGTACCATTCTTCACTCATTATTTGCCAGCATATTTGATTGTACTTAGCAAATAAGTTTGTTCATAATAAGTTCTTAATTTTTTATGACACTAGCGTTTCCACTCGTAATTGGTTTGAATTCATGCTTAATACTAGGGTTAGAAACTGGTATTAAAAAAATCTATTATTTTGATTTCACACGAAACCTCTTTGCAGTTATATGCGAGGAGAATACCATGATTGTAAGATTTCATCTTCCAAATAGCTAATCATAGAGCTTCCTGTATACTATATACCGCTTCTACTGAAAGCAATATTATACATGGTTCTCTAATCTACTGCTTTGTTAATGGCACCAATGTAAGCACTTAAACGTACTATAGTCGACAGACATGAAATCTTACAATTCCGCTCTCTTGTAATTCATTCGTGCGTAATGTCCAGATTCTTTAGGTTCCTTGGCGCCTTAAGTAAGACTCGTTCTATATTAACCCTTTAAATTCCCACAATTTGACTGTGGTAACATTTTTTCTACTTTTTATTAAGACGATAACTTTCGACTTTTTTTTAATGAGGTCGGTGGGTAACTGTTACACAGTTAAACGTATAAGTCCTAAGCCGGACTCAAATTATGGGGTGAGACGCCCGTGGATTTTCTAATTGCGTGTGTGTGTATAAGAGAAAGAGAGAAAGGGAGAACAGAGTCAAAGCGAGGCATTGATTGTATTAGCAATCAGATGTCTAATTGACACCAACCCACATGCATGAAATAGTGGCATGACCCAGGCTTTGATTTACACAAATCAAAGTGCTGGGTCCCTGCTGTAATTTTATTGCTCATCACCCAAGCAATAGGTACACCTTGTCTCAAAAAGGTTGAGCGCATTCTTTATTGCTGTTTCGGGCAAAAATTTTCTAAGTCCAACTTCGGGTATCTTCGGGAAAAAGTAAACCAGGTTCGAACCTCGAAGCCAACCTTTGCAATCGGGAAAAATCTTGCAGATGTGTTTTTCTTCATTTAAATATAATAAGACTTGTTACCAATTATATATAAAAAAGCAACATTGATTGAAATACTTAATGATATAATATTTCGAGACTGTATAAATGCCAGCACATGCTTGTTTGTCATTTTGCTCTCCATACTTAATGGAATATTTAGATACGTAAACGAATCTTTCCATAGGTAAAAGAATGGTGAAAGTTAAGACATAGAACATTATTCTCTCCTGAGTATTATAATAAAAGTCAAAGTAGAACAAAAACAGCGTTTGCAGTGGATATAAATGTAATTATTACCTTAAATACCGCTAGAAGTATTATTCGTGGAGCGCTTGCGTTAGCTCAGTGGGGCGCCGTTGGATTTAAAATCGTAAGGTCGAGGGTTCGATTCCTATCTGAGTCAATGTTTTTTATGAAATTCTATTTTCCGCAATGCATGAGAAATTATATAAAATAATTACATTAAAATAGTCAGTTGTATATATATAACATACAATCATTGCAGAACAAAGTGATTATTATGTTTAAAATATAACAGGTGTTCACAGTACGTTGGTATTCTATGATATATGTGAATGTTAAATACAAATTAAGAAAATAATATAATCGCAATGAATAAATTATGTAGTGTATTTATTTGAAGCTATTTTTCATCGGAAGTTACTTCTGAATTTTCTCATTACAGCAAGCGATTTACGCTTCCTGAAAGGTAAAGAGACTATTCGGGTATAAACAGAAATTATTATACAAACTCCAATCTTCGTTACAGACACAAAACTCCCGATCCCCAAAACTATGTAAACAGGAAATTTACGAACACGAAGACATGTCTAAGAGATTTATTTATACTCGATAAAGAAGGCAGAATATGATTTCTTTCCAAAGGATTTCAGTTCAATAATCTGCAAGGCCTTTGTATATGGATGTGGTCCCTTTCTCTCCGCCAATATATATAAAGTAGAAGCGATCGATATTAGTGTCGAATCCATAGTTCTCGTTGTTGCAGAAATTAATAATTACAACTCCGAAAGCGTTAAAGTCCAAATTTAACTCTCATCGTAAAGCTCCTTTGTGGTTAAGCGTATAGCGTACACGCTTTCGGTGTGGGAGACCCAGATTCGGCCCCCAGCGAGAGCTCATGTAGTTCGCGTTAATTAGTAGTTCTACGTATCATATAGCCTCACTGCTGACGGGACGTTCAACTCAAAATCAATTCAATTGATTCAAAACCCATCATTATGGCGAGCGATAAAGGATGAAAAATAAAATGTCTCAAGTGACTGAGATTAGTGTCAAATCCATAGTTTGAGTTCGTGACACTGTTACACACACAATGTCATTTAACGCCACGTTTTGGTATGAGCGACTATGCCTCCTGGATTTTGAATTTACAGGAGCAACATCAAAAGCATTGCTCACACAGCTCTAAATGTTTTGATGTATGTATACGTGTATATTCCAGCGAAACTCCGGAATGTCTGGAGCAACTTTTACCAGACATGGGAGACATATTACTTTCAATCTAAGGAAAAAAATATTGTGGAATTCAGATACCTCAAGGGATTGAAGTTGGGAAGAGTGGCATGTAAAAATAGTGTAAAATGACTAATTGTAGAGTGTTATCCATTGTTTTCTCGGTCGTTGAGATAAATAGTGAGGCACTCAATGGCGTTATATCTAAATTCATCCCCATCTTTACAGGATGAGGGGCTTGGAGATATGATTAATAAAATGTAAAAACTTACTTAAATAGTTGTCAAAGTAATAGTTTTCTGGGGTCGCGAAAGCGTTTCTAATAACTTTGGAATGTAGTTTGTAACCACTTCAAGATGGGCTCTTTAATCATATCCATTTCTCACCTTAAGAAGAAATTACCATCTCAACTAGTATATGTATCAAGCTAGCCTTCGCAATCGAGAAAAAATTGTGTAGATATGTTTCGTCTTTTAAATAATATACTAATAGTCCAGTAAAGATAGGATTGAGAAAGGAACAAATTAGTAACAAGCTGAAAATTGGTATGGAATTAGGGGGATGTGTCAGGAATAACATACTAAAAGTCCCCTAAAATCCCACTCTAGCTTTTCCCGCAATTTTGAAAAATGTCCGCCATTTTTAGATGACGACAAGGAATATATGGAAATCGTCACCCTTTATGTTTATTCTTCTAGCCACCGTTCTAATTATCACAAAGCTATGAATCATATATGGTTGGAAAGCTTGAAAGACGGAGAATCTAAGTAAATAACATATATGCCCATCGTGCTAAATTTCTAGAAGAAGAGGAAGAAGAAAACAGCTTTTTTTATTAAAAAAAGATATTTTCAGAAATAATGAGAAGTTTGCAACACTGGCAGTTATTGCACACCAACGAAACACCATCAACAGATACTCTTGATATTTATCTCAATCATAGCCAACAATGACACAAATCGGTGCAATACAAGCCGAGAAAAAAATATAACTTATGTTACTTTCTTACCTCTTTGTACAAAAGTGCATAAGGTGACATACTTTCACGGTTCTAGTCAGCTCCCTTTATCACATAGGACCAAGAGTTATATGTCATTGGAAATCTTAAGTAACGTAAATTTGAACGAGGTAACACTTATATTAGGCAACCCCAATTTGTGGCAGAAGCGCAAAACACAAAATTTCGGGACAAAACGTGATTTTCGCATAAATTCTTCAAACCTTGCAACACTGACAATTATCGTATCTTAACAAAACTCAGCCACCGTTTTCACTATCATCATTATTAATTTACT
Organism: Thermobia domestica; assembly: GCF_964235325.1. Taxonomy (NCBI): domain Eukaryota; kingdom Metazoa; phylum Arthropoda; class Insecta; order Zygentoma; family Lepismatidae; genus Thermobia; species Thermobia domestica. The sequence continues at coordinate 109,563,455 of NC_137457.1, forward strand.
TTTAAAATGGCCAACGTTTTTCCCAATGGAGTAAGCTTTTATGATACATAGTTTTGCATCACTTAAATATAGCACAAAATTCATTTATTGACAGCATTAGAAAGTAGCAGCAATTGGTAGTCTCCTATTCATAGGAAAATCGTAATTCACACACTTAGAATCACTCTCAACTACAATAGTCATTTAAATATATTTTTTTAAAAGTGTCTTATTTAAACTTGAATGCAATTTTCCTCCTAGCATTCTTCAAATCAACTTTGTATTTACATTAGACGTTAGTATGCACTTTAAGAACATTTTTGTAACTAGTTCATTCGGACTTATTTTATTAGAAATCAATGAGGTTATCATTATCTCGTTCATCTCTATAGTCTTCATGATTTGGTTCTGCATTCATACATCCAATTCCTCGAGAATGACATAAATTAGAGCACACAATTCCTGCTTTCCGAAAACCGTACATACTTTCACAGCCCTTTGTACAGTTACAGGAAATTACACGGAGCGGGTTCCTTTGTCAATCTTGCTGGTACGAGGATACCTCCTAATGGTGTCCATTCATATTCAGTTGCTCGCATATCATTGAGCAATACCTGGGTTCAAAAAACGTACACTGTCAAAGAATGAATGGAATATACCACTTTTAACGTACACACGCAAAGGTAATGGCCTTTCGGATTTAATCATTGAAGATATAAGATACCTTTGTGTTTTGAATATCCAAACTGAAATCCACCTTCTGTACGATCTAAAATGGATGATTCTCAACTGGTTGAAGACACTAACTAGCCCAAATTGGAATGGATTTATGCAGCTGGTGACAAGCAACAACCATAAGTATCAAACATATTAAGTAGTAATTCAACCTTTCACCAATCTTCAGCCAATAAGCATGGATGCTGTATACTCGGCGCTTATGTTTGCCAGCAAGGAATGTGCAGGAAATAAGCAGAAAAGCGTGCTTAGTCACGTTGGATCAACCTTTGTACTCTAAATCATGTGACATTGTAGCAGCATGTAGAAATTCTGGTGAATTACCGTCAGTGGTTGCTAGACTTCGGGGTTTTTCACTCTATAATGTCATTTATGGAAACAGTTGCATATCTAATGAAAGGTAGTGGCATTGAAGAACTTTGGTCTTGTGTGTATGCTAGTAACTCCATGCCACAGATAAATCCAGGCCATTCTTATTGCTCGTGCTTTGCGAGCTCATTTTTTTTTAACACAACACGGCCCTTAGCAATTGCAATATATACTGTTTAATTAATGAATCAGACGTCACTAAGGAGTTTATGCGTCAATTGCGAGGTTTGTGTTCCTCTGATTACTGAAGAAGATATCGATACTGATGTAGTTGTTCAATATTCATAGTCAATTAAGATTGCAAATGACCTGAAGTTATTCATTGACGTTGCTGCAGAAACAAGCCGTATCTCTAAGTTATTCGCTCTGTACTTTCAGCTTGTAGAAATTATGCGTCTTTTAATTCGAAAGAACTTGAATCTTCATCTTCACTGCATGTAAGAAATGTTACCATACTTCTATGCAGCTGAGCATCTTTTATATGTCAAATACGCACATCTGTACTTACAAGAAATGTTGCGGTTGGAGGATGAAATGGATCTTCATCAGTTCCAGCGATTTTCAGGAGACGGTTACTTCATTATTCGTAGAAAAGATACATTTTGGAGTGGTCTGATATGACGATTGAGCAGGTTTTAGCGAGAGCAATGAAGAGCAGCGGTGGATTGACCCATGGGAGAGGCATGACTGAAAAGATAATATCTAGGTGTGTGTTAAGTGTGCCAGCAGCGTGCCACTTACGAGAATGTCTTGAAAAATTATTAAACAAAGATAGGCATGAACTTCACACTGGTCGGCATGTGGACCTGTACCAAAGCAGTCAATCGCGTGATATATTACATCTACAGAAGTTCTTGCGTTGGTTTTGCCAGCATTCTCCATTCCCTTCATATCCGGAGCTCGCGTCCCTAAGCAACTAATAACACTATGTCAGATGTGTGTAAAGAACATGAAGAATTGCAACGAAACTTTGAGTAGGGACAATACGCAAAAAATAAATAAATATGTTTTTTTATTTTCTGCGAAAGAACGGTTTTAGGGGGCAAAAGCCCCCATCCAAAAGTTTGAAACTTGAGGCCCGAAAGGTCACAAGAAATGAACCAAAGTGAATGAAATTGTGCACAGATATTGTAGACATAAAATGAGGGAATACTGGTTTCGTATTTTCCTGAAAAAAAGAAAAAGGTTTGTGTGGGACACAGACCCCTACAAAACTTTGATCGTGAAACATCAAAAGTGCGAATAACAGTATGTCAGAAGTGCTTAAAGGACATGAAGAATTGGAACGACATATTGTGTAGGGACAATACGCAAAAAATAAACGAATGCGAGTTTATTTTCTGAGGAAAAACGGTTTTAAAGGACAAAATCCCCCACCAAAAATTTTGAAATTTGGGGCCTAAAAGGCAAGAAGAAATGTACAGAATTGAATGAAACTCTGCACAGATATTGTAGACGTAAATTGAGGTAATTGGGTTTCGTATTTTCCTTTTAAAAAAACGGTTGCAGTAGTAGCCCCCCCGTATATCCAACTGAGTCAGCAAAAATTTTAGTGACGTCATAGGTCAAAGGTCAATGACCTTGGCCCGGGGTCAATGACCTAGGGGTACTTAGGACCACCCCCTCTAAATTTTGGCAAGGGGCACCTTGGCCCACCCCCTAAATTTTGGCAGGGGTACCTAGGACCACCCCCCTTAAATTTTGGAAATTGCCAAATCTAAAAATTGGGTGTGGTAGCCTAGGACCATAGTATGTACCTCTATCAGTATTGGGTGTCTATGTCGTTCCCTTTCATGGGTAAAAAATTGCCAAAAATTCAAATTTCGGGGGTTTTTGACCTAATTTATCCCCTTTGATGAGGTGTTATTACCCTATATAGTTATATGGGCGTATACAGGGGTACATTACTTTTCATAAGACATGGGTATATTAATGCACCCCTTGAAAAATTTGGGAAGGGTACCTTGGCCCACCCCTTAAATTTTGGAAATTGACCAATTTAAACATTGGGTATTATAGTACAGGACCCTAATATGTATTATAATAAATTTGGGTGGTCCACCTCATTTCCTTCTAGGGGTACAAAATTGCCAAAAATATAAACGTAAGCAATACGTTATACCACGTGTTTGGTTTTTGGCTCAATTTATCCCCTTTGATGAGGTGTTATTATCTTATATGGTTATATGGTCATGTATAGGGGTCCATTCCCTTTCATAAGATATGGGTATATTTGTGCACCCCTTGAAAAATTTGGGAGGGGTACCATGGCCCACACCTTAAATTTTGGAAATTGACCAATTTAAACATTTGGTATTATAGTACTGGACCCTAACATGTATTATGATAAATTTGGGTGGTCCACCTTGTTCCCTTCTAGGGGTACAAAATTGTAAAAATATAAACGTAAACAATACGTTGTACCACGTGTTTGGTATTTTGGCCCAATTTATTTCCTTGGATGAAGTCCTATTACCTTATATGGTTATGTATAGGGGTCTATTCTTTATCATAAGACATAGGTACATTTGTGCACCCCTTTAAAAATTTGGGAGGGATACCTTGGCCCACCCCTTAAATGTTGGAAATTGATCATTTTATATATTTGGTATTATAGTACTGGACCCTAACATGTATTATGATAAATTTGGGTGGTCCACCTCGTTTCCTTCTAGGGGTACAAAATTGCCAAAATATAAACGTAAGCAATACGTTATACCGTGTGTTTGGTTTTTGGTCGATTTTATCCCCTTTGATGAGGTGTTATTATCCTATTTAGTTATATGGTCATGTATAGGGGTCCGTTACCTTTCATAAGATATGGGTATATTTGTGCACTCCTTTAAAAATTTGGGAGGGGTACTTTGGCCCACCCCTTAAATTTTGGAAATTGCCCAATTTAAACATTTGGTATTATAGTACAAGACCCTAATATGTATTATGATAAATTTGGGTGGTCCACCTCGTTCCCTTTTAGGGGTACAAAATTGACAAAATATAAACGTAAGCATTACGTTGTACCACGTGTTTGGTTTTTGACCTAATTTATTCCTTTGGATGAGGTCCTATTACCTTATATGGTAATGTATAGGTGTTCATTCCCTATCATAAGACATAGGTACATTGATGCACCCCGGGAGGGGATTCGGTATCATAGTACATGACTCAACATGTATCATGATAAATTTGGGTGGTCCACATCGTTCTCTTTTAGGGGTACAAAATTGCTAAAATATAAACATAAACAATATGTTGTACCATGTGTTTGGTTTTTGGCCCAATTTCTCCCCTTTGATGAGGTTTTATTACCTTATATGGTTATATGGTCATGTATATAGGTTCATTTCCTATCATAAGATATGGGTACATTGATGCATCCTTTAAAAATTTGGGAGGGGTATCTTGGCTCATCCACTCGGTTTTAGAAATTGTTTAATATAAGCATTTGGTATCATAGTACAGGTCTCCATATGTACCACTATAAATTTGGATGGTCCACATCGTTCCCTTTTCATAGGTAAAGAACTACCAAAAATCAAATTTCGGAGGTTATTGACCCCTATTTAGCATGTTATATGGTTTATTACCTTTATATGTTTATGTTCCCTTTTAAATTTGGGAATTATCAAATAACAAAATTCGGTAAACGTTTTCTAGGACCCATTGTAGATGTTGATGTTCCTCTTATGGCCAAATATTCAAAATTTAAATGTTATTGACCGGCTTTATTATTGAATAAGTACAGGATTTATTACTTTTTTCATAAGACACAGGTGTATTTGTGTACCAATCTTAAATTTTGGAAGGGGTACATTTCTTATTGTCGTATCAATAATTAGTAATTGGATAGTATCTCATTCATTGGGTAAATCATTATGATCACGTGATCACCTATGATGGGATTAGGAGTCCAGGACATTGGTACATTGAAACTTTGTAGGATAATTTGATAATGCGTCATTGGTTTTGATTATTCCCGCCAAATATAAACGTAAGCAAGACGTTGTACCACGTGATTGTCCTTGATGAGGTAGTGTACAGGGATTCATTTCCTTTGTTGCGGTAATTCTTAAGTTTGAGTACACACACACTTCTAGAAAACAGTTGGTTCTACTCAGGTAAACAATTGACGGACATTATTGACCTTATTGAACATATTAACTCTAAGACTTAGGTATATCAAGAGAAGTATTCTTTAAATTTGGGAATGGTGATAAACAGAATTTTAACATAAGGTGCGAAATTTGAAACAATACATTGAACTTTAGTCACAGCTCATAGTCTAAGATCATTGGTGGTGATTGATTTGAAATCTGATAGCTAACATTATTGAATCTTATGACTCATAGACGAAAGGCAATACAAGCTACAACAGTTTGAAATTTAATCATAAGGTGATGTAATCTGACACTAGCAAAGTTATTGTTAATGCAATTTGATTGGATGATCACTATCTTTCCTGCAATCTGATTGGTTGATCACTATCTTTCGTGCAATCTGATAGGTTGATGAGTTTTAAATCTTTTTCTGCATTCAGTTTTGTTTTAACATTTAAAAAGTTTTTGAATTTTTTTTGTTTGAAACTTTGGTTTGACATTTTTTCGTTTCCAAATTTTTTGTTTAAAATTTTTTGTTTGAAAATTTTCAAAATATTGTTTGGGATCTTTTCGTTTGAAATTTTTGTTTGAAAATTTTTTCGTTTGAAATTTTTTGTTTGAAAATTTTTGTTCGAAAATTTTGTTTAAAATTTTTTGTTTGAAATTTTTCGTTTCCAAATTTTTTTGTTTGAAATTTTTTGTTTCAAAATTTTGTTTGAAATTTTTTTCGCTTCAAAATTTTGTTTGAATTTTTTTCGTTTGAAATTTTTGTTTGAATTTTTTTCGTTTCAAAATTTTGTTTCAAAGTTTTTTGTTCTAAATTTTTGTTTCAAAGTTTGGTTTGACATTTTTAAAAGTTTGTGCACTTATTAGTAAAGAACTGGAACTGTTTAGAACAAAAACCTTTGACAACATTGTGGTGCAATAGTACACGTCAGAACCTGGGGTTGTACAATGTACAATGTACCCCAATTCACGCAGTCTTGCATTTTTTCGTTGCGTTCGTTCATAACGGAATTCCATGGTGTCTTCTGGATTGCCGAACGAAAAGATTTTAAACAAAAAATTTTCAAACAAAATTTTGCAACAAAAAAATTTCAGCCAAAAAAATTTTCAAACAAAAAATTTTGAAACATAAATTTCAAACAAAATTTTGAAACAAGAGTTTTCAAATAAAAAATTTTCAAACTAAAAAAATTTTACGTCTCACGGTTAACCGTCAAACTTTATCCGGTTTTTAACTATTCGATTAACAAATAAACGGTTTTGATCATATTTATCAGTGAGTGCAAAATGTTGAACGAAACCAAGATTTTTAAATGTTAAATAAAACTTAAAACTGAATGCAGCAAAGATTTGAAAATCAGCAACCAATCAGATTGCACGAAAGATAGTGATCAGCTAATCAGATTGCACGAAAGATAGTGATCAGCCAATCAAATTACATCAACAATAACTTTGCCAGTGTTGTAGCATGTATTCCCTTAAGACTATGAGTCATAAGATTCAATAAGGTTAGCTATGTATCCCTCTACACTACCTCATCAAGGTCAATCACGTGGTACATCGTATTGCTTACGTTTATATTTGGCTGTAATAATCAATACCAATGACGCATTCTCAAATTATCCTACAAAGTTTAAATGTACCAATGTCCTGGACTCCTAATCCCATCATAGGTCAATAACTGATCACGTGATCATAATGATTTACCCAATGAATGAAATACTATCGAATTTTAAGAACAATTACCAATTATTGATATGACAATAAGAAATGTACCCCTCCCAAAATTTAAGATTGGTACTCAAATACACCTGTGTCTTATGAAAAAGTAATAAATCCTGTAGTTATTCAATAATAAAGCCGGTCAATAACCTTTAAATTTTGAATATTTGGCCATAAGAGGAACACCAACATCTACAATGGGTCCTAGAAAACGTTTACCAAATTATGTTATTTTATAATTCCCAAATTTAAAAGAGAACAAAAACATATAAAGGTAATAAACCATATAACGTGCTAAATACTTATCAAAGGGTCAATAATCTCCGAAATTTGATTTTTGGTAGTTCTTTACCCATGAAAGGGAACGATGTGGACCATCCAAATTTATAGTGGTACATATTGAAGACCTGTACGAAGATACCAAATGCTTATATTAAAGAATTTCTAAAACTGAGTGGATGAGTCAAGATACCCCTACCAAATTTTTAAAGGGTGCATCAATGTACTCATGTCTTATGATAGGGAATGAACCTATATACATGAGCATATGACCATATACGGTAATAAGACCGCATCAAACGGGATAAATTGGGCCAAAAGCCAAACACGTGATACAACATATTGCTTATGTTTATATTTTGGCATTTTTTTTTACTCATGAAACGGAACAAGGTGGACCACCCAAAGGACCCCGCACTTTTCTTATGGAAAGTGGCTTTCGGCTAATGTTGTTGAAACTTCGCTGGTTGATAGTTCTTAACATGTGGATCAAAAGTCTCAATGGGCACAAAGACCGAAATCCACTCCTTCCCCCCAAAAAACCGCCTCCAAGTAGCTGGGGGGATTGAACTGATTTCAGCATGTAAAACAATTTGTTGTTTTAATCAACTCAACAAGGACCCCAAATGACCACATGTTAGACTATCAAACTACACCACTTGACACCGCCCTTTTCCCCCCACATATCCCCCCCCGCGAATTACCTTACGGATGTTCCATATTACTGTAGTTTATAGTTGCGCGTATCTGTTTTAATATCTACAGTTTTGGTCTCACCGACGATATAATGGGTTTCACGTATCGCTGATTACGAATCTGAGGTGAGAGTTCTAGAATTCAAGATGGAGGATCAATATGGCGGATCAAAAACACGAAACTCCTAAATGTAGCCACAAATAGCTGTTTACTAGGGTATTTTGGGTCGTTGGTTACGAATCTGAGGTCAAAATTCTTGAATTCATGATTGCAGATCCAATATGGTGGATAAAAACGTCGAAGCCACAAATCGTAGTAGACTAGAGTGTTTTTAGATCGCTGTTTAAGTACGCAACATTCCTTGATACTTCAGCCACCATGTAGAATTATTCTGCACCCTTGCCCTTTACCAAACCCACCACAGATATCTTAATGCTGAACGGTGTTAAAATAATTCATCAATTATCTGTTAATTATTTTCATCATTTCGGTTTGCAGCATCTAATGTGGTACTTAGTAATGAGTCATCGGGATATCTAATATTCTGTAAATGTCGTGCATGGCCTAAATACCACAAGACACTTGCAACGTGCGCACATGTACCTAATGTACGAGCACCGCTTTGACATATACAGTAGTAACCTTGAATAACATTTTGATCATAATCCTGGTCATTGTGTTAGTAGACAGAGGATACCGCGATGCAATTCCTTTACTGGAATATTTAGGAATTGATCATAGAATGCCCGCACTCCTACTACCACGGGAAAGACAACTATCAACAGAAGATGCGAATACTTCTCGACTACTTACTAAAAGTCGATGGATAGTCGAGGCAAGAAACGGGCATCTAAGATCTGTTTTTAAGCTTCTAGCACAAACATTGAATCTGCAACATGCAAAGAAACTGAATAGTTTCTATCGCATAGCTGGAGCTATTTTGAACAGATACCATCCCGTTATTTTCATGCAAGATGCAACCATTGAATTATCTAGAGAAATGGGAAATAGGTCAATCATGCCGAACGTTGTTAAAGCAAGAGTTGAGGTAGATAATCTTATTAGAAGTAACGGTCAATGGGTACCGCTGAATGATCAAAGCCTAATTGATATCTCTGTACTTAACTTAAACTACTTACGAGATTTGACTGTAGGCACATATCAAGTAGATCTCTCATCCTCTTACGTCCATGATAAACTAATATGAGATAAGGATGAGCAATTCCAGCTTGACGAAAACGTAACTGAACCGGGATTCCTGCGCATACGTTTCTACTCAAGGTTCCGCAATGCAACTAAGCATCAAGTTTTCATAGCATATGTAGCCAATGATGAAGATGACCAGGATTATGATCAAAATGTTATTCAAGGTTACTACTGTATATGTCAAAGCAGTGCTCGTACTTTAGGTACATGTGCGCACATTGCAAGTGTCTAGTGGTATTTAGGCCATGCACGACATTTACAGAATATTAGATATCCCGATGACTCATTGCTAAGTACCACATTAGATGCTGCAAACCGAAATGATGAAAATAATTAACAGATAATTGATGAATTATTTTAACACCGTTCAACATTAAGATATCTGTGGTGGGTTTTGGTAAGGGACAATGATGCAGAATAATTCTACATGGTGGCTGAAGTATCAAGGAATGTTACGTAGTTAAACAGCGATCTAAAAACACTCTAGTCTACTACGATTTGTGGCTTCGACGTTTTTATCCACCATATTGGATCTGCAATCATGAATTCAAGAATTTTGACCTCAGATTCGTAACCAACGACCCAAAATACCCTAGTAAACAGCTATTTGTGGCTACATTCAGGAGTTTCGTGTTTTTGATCCGCCATATTGATCCTCCATCTTGAATTCTAGAACTCTCACCTCAGATTCGTAATCAGCGATGCGTGAAACCCATTATATTGTCGGTGAGACCAAAACTGTAGATATTTAAACAGATACGCGCAACTATAAACTACAGTAATATGGAACATCCGTAAGGTAATTCGCGGGGGGGGATATGTGGGGGGAAAAGGGCGGTGTCAAGTGGTGTAGTTTGATAGTCTAACATATGGTTGTTTGGGGTCCTTGTTGAGTTGATTAAAACAACAAATTGTTTTACATGCTGAAATCAGTTCAATCCCCCCAGCTACTTGGAGGCGGTTTTTTGGGGGGAAGGAGTGGATTTCGGTCTTTGTGCCCATTGAGACTTTTGATACACATGTTAAGAACTATCAACCAGCGAAGTTTCAACAACATTAGCCGAAAGCCACTTTCCATAAGAAAAGTGCGGGGTCCTTTATCATGATACATATTGAGGTCATGTACTATGATAGCGAATGCTTAAATTGAAAAATTTCCAAAATTTAAGGGATTGGCTATGGTACCCCTCCCGGTGTGCATCAACGTACCTATGTCTTATGATAGAAAATGGACCCCTATACATGACCATATAATCATATTAGGTAATAGGACCTCATCCAAGTGAATAAATTAGGTGAAAAACGAAACACGTGGTTGTACTAAAATTTGGCAATTTCGTACCCATGAAAGGGAACGAGATGGACCACCCAAATTTATAGTAATATATATATATATATATTAGGGTCTTATACTATTATACCAAATGTTTAAATTGGGCAATTTCCAACCTAGTATGTATTACTATAAATTTGGGTGGTCCACTTCGTTCCCTTTTAGGGGTACAAAATTGCCAAATTTTAGTACAACCACATGTTTGGTTTTTGGCTCATTTTATTCCCTTGGATGAGGTCCTATTACCTTATATAGTTATATGGGTGTATACAGGTCTTATGAAAGGAAATAAACCCCTATACATAACCATATAACCATATAAGGTAATAGGACCCCATCCAAGGAAATAACTTAGGTCAAAAAACCAAACATGTGGTTGTACTAAAATTTGGCAATTTTGTACCCCTAAAAGGGAACGAGGTGGACCACCCAAATTTATCATAATACATGTTAGGGTCCAGTATTATAATACCAAATGTTGAAACTGAGCAATTTTCAAAATTTAAGGGTGGGCTAAGGTACCCCTCCCGGGGTGCACAAATGTACCAATGTCTTATGATAGGGAATAAACCCCTATACATAACCATATAACCATATAAGGTAATAGGTCCTCATCCAAGGGGATAACTTAGGTCAAAACCAAATACGTGGTGCAACGTATTGCTTACGTTTATATTTTGGCAATTTTGTACCCCTAAAAGGGAACAAGGTGGACCACCCAAATTTATCATAATACATGTTAGGGTCCAGTACTATAATACCAAATATATAAAATGAGCAATTTCTAAAATTTATGGGGTGGGCCAAAGTACTCCTCCCAAATTTTGAAAGGAGTGCACAAATGTACCTATGTCTTATGATAGGGAATAGACCCCTATACATAACCATATAAGGTAATAAAACCTCATCAAAGGGGATAAAATCGACCAAAAACCAAACACGTGGTACTACGTATTGCTTACGTTTATATTTTTACAATTTTGTACCCCTAGAAGGGAACGAGGTGGACCACCCAAATTTATCATAATACATATTAGGGTCCTGTACTATAATACCCAATGTTTAAATTGGGCAATTTCCAAAATTTAAGGGGTGGGCGAAGGTACCCTTCCCAAAAATTTAAAGGGGTGCACAAATGTACCCATGTCTCATGATAGATAATGGACCACTATACATGACCATATAACTATATAAGGTAATAGGACCTCATCAAAGGAGACAAATTAGGTCGAAAACCAAACACGTGGTACAACGTATTGCTTACGTTTATATTTTTGGCAATTTTTTACCCCTAGAAGGAAACAAGGTGGGCCGCCCAAATTTATCATGATACATAATAGGGTCCCGTGCTATGATACCCAATGTTTAAATTGGTCAATTTCCAAAATTTAAGGGGTGGGCCAAGGTACCCCTCCCAAATTTTTCAAGGGGTGCATTAATATACCCATATGTTATGAAAGGTAATGGACCCCTGTATACGCCCATATAACTATATAGGGTAATAATACCTCATCAAAGGGGATAAATTAGGTCAAAACCCCCCGAAATTTGAATTTTTGGCAATTTTTTACCCATGAAAGGTAACGACATAGACACCCAATACTGATAGAGGTACATACTATGGTCCTAGGCTACCATACCAAATTTTTAGATTTGGCAATTTCCAAAATTTAAGGGGGTGGTCCTATGTACCCCTGCCAAAATTTAGGGGGTGGCCATGGTACCCCTGCCAAAATTTAGAGGGGTGGTCCTATGTACCCCTAGGTCATTGACCCCGGGCCAAGGTCATTGACCTTTGACCCCGGTCATAAAAGAGAGTGAGGATGAGTCATTCGGGCGAACGTCTACCACTACCACTGTTGCATATATCACGGACCTTTTAAACTGTTGATTACGAAATGTCAAAAGTGCAAATAATTATACATCAGAGGTTCTTAAAGAGCATGGAGAATTGCAACGAAAACTCGTATAGGGACAATTCGCAAAACAATAAACGAAACGTATTTTAATTTGTGCGGAAAACAGTGTTGGGGCCTAGGCCTTCTCCGAAAAAAAAAGTAAATATTACCGTAATAGCGCATGAAGTAGTGGACCAAAGCAAATGAAATTGTGAGTAGACATTTTAGAGAACCTATATAAAATAAGGTCTTTCGTGTTTCTGAAGTATCCCTATCCGTTTTGCTTCAAATTTGGCACATCAACAGCAAACAGGAAATTAATCGACACGTGTTTTTGTTTATGCGGAAAAACATTGTAAGGGTTAAAGGAGCCTCCTGAAATGCTATAAAATACACTGTACAGTTTGTGCTTGTTGTTGATCTGCCAAATTTGAAGAAATCAGATGGAGACACTTGTGAAACACTAAAGGCCTTATTTTACGTATCCAATATCTACATACAATTTCATTCACTTCGGTCCACTTCTTCTTGGCTTTCGGGCTTCAACTTTCAAAACTTTGGGTGGGAGTTTTTGCACCCTATAACCCTTTTTTCGCAGAAAATAAAAAACCCGTGTTCATTTATTTTTTGCATATTGTCCATACACAAAGTTTCTTTGCAATTCGTCATGTAAATTCAGGCACTTCTGACATACTGTTACTAGCACTTTTGATATTTCATGAGCAAAGGTTTGAAGGTGTCCGCGCCCCACCCAACCATCCTTTCTAGGAAAACACGAAACCCGTATTCCCTCATTTTTCGTCTACAATATTTGTGCACGATTTCATTCATTTCGGTCCACTTTTTGTTGCCTTTCGGGCGACAACTTTTAAAATTTTGGGTGGGGGCTTTTGCCCCTAAAACCGTTTTTCCGCAGAAAATAAAAAAAACACGTATTTACTTATTTTATGTGCAGTATCTGCCTGCCAAATTTTTATCAAAATTGGAGTGTTACACTTGGGAAGTGTTACTTGTGTAGCTTCTTATTTCTAAAGGAAATTTTGAAATAGAGATTTATTCCGCAATTTTCTTTTCGATAAAACAAATATATGTTGAGATATTCAGAAAAAACGTAAACGCCTGAAAACTAAATGGCCACCTTTCTTTGCTTTCATTAATAATTTTACAAAAATACAGTTTTAGCTTCGCAGAAATACAGTTGTAGCTTCGTTGGTTAAGGAATTCACCTCCCAAAATGATAAACAACCCTTTGAAGAGCATACTCCCTCTTCATTTGAGGACAACATTGCCTCCGCATGGTCATGTGAATCTTATATTTGGTTTGAGACTTTGCAATGGATATCTTAAATGTACTGTGCTGTACCGAGAAAACTAATATGAAAGCAAAAGTATATACTATATTTGCATAAGGAGTAACACTGAAATAAAAATACAAGACAAGTTAACAATTCTGGTTTGTCATACAACTCACTAATTATGTAGAAACGTTTGCCGAACTTACACACTATCAATAGTCTACAAATAGAAACCAGACTTTTGGTTAACCTGAAAAGATACGTATATTCTACACGAAATGTTATAACTTTCATCTTATATTTGTCAATCACTTTTCACAATGTTGCAGCCAAGAATGTGACTGTTTAAGAGTATTATCTTTGGACACTAAGAATATATTTCTCACATGTGTATTTTTCTATTCTCAGTATTTCTTCAAAGATACTTGACACATAATTTTTCACTTTTCTAACACAAGGGTTTGAATACCTAATATTTAACTTACTCAAATTTAAACTCCATTAATTTTAGTTACCGGTACTTATTTTAGAACTATTTAATTCACAACATGAAAATTTTAGATGTCATGTTAGCAGTTATTACAGCAACATACTTCACACTACAACCTTTCCCTCACTCCTGTTGTTAGGCAATGTTGTTTTCAGGCGTTAACGTTTTTCTGAATATCTCAGCATTATTTGTTCTATCAAAATGAAAATTGCGGAATAAATCTCTACTTCAAATTTCCTTTAGAAATAAGAAGCTACTGAGTCATAATGTTATATGAATCACTTTTACTCTTCTAATAGAAACAAACCCTTGACCCCCAAGCGTTACCGACCCAAATGTTCTTTGGACGAAATGTGCTTTGAACTAAACATCCCTGGACGAAATGTCCTTTGGACCAATTCTCCTTTGGACGAAATGTCCTTTGGACCAATTGTATTTTGGACGAAATGTCATTTGGACGAATTGTCCTTTGGACCAAATGTCTTTGGATTAAATGTCTCTGGACGAAATATTCTTTGGACGAAATATCTTTGGACTAAAAGGGTGGTCACCGGGTGGGCCAGTGTGAGTCACGCTGAGTGGTGTTTCGCAGTAGGTCACGTCCTTTTGACCCACGATCCACTGATCCACTCACAAATCTTGACCCATTTCACCCACTTACCAACCGACCCACCGACCCACTCCATCTTTGATTTTAACATGTCTTGTTTCATTTAAAAGACGAAACATATATCCACACAATTTTTTCATCGATTGCGAAGGTTGGCTTAATATCATAATTGTAATGGTAATTTCTTCTTAAGGTGAGAAATTGATATGATTAAAAAGCCCATCTTGACGTGGGTACAAATTACCTTCCAAAGTTATTAGAAACGCTTTCTCACCCCGAAAACTATGAATTCGACAAATATTTAAGTAATTTTTGAGATTTTATTTTTAGCTCTCCCAGGCCATCATCCTGTGAAGATGGGGATGAATTTGGATGTAACCTCCATTTGGAGCATCACTATCCATCTCAACGACCGAGAAAATTATGGAAGATCAGTCGTTTTACATTATTTTTACATGTCACACCTCCCAACTTCCATAACTTCATACTACTACAATATTTTCTTCTTAGATTGAAAGTAATATGTCCCCCAAGTTTGGTAAAGGTTGTCCCAGACATTCCAGAACTACGATCTCCTTATTAGATGTGCTGGGGGATCTTACTCTTACTGGAAGTTGAACTTCAACTTAAAGGTCATCAGAACTGCTCCCAATGAACTTGGCGACCACGAAAGATATGGGTTGTATAGTAACATTGGTTATTTTAAATTATTTCTACATGTCACAAATTTCACAAACTCCTTCATTGTGTTAATGAGGGCTTAACTTACATGGCATCTGAAGTTCCAGTCTTTACCTAAGAGACCCCCAAAATTATAGATTCGACACTAATGTAGGTCTTTTTTTTATAATTTTGATGTCAGTCTCTTTCATTCCTCCTAGGACAGCAAACGGATACTGGCACTGCTAGGACTAAATTTGGTCTTAAATGGCATTAAAATTTCTTCCAATTAATTTAGCGAACAGTCCTGCATTTAGAAGCTCGGCGTCCCTACGCACTTTTGCTCTCGGCGCCCCCAATAACTACACATTTCTCCGTCCCTTGATCCCTAACTTACAAATAAAACTTAATTCGAATATGCTTAATTAGTGAATTTATTGCAGTTAAATACCACTCACTAGATGCTACAGCTACAATTACGTAACGAAAAATAAATGGGAAACATGTTCTGAATTATTTTCAGATTTCTTACGCTATCATTAATTATATTAGAATAGTAAAAGAGGACTGCTCATGAAATAGTATATTTGCTCTCGATTTTTAAAACTTTTTTATACGAAAAAAATTAAAATTTTAAACTTTGCGCTCTTCAAATATGTTGCCCTCTAGGCACGGGCCTAGTTGGACTAATGGGAAATGCGGCACTGAAAACTTACGCTTCGACTCTAATATTGGTTGATTTCGATATTTTTTTGTCGCTACGTAACCACCCTGGGTGCTAATGGGGCTTAATTGGACTTGAATTGAAAGTAGAACTGTTTACCTAAGCGACCACGAAACTATGGATTCGATACTAATATCGATCCTTTTCTAGCATTTTTGATATATATCCCGACAGTACTCTTTTCCAGATTGTGAGAAATATGGTTAAAATTGCTCTAGACACATCAGAATTATGTCGTAACACACACATACATCCACTTGCATATATATAAATACAGAGTGAGCGAGCGAGAAAGTGAGAGAGAGCGACCAAAGGCATCACCACTTCCTCATTGCAAAAGCATATATCAGGTATTGAATTGAAAATCTATGTAAAGACCTTCTGCTGTGGCATGCTTCATAAGGACAATTCCAGTCTGCTCACGTGACCTTTGGGGTTCATGAATTTCTTGCGAGCGTTCCGACTCTGGATTCTCTGTTTATACCCTCTTTTTATGCCTCGGATAATTTTTCAAGAATATCAATGACATGCTGTAATACGAATGTTTAGAAGTAACCCCTATATGACAAATAGCTGCAAATAAATACACTACATAATTTATTTATTGCGATGATATTATTTTCTTAATTTGTATTTAACATTCACATATATCATAGAATACCAACGTACTGTGAACATCTGTTATATTTTAAACATAATAATCACTTTGTTCTGCAATGATTATATGTTATATATATACAACTGACGTATTTTAATGTAATTATTTTATATAATTTTCCATGCATTGTGGAAAATAGAATTTCATAAAAATAATGACTCACATGGGAATCGAACCCTCGACCTTACGATCTGAAGTCCAACGGCATACCACTGAGCTAACACAAGCGCTCCACAAGTAATACTTCTAGCGATATATAACGGTATTTAAGATAATAATTACATTCATATCCACTGCAAACGCTGTTTTTGTTCTACTTTGACTTTTATTTTAGTACTCACAAGTAAACCTTACGTTTGGGTGAATCGAGTTGCTGACTGTGACACATATGAGAAAGTAGTACTAAATGTGGTCAGTATTTCAGTGGAGTTGTAGGTGGGAAGCTCCAGGGGTTTAGGAGAAACACCTACCAGAACAGCACATGGAAGTACAGTATAGTCTTCATACAATTGGAGGTAAACGCTCTGTAAGACCTCTTGTAACGACAAAAAGTGAATAACAAATATATGGGTACATATTAGGACTAGGGGGAAGTCATATAATAAGGGTATACCTAACGGCGGCCACCTTGAAATCCGCCATTTTGAATTAAGGTTAAGTTTTAAAAATAAGAATAGGGTCATGTGATACATGATTTAAGGAACAAATTTAATCAGAAGAACAATGGTGACGTTAATTTTGATTTACGCGCCATTGGTAAAACGTTACATGGAAATTAAATATTGTTGGAGCATATGTATTAGTCCTTTACCCCACCTTGTAAATTTTGTGTTAATGGTAATAATTAAATAAAAATCAGGTGGATAAATATTAGGTCTATGATAAGAGTTGCCTTGATGGCGGCCATGTTCAAATCCACCATTTTGAATCAGACAAAAGCTTTAAACAAAATGCATAACATTGACACCTTATTAATAACAAATTTTACCATAAATTCAACGGTATAACCGTTTTTGGTTTATCATTAACCAGCATTTGTTATCGCATAAACAAGTTGCTAATTTAAGGAAAAATTACCAAAGTGGAATTGAGTCATAATTGAACTTGGGTCTTTCTTCCAGAAAAGTCCTCAATTAGTACAAGGTGAGCAATAGTACAGTGAGGACAAGGGCGAGCGAGAAATAGATGTGAACAGGATACAAGAAAAACGACGAAATGGCGTGCAAGTACAGCATCAAACAACTAACATTGTAACGCCACCATTGTATTTCTGATTAACTTCTAGCCCGAAGTCAGTTATTGCATTACACTATTCTCATTTAATTTTGTGCTGGTTAATGATAAAGCAAAAATGGTTATACCGTTGGATTTATGGTAAAATTTGCTATTATTAATAAGGTGTCACTGTTATGCGTATTGTTTAAAACTTTTGTTTGATTCAAAATGGCGGATTTGAACATGGTCGCCATCAAGTCAACTCTTACCATGGACCTAATATTTATCCACCTGCTTCTTATTTAATAATTATCATTAACACAAAATTTACAAGGTGGGGTAAAGGACTAATACATATGCTCCAACAATATTTAATTTCCCTGTAACTTTTTACCAATGGCGCGTAAATCAAAATTAATGTCACCATTGTTCTTCTGCTAAAATTTGAGCCTTAAATCATGTATAACATGACAATATTTCTATTTTAAAGACTTAACCTTAATTCAAAATGGCGGATTTCAAGATGGCCACCGTCAGGTATACCCTTATTATATGACTTCCCCCTAGTCCTAATATGTACCCACATATTTGTTATTCACCTTTTGTCGTTACAAAAGTACTTACAGAGCTTTTACCTCCAACTGTATGAAGATTATTCTGTACTTCCATGTGATGTTCTGGTAGCTGTATCTCCTAAACCCCTGGAGCTTCGCACCTACAACTTCACTGAAATACTGACCACATTTAGTACTACTTTCTCATATGTGTCACAGTCAGCAACTCGATTCACCCAAACGTAAGGTTTACTTGTCAGGAGAGAATAATGTTCTGTCTTAACTTTCACCATTCTTTTACATATGGAAAGATTCGTTTACGTATCTAAATATTCCATTAAGTATGGAGAGCAAAATGACAAACAAACATGTGCTGGCATTAATACAGTTTCGAAATATTGTATCATTAAGTATTTCAATCAATGTTGCTTTTTTATATACGTATAATTGGTAACAAGTCTTATTATACTTAAAAGAAGAAAAACACATCTGCAAGATTATTCCCGATTGCAAAGGTTGGCTTCGAGGTTCGAAACTGGTTTACTTTTCCCCGAAGATACCCGAAGTTGGACTTAGAAAATTTTTGCCTCGAAACAGCAATAAAGAATGCGCTCAACCTTTTTGAGACAAGGTGTACATAAAAACAATATGTATTTGGAGCTAAACGTGAAATAAAGAGGTATTAATAATTGTAAAATAGATACTTCCGCCCCGGCGTGATGGGAAAATCACAGAAAAACATGAAGTCTTGGCCACTATTGGGCATGCGCGTGAAAAGCTTCTCCAAGCTCGTCAAGGCTCGTGACCCTAGCCCTCGAGCTACGTCAAAACTAGCAGAAAATGCGCGGAACGAAGTCGCTTTATAAGCGAGGCCCCTAGCCGAGCTCAAGTTGTTCTCTTGCGTCTTTCCTCTGATGTACTTGGACTTTTCCTCCGGTCGCTCGTCATAAGATCAGGTATGTGATTTTTTTCTAAGTTCCCTTGATATGGGACGAGCACTTGAGACTTGTTAGAAATTGACATTAACTTGCAACTTCAAAATGAGACCAAGTTTCCACTTCGGAATTTACCACTCCCCCTTTTGCCCGATGCAATTTGCAAGTACAAAGCATCAAAATTAACGATCAATAAAATCGCGTCCTAGCGTGATTACCTTCTAGCACCCCGTTTGTAATTTAGAGGTTGTGCCCATACGTGTCATCTGTTAATATTTTAAGCTTTTATTTTCATATTTCCAAAATGGAAAATTCTTCGTATTTTATTTTTTTCTTTATTTCTATAAAAAAAATAATGATGAAAGTGGTCTCTTTAATTTAGTCATGCTATCCCTCCGTATCTGGATTCAGTCCACAGTCTTCATGAGTTACCTGGGTTTCGATTTCCGGTATGAGTTCTACTTCTGACAGAAATTTCCCCCCATTATTGAGACTTTGGAGCACGTTCTCATCATCTTCGAACCTGTAAAGCCTAAGACGTCCCGCTACCAAGGCTTAAAGGAAGTTGGACTCAGTATCAACTTTGACATACTGGGTGGAGAGTAGAGAAGTGATATCAAATACGATTTTACAAAAGAAAGTGTACACAAAACAGAACGACAATCGCAAAAACACAGAACAATACATATATACAATGATTGAAAATGACGGATATTTGTATCAAATCCGTAGTTTTCGGTGCCGTAGTAGTCGATGAGATGCAGTGACATTTTCGATGCCGTCCAAATTCGATGTCCTTAGTACACCTAAATGGGTATGATAACATGTAGAAAGAGCTGTAAGTTACCGATGTTTGTATCAAATTTATAGTTTTTTTTCTCACTTAGTTGATCAGTGACAATTTGATGCATTTCATGTAAAATATGAAACGTATTCTGCCCGTGCGATGAACCAGTGTTGTTCTGGTGTATATATGATTGTTAATATAATGTTACCATATAATAAGTGAATTATCACATAAATAGTTTTTACATTATCTTTTAATATTGAACAAATGGCACAGTTAAGACCATAAATTTCTGTGCGAATATTTTCGTACGCAGAAGGTGAGAAACATAGTCAAAACAATCTAAATTGTCAATAACCTTAGGTCAAGGTTGCGGGAACTGGAAAATAAACTTACCCACAATAACAAAAACTGACATAATGTCTGACCTCTATAAATTCATCTGTGATATATAGTTTAAAAAAATATCTGATTACTGTAAAAATTATCCATAATTTTTTTAAACATTGAACAGGAAAAAGGTAATAGTCTTTTTTATTTTTAAATGTAATCAGAATATTTATTAGAACTAATATTTGGACCTTCAAAATTCAAGAATACAATGTAAAAGATTTCCCGGAAAGCAAAAAGTAATTGAATAGAAGGAATAAAAGATGTGCCAATAAAAGGACGAAACTATTTCATACAAATCATCATTCTTACCGCTTCGTTCATTCTGGACACTTTATCGATTCGACTCGAACTCTTATTTAAATCTTAAATTTGTTGCATTATATGGTAATTGCAGGAGAATCCAAGTGTCTATTCGCATTCAAAAATTATGGATTGGTAATATTCAAAATATATATATGTGGTTTATAATTACAGATATGATGTTTTAGGATTTCTTTCAGTTTTATTTTTTAATGGTCTTCTAGCATCCGTATCCTAAATGAGGAATGTTATAATCATTTAGGTATTGGTCTCCATGGGACAGGTAATGCTTTATGAAGCACAGTATACTACCTTTACTAACTCATCCACTGCTAAGCGATACTAATACATGCACAAGTCCACTGTAGTGTAATTCATACTTAATTATTATTTTATTATATGTGTTAAGGCTCTCACTGCATGATTCATGATATTTTCCTTCCTTATTCCTAATCTGACAGTGGAGATTTATTGATGGATTTTTGAAGTCACCAGGCTACTCCACCGTATTGAGTTAGTTCCTTTTAGTTACAGAAATACTATCGTTCCACGATTTCAGTTTTTTCTTAATTTTCTTCCGTCATGACCCTATCTTTATTAGCAAATCACTTTATTCACTCCCCATTCCTACAGTCCAACAAACAACCCACTCACGTAGATTGTGCTTATAAATATTATTTCTTGTAACATGAATCATTCGTTCGTAAAGCGAGGACAGTCCTACTTTATATGACCAAGCGTATTTGGTTCTACGTATTGGTTGTACGTATTTCCAAGAGCTTGGAATCAATTCCTAGAGCTTGGTACTCTTTTCGCTTTCACATTGGCACATCCTAACATTGCAACTGTGCAAATGCAAGAAGGGAAGACAAACATATACTATCCGTTAAAAAGGCATGCTGGCTCGTTCACGTTTCATCCAGTTACCAACTAAGTTCCTTGGTTGGTACATTAATTTAAAATGCTCATGCTTCCCATAGTGTAGTGTTTATGGACCCCGTCTTGTTCCAACTTCCTTTGGTAAACCCTTTATCAAGGAGAGCGAATGATACTCCGATAACTTCCCATTACTTTTAGTTAGCATATGCTGTAAGTTCCTTCTCGGGGTTCTCGAAAATTTCTTCTCGTAATAGTTTTTAGCTTCCTTCTGTCTAGTTTATTATTATTATTATTATTATTATTATTATTATTATTATTATTATTATTATTATTATTATTATTATTATTATTATTATTATTATTATTATTATTACAACTATTATTATTATTATTACCATTATTATTATTATTATTATTATTATTATTACAACTATTATTATTATTTTTACCATTATTATTATTATTATTATTAGTGTTAATTATTTTACAGTGTACATTTACATCTTTTCTATAAAATATTTGTTTCTCCTATTTTTTATTTTGTTGCTTTCGTCTTTGTGGATATACTCTAGTAGTTAACTAACTTCAAGTATGTTTTGTACATGACAAAATACCTTTTTGTCATATGATGGGAAAATGATGATTTTAAATTATGTATGAGAAACTTGGAACAGGAAAAGATAAACGGAGTGGACTCAACTATTCTTATGAATGTCTGTGAGTGTAGTGTTTACTTTATTAAAAAATGAATGCGTTTGTACTGGAGTGTTTAGTTTATTTATTTACTTATAAGAATGATTCTTTGATATGAGAGTTATGTATAGTGATTAGTATCTTTTACTCTTGATAACAATTTACTATTACTTCGGTAGTGTGTTTGAAAGAAATAATTTCAATATATACATTTATTATAAAGTTTTCAATAACATTATTACATGTAAACAGACTTGTTGCGATTAACAATTGTATATTAATTCTATAATTCAATGAGCTCAAAATAGTCTGCAAATACAAACAATATTAAATTGACAAGTAATAACAAACAAACTTTAAGAGCTGTTATCCAAGAGGCCTTGCAGGAGACTGCCATTGAAGAAATTACTTCTTCTGAGATTAAATATTCAAAGACAGGTTATAACAGACATATTATTGGGAGATCTCTCTCTGATCTCGAAGTAGCTTCAACTGAAAACAGTCATCGTTGTAGCTTCGAAAGAGTCCAGATCTGAGGTCCAAGGTCGAGGATGACGACACAGATGCAAGATGCAAGGTGCAGGATGCAATATAAAATTGTTCCGATTTTTCAAGTTTGAGAGACGACAGAGTGTGGAAAACATCGTGTACGTAATAAGTCCTTGTGTCTTATTTTCTTGTTTTTTAAAGTTATTTGTCTTTTGACGTTTTAGCTAGTTCTTTTCTGTACGACACTAATTAAATGTTCGTGATTGTACATTCATATGCAAAGATTTTTTATAATATTCCAACATTTAAATTAATTAACCATAGCATAACCTCTCCTGCTGAAAATGTTATCTTATTTGAATGCAAAGTCATCAAATTAAAAAAGAGAGCAATAATAAAAATTTTAAGATTCGAACAAATAGCACGGTAGTGATTGTTCACTGTATATAGTCAGTGTAACTGAAACAGAGACAATGAATATTATAGCATCACTTTCACTATTGTGATCCACAACACAAGTGTTTATAAACAAAGAAGCTTTGTGGTTTTCGTTGACCTGAAAACCAAATTCATTGTCGTAGAGAAATTTGACCTTGACAGTGAAGATACAGAATTTGATGATTTTAGAAGGAACGTGTTCCTGATATGATAAACTGCGATGTGCGATGACGTGATGAGATGCAGCATCTGATGAGATGAATCCTTGGGCAGGAGCGTACTGATTCATATGGGCAGCAGCACCACAGAATCACGCTGAGTGAATCAGACAGGGACGACGAAAGCTTGATCATCCTGGAAATGCTGTTCTTTTGGGGTGATTAGTCCCAAAAGCACGTCTGCGGTTGGTGATAACTGGATACGAGTGAAAACCCTCTCCGTAAGCTGTCGTTGAAGAGTGGACAAGATGGTAACATTGCCGCTGGAAATCTACAAGGCTGCCTTGCTTTCGGATCACAAAGACAGAAATGCTGTGGGCAAGGATAAACACAAGATATGACATGAACTGTAGTCGAAGACGATAGATTGTGACATCTTGGCGTAAATGATGAGCACATGAGGGTGGGGTGGTAGACTGGAAACCATCTGGTGAAGCAAAATCACTGGAAATGTCTAGTAATGTTCCACAGAAGTGGTCCAAGAGGATGAAGCAATCCCTGTAGAAACACTAGAAACTACTGCTGAAACGTTTGGGGTGATTAGTCCCAAAAGCACGGCTGCGGATGACGTTGGTGATAACTGGATACGAGTGAAAACCCTGTCCATAAACTGTTGTCGAAGAGTAGACAAGATGGTAACACTGCCGCTGGACATTTACAAGGTTCTGGATCACAAAGACAGAGATGATGTAGGCAAGGATAAACTCGAAGGGTAGTCGAAGAGCACAAGAGGGTGGGGTGGTAGACTGGAAACCATCTGGAGAAGCGGAATCACTGGAAATGTCTGGACGATGTCCCACGGAAGTGGTTCTAGAGGATAAAGCAATCCCTGGAGAAACACTAGAGACTACTGCTGAAACTGGAGCTGCTGCTGAAAGGAGATCCGCTGCTAAACCGGTAACACGATGGTGCAGGTAAAAACTGTCCTGCAATGGATTCTGCCTGGACTGCTGTTAATTGGTCAAAACGAGACTGGACGTCAATATGGTGAACACATCAGTGATCTCTGGAGACTTGATCATCCAGGAGGCTGTAGTGAGCTGAGTGGCGTTGATAATGACATGATGTCGATTTTGCCGTGTAGAATGAGGAGAGATAAGAGAGTGATTAATAGTTAATTTTTGAATTATATGTGTAGACGGGAAGTAAACGGGATATAGGGTGGGTATAAAAATATGCGAATTTAAGGGGGGGTGGAAAAAAGATGTTTTTACCAAACACACACACACACACACACACACATATATATATATATATATATATATATATATATATATATATATATATATATATATATATATATATATCGGTGAGATATCTCAAGAGTAACTGGCTTGTAGAAAAACTAGTACAATGTGGAAGAAAGAAATAGTGTGAACATATGAGAGTAACGGGAAATGAAGATATATTGTTTAAGTATAGAAGTAACAGACATTGAAGTGATGTTAGTGGGAAACTATATATAAGAATGAGGGAATTAACTTAAGTTTTCTTTTGCAATCTAAAACTGTGAAATGATGTCCATGAAAGAGATGGATAGATTTTTAAGAAAGTGGGTATGGTCCAAGTATAGAAAACATGGATGCCTATTCTTTGAATGTGGCCAGAAGGAGTTTCTAACGAAAGATCTGAAATTATACTTTAGTGAAGAAATGAGAGAAAAGGAAGCAGATGGAAGGAAATGGCTTATTCCAATATTGAAACAATTGGAGATATGGGCTTCAGAAGAAGGAAAATACTTAGGAAAATTTTCCAGAATACGTAGTCGGTTAGGATTATGCAAAAAGGATAATGAAACACGGTTATTAATCTTAAGTGAATATGAAGATAAAATATTGAAAGAAATAAAGTAAAGTGGAACAAATGATATCCTTCTAAATTCCTTTTTCGATAATGTTTTATAACCAAAATTATTTCGGGCTAACCTTTTGAATTTCCTTGAACCAAAATTCCTTTTTGACTCAATACCCATAAAACTTACCGGTTAAACTCTGTTGACTGCATCGTAGTACACATTATCATGGAAACTAGTGAATGTGGAACAGACTCAGAATTGGAGTGAGTACTATACCGATATTCGGGTAGGGCTAATACACACAATTAGGAGGGGAATGGGAAAGGGTAGATGGGTGGTTTGCACATACATATATATACGTAACCTATTTCAAAAGTAAATATCACTTAAAATTACATACATACAACTATGTACACAGGAAAATAGGACAGATATTAAAATAAGTATACAATAAATAACAAAAGAGAGCTACTGATGATAACCAAATACTTAAACTAGAGGAAAGTAACGTAAAATGCTGAAACCAAATTAAAATGTTTCACCCACACCTCTTTTTTTTTGGAACATATGCAGAAATTAAATATGTGCTCTCATCTCAACCAAAAGAAAATATTAAATATTTCTATGACGAAGAAATCAATTGTAGTATATGTGAGAACTACTTAAAGTAGCAGAAGAAATTTCTGTAATACATGGAAATGGTATTATTTAGGGGCATTACGGGCCATGTATTTGCATCGAAATCAGGATCTGGTAATGTGTCAGGGATGTAGATTTTTATACGATCTATTGTAATGGGCTGTAATGTGCTATTAATGTCTATTATACATTCATTGTAATGATAAGATTTTGCTTTAACCGTATGAGGTTCAGTGTATAATTCCGATAATGATGGAGATTCGCCCTTCTTTGTGTATAATTTCTTGACCTTCACATGACTACCTAGCGGATAATCTCTCGGGTTGTTTTGTGCTTTAGCCTTTAATTGCTGAAATACTCTATGCTTATGAAAGTGTACAAGTGAACAAAGGACCTGAGTTCGTCCATTTGCAACAATCTATCATCCTGTTCTGTGTTCTCTGAAGGAATTTGTAATAATATTGTCTATGGGAAATCGGAAATGTTGCCCATAAAACAGCGTAAAAGGAGGATACCTGATTGTGACAGAGGCGTATTGTTACGTACACTAACTGCTTGTTGTACACAGGACTCCAAAAGTGCATTGTCACCTGCTATCTGCTATACTTCTTTTCCTGCAATAGCAGGTAGCCCAAAAACGTCGACGGTAGGGTTGGTTGCGAATTCGAAAGGCGGTGGACAAAACCTCAATTTTGTAACAAACATATCTGTGTGTCAAACTCCAAATAAGAGAATAAAACGTTTATTTATTAAGAATTACAATTTTATTATCGTGACTGGGTTGGAAGACATCCGAAGTTATAAAATGACGTACTTAAGCAGTTCAAAAAATATGAATGGCAAAAACAGATACCACAGGAAAACTTTTCTCTCCTTCTCGCCCCAAAAAATAATCTCATAAGAAAGAAAAAGGTTACATAATGTAAAGGTTTAATATAAAACCCACACCCATTTAGAAATTTGACATACGAAAGGCAAGAAGTGATTAGGACTTTAGGATCTCAACGTTCAAAATTTTGGGTCGGGCTTTTTCACCCGAACACAGTTTTCCCGCAAAAACTAAAAAAACGTATTCCTTTATTTTAGCGTATTGTCCCTAAACAATGTGCGTTTCAGTTTTTAATGTCCTTCAAGCACTTCTGACATATTGTTATTAGCACTTTTAATATTTCGCCCTCAGTTTTGGAGGGGTCTGTGTCCCACCTAAACGGTTTTATCTTTTTTCAGGATAATAAGAAACACGTATTCGAACCAGTGGCGACGAAGAAAAATTCGCCTGTAGAAGGACAAATGGCTGAGGTCTTTTTAATTTGGCCAATCAGTCCTCCTTTAATACTGTATATTCTAGTTTAACAGCTCCGTATCAGATAAAATGCACTCGTCTTGTAATTTTATTACAAAATGACGCGTGTCTGTTTACTTTATTTCATAGTTCTTCCATATTAACTTTCTAATGATCGGCGACTGTTTTCACTTAAGAGGACTGAATACAGCCGCCATTTTAAAAATATTGACCATTGATTTATATGGGAAACTATTCCACTTTTTGAACCGAAACGAGACGGGATTTTAAGATTATGATTGTATTGATTTCTTCTGTATAATTATTAGGTTGTTTGTATCTCAGTAAGAATTAATTTATTTGATACGCAAATTTAATATTATTTACAATAGAATGAAAATGCACTAGTGAAGATCAAAAGCATCTGTTCTATTACTGCTTGGAAATTGAGAGAAAGCAAAAAGCTAGGGACAAATTACATTACCTTAGGAAAACGGATGATGCAGTACTAACGCAATAGGAAACATTTGTAAGTGAAATTAGTGGAACTCAAATCGTTAATTGCTCGCTTTTCGTAACTGCATCTTACATTCCCATCTAATGGTGAGTAACAGAACTCAGTGATGAGTGGATGTTGGTCTGGCGGATAAATATCAAGATCGAATATTTCTGCTACTCTCAAGCGCTAAATTGAGTACCTGTGTGGAAAAAAAATCAGGCCACGAATACATAAAAAAGGTCGTTAGGTTAAAGGTTGTTCTAGTCGTTAGTTGCAACTAAGAGAAAGAAAAGAAGGGGATTGAACTTAAAATGTTGGAGACAAGAACAAAACATTGTAAGCAAAGTTCAACGTAAAATATACAATATCATTTTTGCCATAAAAACTTTCAATGTAGATTGGAAGAATCACTCAAAAGTTTCAGCTCGTATTTGTTTCAGGCGGGCTCGAGTGTGGCATTCTCCTGTTCGTGAACTCAGTGCGGAAGAGTAACTATAAGATCAGCTGAGGGCAGAACAGAGAAAAACAGCTCGGACAATCACTATATTTACGTTTCAGTTTCTTACTATTTTATTGTTTATAATTAAGCCAAGACATTCTGTTCAGATCACAGTCAACTCCAATAATCTGTGCCTGATCTAGGGGAAAGTAGAAAACGCCCCTAGCGGCAGTTTAGGGGGCGGCAGCCTGCAAAAGTAAAAAGTAAAAACTTCTAAAAAGAAAATACAAACACTTATTTTGGCCTAAACGTCCCATAACTCCTGAACCGCGGGGCCGATTTTTATAAAATTTTCAACACAGATGAGGTTCAAGCCTGGGATCGTTCTTGGGATTTAAATTTGACGGAGCACCGTGGGGGCTGGAGAAGGAGGGGAGATATATAAAATTCAATTTATGTAAGACCTTAAAGAAACATTTTTGTAAAGACTGAAAAGGACTATTTTTGTAACTTAATACCTATTGAACTATCTGACCGTTCTCTATCAACTTTTCAAGATATATCTGGTTTGGACCTGGAAACATTTTGGAAATTTCAGTTTAATGGTATATCCTTGGCGAGGCTTGGGGAGGGGAACGTATAAATAAAAAATAATAAGACTTAATAACTGTTGAACCACTCTAGTACTCTCGATAAAATTTTCAACATATATAAGGATCGGGCCTTGTGTGTTTTTATCGTTTCACTTTGACGAGCCCATGGAGGAGAGAGGGGGGAAATATATGTAAAAATTAACATAAAAGTGTCTACCTTTGTGACTTTATCACTCTTGAACCACCTGACCCACCTCAATCAAATTTTCAACATACAAGAGTTGAGGGAGAGGGATTGCTTTTGGCTACTCACTTTGACGATGCAACAAAATGGAGAGTGAGGGGAAAATTTAAAATGATCAAAAATGCCCAATATTTATGTTGAATCCATAGTTTTCGGGGTCCATAAGAGAAACAGTAACACTTGTTATGCTGTTTCAATCCAAGTTTCAATCCAATCGCTGAGTAGTACAGTGACACATTCGGTACCATGGCCCGCAACATGGGGGAGAGGCAAATATATATATAAATGACCAAAAATGACCAATATTAATGTCGAATCCATGATTTGTGGGATCAATGATTTTTCCGATGATATTTAAATCGATGCCACTACAAACTAAAACAGCGTGTTTCGCGGGTACTAAACACATGAAATACGGAGTTGTGCATTTTAATTTCAATTTCAACCCAGCGAAGAGGGTAATATATGCTAGTAATACTAATAAAACTCGGGGACTGTCCTTTTTCTATTTCAAAACCAGCTACAAATCTCTTTCCTACAACAGCTTTACTGCAGCTAACAGTATTGTTTTGTTTTTCGTTTATATACAACACCAAGTTTATAAAGATTGGTCTATTATTGTTTGTTAGGAGCTTGAATCTAATTAGGCCCTTTCCAAAAATACTCTCACGCCTGCAGGAAAACTGGGTTACAGGGCAGAGAATAAAGCATGAAATTTATATGGTTTGCTAAAAATATCTTTAGTTTGCATACTAGTCGTAGCACATGTTTAGAGTTTTTTCTACGAACCTGTATGAAACGAGACCTTCAAATAACATAGGATTGAAAGTTGAACTTACACCAGGAGTCGAATCTGGTATTATTCTAACAAAAAATCCTAATGGATGACTACTTTAATGCTCATATTTCATTCTCATGTAAAAATTAAAGTTGAGCCCGGCTCCTTGACCCCTATAGATACTGCCCTGTGTGACCTCCCACTCTACAACGCAATTTTCTGTGAGAAATCCTCTATTCTTTCTTTTGTCTCTCTAGGTGGGTTTTGTCTGTCTAGGTGGGTACCGCTGATGATTTTGTGAGGTCTCCCAGGACCAAAATTCCCCTCGAAGTTATATTTCCTACAGTGCTTAATATGAGTTGAGTTGATTTTATCGTCCCTTTGAGCAGAGAATCGAACCCGGGTCTTTTACCCCAAAGGCGTGTACGTTACCTACTTAGCCACGAAGAAGCTCGTATTAGTAAATAAGAAAGCACATTATGGTAATTTCAGTGCAGACAACTAAGTGCTGACTGTTAAATGAATATTTTTCATTTTGAATATATTGGGATAATGGTCAATCTTATTAGATAATGTCATTTTTAAAAATAATAGCATTCTCTTTTTTATAACTCACTACAGTGTACAAGTTAAATTTCAGACAGTGTGCAAACGAGGAGAAGTGACTACAACGTACGATGAACTTTCTTGTAAACCTTTCTAGTAAACCGACGAAAAAAACCTTTCTTGTTAAATTCAGCGTTGCAAGGAACCTGTGTGATTGACTGATAGCTACACATAAATTGACAGAATGAGTCTCAATTGTAGTAGGAAGCTTCCCTCAAGCTGCAGGCGTGGCTTTTATGCCTAATAACATTGTGTTAAAGAACAGACCGAAGGTCAGTTTTTAGTTGCTTAGTTCTTTGTAAAACAACTGGTAAGGCTAGTTTTTGCTATACAAATTATATTTCCGAATGTGTTTTTTGAAGCCTCTTTATTCCATATAAAAATATATATCCAGAAGCCCACAGGAATTGTAATAGAAGGTTGAAAAAATATATTTATCATTCAGATCTAATATTATTTTATTATCATTATTATTGTTAGTAGTAGTATTGGTATTATTATTATTACTATTATTATTACCACATAACATTTTTCGTTAGTCTTCACAACAAATAATAGCAGCAGTGGTAAACGTGCGTGAGAAAGAAGGGGAACGCTGCCCCAACCCTCCAAAAAATGTGTACGGTGCCCCAACAGTTCCTAAGAAATTACAATGGGCATGGGGCATGGGGAATTCCCATCTTGCCTAATCCAATCTAGCCTAATATGGCTTTAGGATGCAAGGAGGGAATTTCTGTACTAAAGAGGGAATTCTTCTACTAGTGTTTTAACCAGATATTTCGATCAATATTGTCCTTCTCTGTCAGCTACAATATAAATATATAATAATTACTGTACAAGAAGAAAGCATATGGGAAGGCGATTTAGTCAATTTAATTATATTTTTGTTTTTTGGGGGAGAATACCTATTTGATTCTCAAACAGGAGCATATCAGAAACGTCTTAGACATATACAGGGTGTTTGAAAACAATACTGAGAACTTTTACGAGCTGATTAATGACACCAAGATAAGACAACCTGGGTGCACAAACGGTACTTTGGCGCAATGACCAGCCACAAACCTGTTGGAAAAATGTCCAAACCAGCCATAATTCGAGATCAAAATTTCGGATCGAAGTCACTGGAAAGTAACTGTATAATTTTTAGCTCCCATTAATGCACAACTCGATATGGTACAGGGGCAGCACAAAGGTCACCCAAAGAAATTGAAGAATTATTGGGATATTTTATGAAATGTTGACTGATTCAAGTTATCTACAACTAAATACGATATTTCAACTAAAAAGAATCTTAGAACACGGTCGAAGTTACAAGAACATTGTTAAAATGATAAAACATGAAGATGCACATATTTGATTGATCTACTTTGTCTCAGTATAGAATTGGCTATCGAGGAAGAACTGAAATTATTTGAAGCTCATAAAATTTAAATGTTATGACTTCCAGGCTAGTGAAGACAGAGAGTTATCACGCTGGCAATGGGGTAGCTTGTGCGACTTTCACTTAGGAGACCCATCTCCGATTCGCGGCTGGAGCGCAAACAGCTCGGATCTCATATTAATCCGTAGCTCCATGTCTCATATAATTTTGCTACCCAAGGGATGTTAAACTCAAATCCGAATCAACAATAGAGAGAGTTAATTGATGGAAGCTAATTTTGGAGAAATAATTCGTGAAATGAGAATGTATGAGAAATCAGGATAATACCGAGAAATCTCACGGTTACGATGGTATCCACTAAAAATGTTTATAGTCTGGGATCGAACGAGGTTCATCTCGAACCAGAAGTAAGCGCTCTATCATTAAGTCACTCTGCCTCTAGTTTGGACGAAACAATATGATTCTGACAGGTGTGTCGATATACTAAATACTCTGTGTGATAAACCAACATACAAAGTGACAAAATGCCAATATGGGATTCGTGGAGTTTCAATCGTGCGAAAATGGTAAGTACGTTTTTCTATGTTAGTTACTCTTTGGATGGCCGCGTCTCTTAGGGATTGGAGGAGGACGCGGTGACTCAGTGGTAAACAGCTTGCCTCTTGTACGTGGGGATTCTGGTTCGATCCTCAGCCAAGAAACTTTGTGGTTTACACCATCGTATCGTGTGTGTTTTCTCGGGATACTCCAATTTCCTTCCACATTCTAATTTCATCATATCTTCCATCAACATTCACTTGCCTTAGTCATCGTCTGCCTTAGCCTAGAGCATAATCGGGGTTCCTTAATACGAAATACTTCATTTTATTTTACAGAGGTTGCTTACAGTTTGTCGGTTTGGTAGAAGCAGTCTCATGCTTCTCATATGCGCTCATAATTTTCGAAAGGCTGAGAACTACAATTCTACGTTGACTCTAAGAAATACTAAAAGTGCGAACTAAATTCGAGTTGTGAGTCTTTTAACATTACTAGTTATATGAATGACAAGAAATAGCTCATATATCTACAATCAAAGAAAATTACAAAAGGTGATCAAAAATGTTTTGCACAGTGGTCTCTATTTATTTTTTTGCATAATTTTTTTGTGATTATACTTCGAACATTTACCTATACACTGAGCCTACTCTGGGTAGCCTCCATCAGATGTGACGTATCTGTTCCAAATTTATTTCCATGATGTAAATGCATTTTGGAAAAACTCTGGGGATTGATTTCACACCAACGCTTGACACAGGAAATAGGTCTTTCTCACTATCAATTGTTTTACTGCGCCCGTGGGCCTTCAGACGTGTTTTGTTCTCAGGTGCGGACAAAAACAACCATGTATTCTCCTGGGTAATGACTAGTGATGGGCAGTGGAAATATTCCCGGTGGGAAGAAATTTAAAAATGAGAATATTCCCGGGTTTTTTCCCCTGGCCTATAAATTCCCGGGAAGGAACTTATTTCCATTTCTTTACTTTATCTTCCAAATTATAAGAACCATATAAGTAATTACTTTATTTTAATATATTATGATTTACTTCTAGGTTTTAAAAAATTTGGAGATTAAAAAAATTAAAATTATTTGACGGTACTTTATATAACTAATAATATCATTTTTAAGTTCCATTTCCATTTGCGCTATAAAGTAAGGTATTTGTTTAGAATTGGGGTGCCAAAACTAGCAAAACGTAGGATGATTTACGGAAGAAATGAGTTAATAGTGATCTTCAAGTAGTGCTCTCAAACGGGTCGGGTCGTGTCAGGTCAACTCGGGTCGGGTTGTCGGGTCGGGTCAGTCTGGTCAGCTCGGGTCGGGTTGTCGGTAAAGGCTACTCGGGTCGGGTTGTCGGTAAAGGCTACTCGGGTCGGGTTGTCGGGTCGGGTCAGTCGGGTCAATTGATTTTATAAAAGCCATAAATCTATTTTGAACACTTGCAGCTAGTGTTTTTATGGTAAATGCTTAGTTTTGTACTTGTGTGTACTTTAATTTGTAAATGTGGAAGACTGATTTTAACAATCGACTGTAATATTAATATCTACGCCAATATGGAGTCTGGATTAGAACAAAACTAGAAGTTGTTTAACCCTTAAACGGCCAACGTGAGTCCAATGGACTCATCGCGTATAATTTTTATCCAGCTGAAATTTATTTCTTGCTCAATAGTTGTCTCTTTATAGATATGCTATCGGTAGGTAATGTAAAGTGTGAATGCAATTTGGAATTGAAAAAATATACATTAGGATAGGTTTTAGAAATATATTTCTAATTTAGTAACATAAAAGGCCAACATGAGTCCAATGGACTCATTACTAAATTGCTTCATATATTTGGGTTCTCAATGGTAATATAGGTAATTGTCATTAAATTATTAATTATATGGCACATTTATGCCAGTTGATTCTTGTTGTGGTGCACGCTGTGGAACTGTTAGTGTATGTTAGTGCTAATGAAAGTGCAGAAATGGCTGCTTCTTCAAATATTGTACAAGTAAATCGCCAGTTGTTTTGGATGAAGACGAAGACATTACGCGCAATGAACTTGAAGGTAGCGGAAGTGATTGGGAAAGTGAAGCATTAGACGTTTCTGATACGATTAGTAATTCTGAGATTGAAGATCGGTGCCAAAGTAATGAAAAGGTTTTATATGCAAAGGACGGAACCACATGATATTCTGAACCTCCTTGACCACAGAAGACGAAATCTCAGAACATCATCAAGCGGAGTAAATAAGGTTCCTGTTTACAAATAAAATAATCGAAGATCCCTTAGACGTTCTGTTATTATTTATTCAAGACGATGTATGAAGATGTGTTCATTCTACCCATGAAGAAGCAACATGCAGAATCAGTGGAATCCAGTCGATGAGAGAGAACTGAAGTATTTACTTGGACCTTTGTATACTACTAGCCTTCTCAAAGCCAAAGATCTGAACATAAAACTGCTATAGGACAAAAAAGTATGGACATCAATATTTCGCGGTGCGATGAATAAAAACAGGTTCATGTATTTGCCCATATTTATCCAATTTGATGACCTAACAACAAGAAGTGACAGAAGAAATAAAGATAAATTGGCGTCAATACGTGAAGTTTGGAAAAGAATGAACCAATGCTTGAAAAGCCACTATGACTCTGGGGAAAATTTGAATGTTGACGAACAGCTTGTTCCATACGCAGGTAGATGTCTATTTACGCAATATATGCCGTTGAAACCAGGTAAGTGTGGGATGAAGGTATGATGAATAGCAGATCCCAAAACACACTATCCTTTTGTATGGTACATCTTACGTTAGGAAAGAAAATAACAACGAAAAACTTGGGACAAAATGTGGTCTTGCATTTGGCGGAGTATTACTCTGGGAGAAAAAAATTATCACATGTGATAATTATTTCACACATTTTGATCTCACCAACCCATTGCTTCGCAATGGTCTTACACTAGTGGGAACAGTGAAAAACAAAAGACTTTCGTTCCATCCGAATTCTTACCAAACTGAAGGAAGGAAGAGGCCAATTGGCCCATGAGTATTCATGGCAAAGGAAGACTAATATATAACCACTAATTTTTTTTATGAATATGCTTGATGTATGCGCTGTTGCAGCCTATTCGTCTGGAGTACATTACAGCCTGATCGGAAGACTACCAGAAATGATATTCTTACTGCAATAGCACAAAGTCTATCTAGCCACATATTGGCAAAAGACGTGATGTAGATCTTGACAAATCAATCCAGTCTGTGGCTGTCGAGTTCAAAACTAGTAATATAGGGTAATGCATGTTACCAACATAAGGTTGGAAAAAGAAAGAAATGATTTTTTACTTGTGTGATGAGCGTAAAGACCAATTTCAAAAGCAAACATGCAGGACCTGCCAAAAGCATGTGTGTTCTGAAATTTCGGTTGTTCTTAGATACTGCAAAAAATGCAAATCAACAAACAAGTAAAACGAAGCATGTTCTTCAGTAGTTCCAGGAAATTACGAGAACATTCCAAACCAATAATTGAACAGCTCAATTCCAAAAGAGCCTAAGACAAGAAAGTAAGCTTTTCAGGAGACGATATTTTGTGTGAGCTTCCATTATTCTATTTCTGTGAAAGAAAAGTAATCTACATAAAAGAAAATTTTAATTCTCTACGTTTCGTAAGATAACGGTGAAATTATAATCTATAGCAAGAGTTTTATAAGTGTTTGTAGGCATGAGTCACAAAATAACTTCAGAGAATAGAGTTGACTAAGGATATTTTTTAAAACAACGCAGTTTTCTTTTGCCTACAACTAATTTGATTTATGTAGTTTTGGCATGAAAGCCTGTTCAATATACGAAGATGCTGAAATGGAACCAACATCTCAAAATTGACAAAAATTGACTCAGGCTCTTTTGGAATCCACTCCTTACTTATATTGTTTCTAATAACTTACAGTAGTTTGAGAAAAGCGTTTCTTGAAAATCTAGTAGTTAGCAAAAGTTATTTCTACTAAAATTTATAATTACACTACCTTTTAAACAATATAAAAAATATTTTAATTTCAACGAAAATTTTACATCAGATGGCAACATTGACGAGCTTTTCAACACTATAAGAATACCTGGTTGTTATACTTGCATGTTCCGTCTGAAACACAAAAATATTATACGAAATTGCACTCAATAACACAATACAAGATCTGATAACACGATATCAACAGTGTGAGTCCATTGGACTCACCTTGGCTGTTTATGTAAAGAAAATAGGTTGGCCGTTGTAGGGTTAACACGTTAGCTCCCAAGGGTGAATTTTGTTGTTCACCGGTAGAGTGCCAAGCGTACTTACTTACATTATTCTTGTTTTGTTCATATTTTTTAAACATAATATTAATACTGAAACATAATCTAAGGCATGGTAGTGAATCCGCGTTCATAAAAGTTGGGTGTCCGTTCGGACCTACGTGCGTATATTTTGTTTATGGGCAAGGGGATAAATTACAGTTGAACTGGCAACTCTTTTAGAAAGTTATTTGTTTATTACTATATGTGCAGAAGTGAGAAGTGTGGATATATTCATCTTGCTTTTAGTGAAAATAAGTAATATCTTTGTGCAATGAAAAACGAAGAAATATGCGCAGAACTCGATCTCATTAGTAATAACAATGTAGTGATCTAGACTTTTCTGAAAATTCAGCAAATGACAGGGACATTGACATCTTGCGAAAATAAATTAGAATAAATAATGAATCCATTGTTAAACTTTTTAACATGTCAGTGAAAAAGCAAAACATAGGTCCGATCGGGTCTACAAAAGCAACATATGCTTGTTACTTGGTATTTAGCGCCCCTAGTGGCGTTAATAATCAATATCAAAGACCAAAACCTATATGTGTAACAAAAACACTTCAGTTCAATAACAGTAGAGACAGGATTTAACAATACAAGTACTGTAACGTCAATTCGACGAATTAGAAATTGTGGGTCCGATCGGACCTACAAGAACATTTTCTTAGATCATTCCAGTAGGTCCGATCGGACCCACATGGCAGCTAACGCGTTAAGCAAGGCTAAAAGAAAGATTGGATATGGACAACCAAGCCCAAGCAGGGCTACGGTGGCTCAGTGGTAGAGAGTTCATCTCTGGTGCATGGTGTCCATGGTTCGATCCCAGCTTGTGCTAAGTAGGCTTTGTGGTGGAGAAACACCGTGCAGTGGGTTTTCTCGGGGTTCTGTTTCCTCCCACTTTATTTATTCCACCATTTCACCGTATCCCTTAGCCTCGATGCAGAATCGAGGGACCTTAAACTGAATATTTCATTTTATTCACCAAACCCAAGGACATCGATACAAGAACAAGATAAAGATTGGATATGCAAGACGAATTGCATAGTAATCTTGCTCTTGGCCTTGTTTTGGTAATCACCAAGTAGCGATGAGCATATTTTCTTGCTTTCCGTATAGTATGAAAGACCATAATCAAAATCACACTTGGTCTTCATTTGTACCGATGAGGCGAGCATTCTTGGCTCTTGTATAGCATGAAAGACCACCAAAACTACGAAATGCAGGACCAAGGGTTGACTGCAAGACAAAGAATAAGACGCAGTATTGATGACCAAGACCCAGGGAGCGAATTGTTTGAATTTCATTTGTTGGGCTGAAAGTGATGAAATAAAATTAGTACTTTGTACTTAAATATCATACTGTATTTTTAAATTTTAAATTACAAAATTCATATTATGTATCTTCTTACGTGGAACTATATATACTGTAAAATAACGTTTTAATTACCAAGAAAGAAAAATCAAAGTGGCACGGGTCCCGGAATCATAAGAACCTCTTTTGGAATGAAAGTTGAAGGCTTGGAAAAAATCACAGGTGTTCTCCTGTTTCCTCAGCCCTTATCATTGTAGTTAAACGATTTCCTTTTGTCTCCGCCAAGAGACTTTTGCTATTGCCTTCCGATATAAAGATAAATATCTATCTTTTAAATTTTGTGAACATAAATATGTATGTGCAAATGTTGATAAATTGGTGAGACACATATCTTCTAGCGTTTACCCAATCTAATTTGTTTATAACATTTATAAATTTAAAGTGTTTATAATATCAGTAATAGAGTCAAGTTGAGCAAATCCACTTACATACTATGGGGAGTCAAATGAAAACCATATTTTAAAAAAAAATATTATTTATTGGTCACACAGGATACAGAAGTAAATCACTTTTCAACATAGTCCCCTCCTCGTTCAATGCAAGTCCGCCAGCGCTTCGGAAGAGCCTGAATACCTGCAGAAAAAAAGTCTTTTGGGCGACTCGTGCACCGCGTTGCGTACCTCTTCATCGGAGTGGAACTTCCTGCCGCCCATTGCTTCTGGGCACCGGCTGACAGCAATCCACATCGTTTCATTTTGATGGCAGGCCGGAGATGATTTTTTAGGAGGTCCGAGTACGTAGCACTCGTCACAGAGGTTCCTCGTGGCGTGTAGTGTTCCAAGATGATGCACTTTTCGTCCCAAAAGAGGGTCAGGAGGTTTCAGTTCAGGAGTCAGTTGTCGGGGCACCCATCTTGCAGACACCTTATGAAACTGGAGAACATCATTCACAATATGATGTGCCGATCCATGACTCATGTGTACACATGCTGCAATTTCGTCTATTGTCACACGGCGGTTTTCCAAAACGATGACTTCAACGGCTGCAATGGTCTCTGGAGTCACTACGCGCCGAGCCTGGCCGGGGCGTGGAGCATCGGCCACAGACGTAACACCATTTGCAAATTTCCGGCACCATTCATAGATTTGTGACTGTGACAAACACGCATTTCCATACTGAACCTTCATTCGCCTAAAAATGGCAATCGGTTTCACACCTTCACTTCGCAAAAACCGAATCACAGAACGCTGCTCCTCGCTGGTGCATGTGGCTAGTGGGGCTGCCATTTTGAAACTGTTGTTGCGCCGGTGTTTGTGCATCTGCCGGCTGCTGCCACCTAGGAGACATCCGGCGTACTTTCGTAAAAAGACATGCCAACTTACAGCTCACTGGCGCCATATGTGGATTTTTATTTCTACTTTTATGGTTTTCAGTTGACTTACCCTCGTATAAATATAAACTGTTACTATATAATTAACTATATAATTTTTCAGATATTTAATTGATAGAACATTTTGTAAATAAATATACATTTATGCGTACTCTCTAAATATAATAAAGTGTTAATAAAGTAACATAGTACCGTTCAGAATATACATTTTAAAGAATTCTCTGTGGACAACAGTAATAATATGCTGTGATATAAAAATGAATTCAACTTTGAAATCATAATATGATAATAGAAGACAATTTTCTTTCTGATTGAACATAAATTCCCGGATAAATTCCCATTTTTGGAATCTTCCCGGGAATTTACCCATCACTAGTAATGACGCCGTCAAAACAGTTTTTCCACTCTTCAGTAAAGGTCGTCATAAGACTCTCGCACACATTCTTCCTCATCTTTTCCATTTTTCTTGTCAATAATCTAGGCACCCAACATGCAAAGATTTTAGTGTTCCCTAGCGACTGTACAACTGATTCTGCACTACCAAATGGCAAACCAGTCATTTCAGCATGCTGCCATGTTGTTACACGTCTGTCATTTTAGAAGATATGATTAATGGTTCTTTTATTCACATTACTCACTACTGTCGATAGTCTACCGCATTGTGGATTGTCCAGTAGAGAGAAATCACCATCTTTAAACCTCTAAAACCACCGTTGAAAAGTGCTGCAATCCAGTGTGTTCTCCCCAAAATAGTGAGCAACTTCCTTTGAATCGATGTGGCAGAGACATCGCCGATTTTGAAGAGACAGTCCATCACCAGCCGTTGTCGCATTCTGACATTTACTTCACGGTCCATTATGGCTTACATGGAAATAAAAGAAAATACTTTTATGTTCAGAAAAAATCATTCTTCCCCTGCAACAAATAAAAAAAACGTGAGACCACTGTGCAAAACCTTTCGAACACCTTTGTAACAGTGAAATTTCATATTCGACAGTGCAACGAAATAATATACAATATGAATATCAAATTTCACGGTTATTTTTGTTGGTTTTATATATGTTCAACTTATAAATGTTTTCGGAATAGTCCAAACTTACAACATACGAGTATCAGTCTTTTATATTTTCGTAAATAACTATGAAGATTATCCTAAATCTTCCAAATAAGTATAGATAAGGATCACTGAAACTCGTAATTGACTGTTGAGAACATGTTGACTCTAACTGACATATAAAATCACAACCTTTTCATTTCCAAAATTAGCACAAATTTCAAAATGTCGGATGTCAAGATGACGCCGGAGGTTCGTGATCTACTCTGCCCATTCTTCGTCTGAGAATATGTGAAACTACCACTGTTTACATTGTCTATCTTTCACTAGTTTCACGATTCAATAGTTTATTTGATGTATTTCAATAACATAGGATAGCCCTTGTCCCAGGAATTTTGACCCCCTTCGTTTCTTATGGCAGTCAGCACTTATAACTTTGCACATATACCTATTTCCACAACCTCTATCAGTCGCACTACGTCCCAACCAGCAAATTGATTAATTCGTTTGGACCCATACTTGTCATCAATTTCATATTGATGGAGGAACAGGAATAATAGTTCTACAATGACTGACAAGTAACACTTCCCAAGTAGAACACTCCGATTTTGATAAAATTTGCCATGTTCACACTACACATAAAATAAACAAATACGTGTTTTTTTATTAGTTCGGAAAACCTTTATGGGGCAAAATCCCATACACAAAATTTTGCCTTTCGGGCGTCAATTTTCAAAACTTTAGGTGGGGCTTTTGCCCCGTAAAATCTTCTATGCAGGGGAAACAAACGTGTTTGTTTATTTTTTGTCTATTGTCTATACGTACAGTTTCGTTGCAATTCTTCCTGTCATTTACGCACATCTGACATACTGTTACTAGCACTTTTGATATTTCGTGATCAAATGTTGCAGGGGTCCGTCCTCCACTAAATCCTTTTTCTTTCCAAGAAAATACGAAACCCGTATTATCTCATTCTACGTTTTCAATATCTGTGCACAATTTCATTCACTTCGCTTCAGTTGTTCTTGCTTTTCGAGTGTCAACTTTCTAAATTTTGGGTGGGGCCTTTATATTAAACATTTACATAATGTTACTTTTTTATGAGATTCTTTTTTGGGAGATGAGAGAAATACTTTTTTCTGATATGTGTTTCTTGCCATTAATCTTGTTTGAACTGTTTAAGTAAAATTATTTTGTAATATTGGATATCATCCAATTAAATTACGATAGTAAAATTGTCATTCTTAACAATTTATTTTATTCTATTATTTGCAGTTTGCGAAACTGATATACATGTTACAAATTTGAAGTTTGGTCCAACGCCTTTCGAATTCGCAAAAAATCAAACCACCGAGCTTCTTGGGTTGCCTGCTATTGCAAGGAAAGAAGAACAACATGTGGTTTGGAGTCATGTATACATATCGGGATCATGTTGGATGTCTAATTTTGAAAATTATTTTATGGTCGATTGAATTTTTGAAATGGAAGCCTAGACAGAGCCTATGGATTGGTGGAATGCTAGTAAGGCATATTTAATTTCAATGTTAAGAGATTTGAAGAATTCTTGAGCTTTGATAGCTGCGTGGTTTGGAGCCTTATCCATATGTATGCACTTTGATGCCCCATATTGCAAAATGTTATTTTCATAAATAAACTGCAAGAATGTGTCTGTGATCATATGTTTGACAGGTCTCGCTACCACATAGGAAGTTACTGCTTCTGTAGCTACATAAATATAATTGTACCATTAGCGATAAAAGCTTGCCAATGGCATCCACAAACCAAGTGTCCAAGAGGACCGATGATG
Organism: Thermobia domestica; assembly: GCF_964235325.1. Lineage (NCBI taxonomy): Eukaryota > Metazoa > Arthropoda > Insecta > Zygentoma > Lepismatidae > Thermobia > Thermobia domestica. The sequence goes on from NC_137457.1 coordinate 109,605,785, forward strand.
AATTTGTTTGGATACGTACATCATTACAATGATAATTTCGTTTATATTTGTTGCATTCTATGCAGCCATTGATTCTTTGTTTGGAGCCAATTTTGCAGGTTGGAAATGTAATATCTATCTTTAATAAGATATTTAATTTTATGAAAGCCTGGATGAATACATAAATATAATTTGTTCTCTGCTGGAGAATAAATCATACTATATAATTTATGATTCTGCAATACATATTATTTCGACCAAAGTGCATACTTTTGATGATTAGTTTCTTGATTTTGTAATACCCTATATATTTTAGACACTTAGGGGTCTAAACTTTGTGGTTTTGGTATGTGAGTGTTGCCATCTAATACCAGAAAGTCATAAGGGTGTTCTTCTCCTCATATTCCTCTGAAGATAAAGTCAAAGGATGTCTTGAGAGATAATTAGATAGAGAGTTTTGTTTTGATTTGATACGGCGGATGGTAATCATAGATTTGTATGTAGCTAAGCCATCTGACCATTTGTGTTGTAAGGTTGGTTGTTTTCATAACTTCAACTAACACTAAGTTGTCTGTTAGAATAGTGAAATATCCTCCTATAAAATTTGCGTAGGGCGAAGAAAACAGCAAATAGTTCGGCATAATAAATGGGATACGCCTTTACATGAGGTGGATGGGTAGCATTGGAGAATTGAACTATAGACCAATGATTTTCATTGGGTAATTTTTGTAGCAAAGTGGCCACACAGCGAACAGAACTCGCATCCGTGACTAATATGTGTTCAGCAGACGGATTAAAATTTGTAAAATTGGAGCTGATGTTACAATATGTTTTAGTTTCTCAAAAATTTCAGTCAGTTCAGGTGTCCATTATGGAATCTTGTCTTTAGAAGCTGCAATTTTGTGTAAGAAGGCTGCAACTACAGAAAAGTTATTATATAACATTCTGTTATATTGAAACGCTGCTAAAAACGCTTTAAATTGTTTATTAGTACGTGGTCGTTCGAGGGATGTTAAATCTTTAACCTTGTCAGGGTCCTGTAAAATGGGGCCCTCATTTACTGTGTAACGTAAAAATTAAAATTTTTGAAAACCAAATTGCGTTTTATTAAGACTAAATAAAAGACAAAATTTTCTGTGTTCGTAATGTTCATTACTCCAATACTGTAAACATGCCATGAAACGTACTGTTAAACATAGAACGTACTGTCCAATCACCCACATACGAGAAATATTCCTTAGGGGGAAATTCTCTAAATGTATCTTTGAAAATTCTATGAAGAATTAGAGTGGACGTACGAAAACTTTGCGGTAAAGTGTTCATTTTTTAAAGACTATTAGAATACCTAATTGATGAACCCTGAAACTAGTTAGTTCTTTGTCTGTTTAATCTAATCTAACCTAGTGAAAACTTTGCTCCATGTCTGTCTTTACACAATATTTAGCCTGTGCTAGTTGAGTGTCCAAAATATTTTGTACACCATGAGATAAATCATTTATGGGTTTTGAGCGAGCCGAAAATTCCCTCAAATCCAAAACCAGCTGAACTTTGTTCAGATCCTTTTTGGAATGGTGCCGATTCAGATTTTGAAATTATGCCGATATCTATCATTTCTTGCATTCTCTTTTACTGTAGGACGCAGCCTAAATGGAATTGTTTAAGTGGGAACTGTTCAAGGTTCTCTATCAACCAGATTAAGAATAGTCGAATAACAATCAATTATTTGAAAATCTTTGTTGTGCCAAGAAAAACATGTCGGGATTCTTTACACTATTGCTAGCAATTTATCTTTCTGTTCTCGAGTTAAGTCCGGATTATTGTTAAATGTAGTGTAATGTATATACGGATTAATCTTTTCCAGCCATGCGGCAACGTTCTCTCGTGTTTGTTTTTCGTACACTCATAAAATTTCCGAATGAGATACATGTGTACAGTTTGTGTATCTTTTGGTAACAATGCACCCTGAGCAATATGAAGACCTTTTTCTAAATAGCGCTTGGAATTTCCGGGATTAACTTTGGGTATATACATGTTGTTAGAATTTACTGCAGTTTGGATAAAAACACAATCTTGCATATTCATTATGACAGGTGATTGGATACTAAACTCTGTATTTGAAACTGGTGTCTCAAAGGTTACAGGTACATATCTAATAGGGTTCGGGGTATCGCTGTGCCTTGTCGAACATAGAAATTAAATTTACAATTTCCACTAACTCTTGCTGATAATGAAGTTTCTTGATAACTCCTCAGCGTTCCCATAATGGGCAAGAATAATTGTGTTCTGCTGATATGAAATATTAGTCGCGTCATTTGTTAAAAATTTGTACGAAAGCAAAATGGGAATATTAGCAATGGGTGAATTACGAAAGACAACCTTAAAAGTTTTGCCGGAAATAACAATGGGAATATATGCGGCCCCTGTCAAATATAAAGGGGTAGAACTTACTATATATATACTTTAGTAGTTAATGGAAATATCTTAGAATTTGTCGGTACAGTCCGCGGCATAAAATTTGTTACAAAAATTCTAAGTGAAAATGAATAACAAACTCTTGCCCAGTTTTCTTATGCATTCCCGCAATATATGTATCAATCGATTAGTTGCTTCTAGTATTTATTCCAACTCCTCCCCGTCCTCAGTCTCTCCTTGTCTAAAGCAGTGGGTGTGACGTAGTACACTCTTTCCATTCAGCTGAAAAAGAAACAGGAATCAAGTTTACAACGTTATAGCTTTAAAACAGTCTTTTCCATTCGTTTGTTCTGAAAGATTTTTAAGAGCCTAAATTAAAGGAAAGTCACACAATCTTCCCAGAGCTTCATAAATATCTCTCGTTTCATTCTTTTCTTTGTTTAAAGAGTGCAAGCTAGTAAGATGCTCCCTAAGAAATCTATGGAAATTGCCAAGAGCTCTAAAATATCTACGAATAGAAACGAGTTTTATTCAATGATTCATTGAATTTCTTTTCAGTAAGTGCAAGCAAATGTTTCAGGGGCGTCATTTGGGCAGGACAGGAGGGTGTAATTCCCCCTCTCTTGAGCTTCATAAATACGTATTTTTTGATCAAATGTATAGTAATACACTAATAAAAAGTGAAAATCTAATGTCGCCGGAGAATCTCTTCCTTTCCCCCCTTCCCCCCCGAATAAAGTCTAAAAGACACTGGTGATAACAACAAACTTATAGAGTTACGATAGCACATTGCTAAAGAGCTTACATTTGGTTTCGAGAGCCGAAGGTTTGATCTCCATCCATATGACTTCCTGGGTGACATTGAGAGAGAGAGAGAGAGAGAGGGATTCAAGTGTGGAGACAGAGAGGGATGATTCGTATACACAGATTTAGAATTGGGGAAAAAATGATCGAACAGCATTCGTATTATGAAAATTCTGATTTTGTGAAAGATAAGAAGGGAAGTTTTCGAACTGCGAGGATCACATTAGGCAGTTGTCGAATTAATGTGGAGAATTCTTTTTAGAGCACCAGATGATTATGAAAGGAGAGAAAGATCTTCAGAACTGAGGAATTAAGATTTTAAAAAAAATCTGGTTCCGGTGACGGGTTTCGAACCACGAACCTTGTGGTCATCGAACCATGACTTTATCCATTCTGCTACGGAGGATTATTCCTCGTTCACATACGTTTCCTTTAGCTGCGTTTAAAGCTACCTTAAGGGGATATTCCAAAAGTTGACTCGGTAAATGCGCCGTTCAGTTAGGACGTAAACCTCTTGTAACTTAGTTACAATGTGCAAATTGAACTTCCTCTTCTACAGGACACTTTTCAAAGCTTTAAAACTTGTTATTATTGTTTTAATTAAGTGACATTTGATAGAACCATCTGATAAAGTAGTGCCAAGCCCTGTGCGTCATTGTCTGTTACGTGAATGGTTAATGTAAGTTACTTTTACGTGGATGGTCCAAGCTTCCAATCAAGACCATTCTTATTGATTATTTCATTTGAGCTACGCTTATACTGTATATTCCACAAGTTCAAGTTTGAAGTAATGCAGTCACAGGTAGTATAATTCGAAATAATTTTCCAATATTATATTTGTTACTAAATTTACATGGCACTCTTCACTTGTTTGTAGCCCTGCATAAATGCAAAATTCTTTTAAAAGTATATTTTACTTTCAAGTATTATTGATTTTTTCAAAATTGTCCTTCAAATTTATTTTCTATTTCTTAATTATAACATATTTTCTATTTATATTTTATTCTATGTTATACGTTTATTATTTACATTTTATGTCTTACCTTTGAAAAGAGCTTTTGACAATTTAGAGCAGCAGGGACATACACAGGATGCAGGCCTTGGTAATCCAGAGCTTTTGCCCCCACGAAATCACTACTTTTTTGTTTGTATATATATCTAATTTTATAGATGGTGATATCAGGGGCGGATCCATTGGAGTGTGTTTGGGGTGATCGCATCCCCCAGAATAGGGAACTTTTTATACTTTTTATTTTAAAAATAAAACATATCCTAAGTATTTTTCATCTTTGATTTATAAACGTAAATTAAAAATAAAGTAGATAGGCCTTACTTTCTTAAGCAAGTTAATTCTACAGAAGAGCTCTTTCTCATATTTTATTTTTTCTTTTCTTTCTTTTCTTTTCTTTCTTTCTTTCTTTTTTCTTTTCTTTTTTGCAATCCGCTCTTACCTTGATTTGACTTCGAACGACCGCCCCTCCCAAACAATCATCCTGGATCCGCCCCTGGATGATAGACATTTTAGTAAAATATGCCATAAATCGCTGAAATAAATTCCTGTCAAGCTTTCGATCGCTGAAATAAATTTTTGTCTACGGCCGGCAAAACAGTGACGATTTTAGGGAGTGATCAGTTAGTAATGCCTCCCTGGAGCAACGACACTTCCCCAGAAGTCATATCTCCGATAATTCAGAATGTGATTTGTGCATTATCACTTTTCAGTCTCAGTGTCTTGAAACGCACAAAAAGGAACTGTTCTGAAGTATTTACTGGTTCTTGCTATGACCCCATTCCAATATGTCCAACCTTGGACATATACACATCTGAAAAATCACCTTTATGTCAGTGATCCCGAAAATTATCCATTCGACACAAATATAGGATATTTTCGATTCTTTATTCCTGTCACCCTCCCACTGTCAACTCGAAGCCAACCAAGGCTTATTTTGGACTTACGCAGCATCCACAGTGTTACTTTTCATCTTTCCATAATTCGACACTAATTTCGTTCGTATTTGACTACTTTTACGTGTCACCTTCACCTCTTGGTAGGGATTTTTTCAGTATCTCGCCCCCACAACTATGGAGAAATTTCAACCAACTAAGTATAATTATAAATTATCATCTGAAACACAACTGTACGGGTGATCTTTTTCGCAGAGGAATTCGTTAACTACTGTTACAATATCAATGTATTGGCTTTTTTTGCTGTCCATGCTGAAGATTGCCAAAGGGCTAAACTTCATCTGCACTATTGTGCAATGAATATAGGTTTTAGTGGTTTAATTTACTGAGTATTCGCTTAGATGTTGCTCTCGTCTCAGTAAAAGTGATATACAGTTATAAAAGAAAAATGAAATGAAATATCTAATTTTTACGTCTCATGATTATGCCGACTATGCTAATGGAGAGAGTAATGGTGAGAAATAAATGAAATTGTTTAATAAAAAAAGTGGGAGGAAACGGGAGAAACCCGAGGACTCTCATGCACACGGTGTTTGTTCATAATAAAGTTCATTCGGCGTGAGCTTGGATGGAACCAAGGACCCCATGCACCATAGGTAATGTTATAAAAGAATAGGCGTCTAAACAAATACGGAACACTACTATCAATGAGAGTTGTATAAGATTAGATTTTTAGTTATTTCATTCTAAGTTAAAATTTCAATCAATCTTGATCTTCATTACTGTTCGAAATCCGGACCAACCAGTATTCCCTACTAGGGTAAAGATTAATTGATCGCCAGCAGAAATCCAAAATCCTCTGTGTAACCCCACGTTCCATTATTCCATATATACAATTAAGAGTCCAGCGTAACCTACCAGTTAAGATGTTTTCCTCTTCTTATTATTATTTTAACACCTCAAAAATATAGGCTCATAATTGAACCACTGATTGGAAAAAGGGAATAAGTACATAAAATATTTTTCCCACTTTTAAGCTTTTCTCACCAATTGCAGTGCTACAATACAAGATTCTTCTTCTTGTCTTAGAGTTTGTCAGTTCTTTTGCTACAATTAATCAGTTATACACGTGTTGAAACAAATACAAATACTCCTCGGGAAGGTTTTTTAGCGTTTCTGAAAACGTAGGTCTGATGTACTTATTCCTTTTTGCTGGAAATAGTTGCTGCAAATAGTTGCTGCAAGGACGTGATAAATCTTTTCGGTAGACTTCACTGTCTATAGCTCCTTCACAACTTCCTTTTCATCTAAGGCTAAGTAGTTACATTTTAGGCATTGAGGAAAAAGTGTGAAATTAATTAAAACCCTTCAAAGTGGAGTTACGAATCTTCAATGGACCCCATTTTCCTGTTGGCCTCGCTCAACGCACTCCCGTCACTGTTCAGGGTGCACGATGGAGTTTCTCCCTTTTAGGAATACTTTCTAAGACAGTACTTTTTTCTTTTACAGCTGTTTCAATTGAGTTGTATTTGTTAGAACTGTCGGTTGAAGGAAACAAAAGATCCTATACTCAAACACAAATCATCTCTCTAGAAGCTCTAATGGAAAACGAAACGAATAGTCTTAAACATGTTACGTTCTTGAAGAGGAAAACAGCAAAACATTGATTGCACAAACGTATAATGGTATCATTTGCTTGCAAATTTAAAACTTATAGAAGTTGATGGCTTGTTCGGTGAGGGGTTTGTGAACAAGAGTTTTGTACTGGTGGTCGAGGGTTTAATCATGTCCGTTCTTCTTACGTTTTAATTCTTTAAGTTACACTGAGTTTGTTCATTCCAATTCTTCAAGCTTGAATTAAACCTAATACCAGTTAGTGAATTAAAAGTAGCTAACATTATTTTCAAATACGAGACGTTATTACACGCTTGTCACTAGCTCACAATACTCAACTTTGATATAAACTCTTGCAGCCTTCATTTAACTCATTTCTTTACGTGTTTTGTTACAAAACTCATGAATCGTGGCGAACAAAATTGGTTTACCAGATAATGGTGACTGCTTTGAAACCAAATGACAAGTATAAGAATTAAGTGTATCATATATGTAGTTTGGTGTGGAGAAGAAACCAAATAACGAACGAAAGGTTTAAGAACAACCACGTTATTAATATAAACCATGCCAAAGATTATTGACTTATATGATTAAAAAAAATCAAAAGAAATTTTGAAAGAACGAAAAATACTAACATAGAATTTTGTAACTGGAGGCAAGGAAATCTAATTTAAACATACCATTTAGCGCAAATAGAGCGTGGATCTGTGCTCAAGGCACTAGCTAATAATCTGGAGGTTCTCAAGTCGGAACCATGTGTGAATATTTTGTTTAAATTTAGAATTTTTGGTGATTATTAGTCGGCGATGACACGCGTTTAATGGTCTTAAGGTATTTGAATATTTTGATCTTTCAATATTTGAATGATTGAATCTTCAATAATAATACTAATACTAATACTACTACTAATAATAATACTAATAATAAGTATTATTATTATTATTATTATTATTATTATTATTATTATTATTATTAGTAGTAGTAGTAGTAGTAGTAGTAGTAGTAGTAGTAGTAGTAGTATTAGCAAAGTAATACAATAACACGTTAATATCTTTAATTATTTCTCGATAACTACTCGAACTTAAGACGTCCTCGAATCTAAGTCGCACCCCGATTTCGCTGGGCTAAATTAAAGAAAAATAGTAATGTGTTATGGTTTTACTATTACTAAAGCACTCTTTTATATTGGTCATTTTCGATGATTTTATGTATCCCTCTCCCCTCTCCATGTTGGGGGCACGGTATGACAAAAATTATCCCAGGCCCGAATGTCATGTACGTTGAAAATTTGATCGTAACCTGTTGGATGGTTCAAGAGTTGTTCTATTTATTTTTATATATTAATATCCCCTTCTCTTATCCTCTCCTATGTTCTACCGTCAAAGTGAAAATATTAAAACAAAAGTTTCTAGGCCCGAACGTCGTCTATGTTGAAAATTAGATCGAGATCGTTCAGGTGGTTCAAGAGTTGTTAAGTTTTATTCATTTTTATAGATATCTCCCATTCCCTCCTCCGACCCTACGTTCTACCATCAAAGGGATATGATAAAAACCACCCCAGGTCCAAACCTCATCTATGTTGATAATTTGATTAAGATCAGTTTGGTGGTTTAAGCGTGATGAAGTCACCAAGACAGCATTTTTATTTTTATTTTTTTACATAGTCCCCCCTTCCCCTTCCCTACATTGTGCCGTCAAGGCAAAAAATGAAAACATCCCAGGTCCGAACCTTATCTATATGGAATCTTTGATTGATTGGGATCAGTCGGATTGTACAAGAGTTATTAAGTTGTATTCATTTTCATATATTTACCCTCCCCTACTCTTCCGCAAATTCTAATACCAAAATGAAATAAGAAAAAGCTTCCCAGATTCGAATTTCATCTATGTTCAAAATGTGATTGAGAACGATCGGGTAGTTCAAGACTTATTCATCATCGAACATTGTCACTTTTATTTTTATATTTATAGCTGTTATGTATCTTCCCCCTCCTCTTTATCCTCTACGTTATTCCGTGAAAGTGAAATGGTAAAATCCTGTTAATCGAGACGGGGACATATAGCCTCATTGCTGACGTCCCCATTAATCCCCCAACTCATACCCTTTAGTGTGTTTAAGTTAGTTTTTTTGTCTTCAGTTGCAAATTTCTAAGTTATTTTTCTTTGTTTCAAAATTCTCGCATTTCTTGTATGATAATACAAGTTAATAATCTTTGACTTGTTTTATATTAATAATCTGAGTTGTTCTTAAACCTTTGGTTTCCAATTTTGTTTTGTCTCTACACCAAACTACAGATATGACAAATTTAATTCTCATACTTTACATTTGATTTCAAAGCGGTCGCCATGAACTGCTTAAAAGCACTTTTCCCGTCACGAAACACCCAGCAGAGTGCGTGCGGTATCGTCTACTGCAATGAGAGGAAACTCCGTCTTGTTACGTGACGTCACATGAAGCACGTTCCGTTCAAACACCTAATCAAAGCTATCATTTTGCTTCTGGTGTGAAAATGGCTCACTACGAAGCATCTATTAAAAGCAGCGTGATGGCTTTAATTGAGCATGCGGGCATGAACTATAATGAGGCAGGCACGAGATATGGCGTTAACCGTGCTACAGCACTGAGGTGGTGGAGGAGATATGAGGAAACAGGAGACGTAAGACGTAAAAGAGGAAGTGGGCGACAAAGAGTTTCCTCTGCCGAAGAAGACCAGAGTGTAATTACCCTTTCATGTCTGCTCGACAGTTAGGAGAGGAAACCAATTTGCCAGGCGATGTTACGACTGTCCGACGTAGACTCAAATCCTTTGGTTTGAGATCATACAGGGCAGCTGTTAAGGAGCGACTAACAGAAGACCACATGGTTGACCGTCTGGCGTTTGCACAGTTAAATATTGCACGTGTCTGGGACGAGGTCGCTTTCACAGACGAAAAAATATTTTCCAGTGTAAATTTCGGGCCGAGGCGTGTTTACCGCCCCCCTGGAAACAGGTATGCCTCTGAATACGTTTCCCGTTCTGGTCGAATGGGACATGTAACTGTCCACTGTTGGGCGTGGATATGCAAGGCTGCAAATTTCGGAGGAATCTACAGGAATCCTGGTCGCCTAAACGCCCACAAGTATGTGGAACATCTGGATGAAACGCTTCCGGAAATAAAAGCTCATGTAGGTGACGCCATATTATATTTGCAACAGGACAATAGCTCGATACATAATTCAAATGTGGTTCAGACATGGTTGCAGAGGCAACCTGATATCGAAATAGTTGACTGGGTTCCTCATGGAGCAGATCTGAACCCTATTGAAAATATGTGGGCCTCTGTTGCAAGAACATTGCGGGAAACCTGGTCGAACAATCCTCCACTAACATCTAATGATCTTTGTGAGCGTGTTGAAGATGCGTGGTCGATCTGTTGCACCCAACGCTATATCTCTCGCCTGGTGGATTCAATGCCCCGGCGTATGGCAGCTGTAATCGTGTCCCAAGGGGGCTCGATAATAGGTATACACACTATTAATTAATGCTCGCCCACAACACCATCATCCCTCTCGAGGGCTACCTAATTCGACCCACTTATTAACAAAATTTTCTGAAATACATTACGCGACACCAGTGAATGTAAGTGTCTCAGTATGTTCTGCATTAATAAACAGGCTAACGTGCGAGACAGGGTGGCCGAGTGGTATTATGCTTGCTATGTAAACCAAAACCGCCTGTAACAGTGGTTCGAATCTAGTGAAGAAGACCTCTACTTTTTATCACCAGGGATATTTGCAATAAGCCTTCTGCTATGTCCGCCTTCATACGGTCTATTATATGACACATAATGTGGACCGCCAAACTTTTTACTTAGTAAACAATTTATAAATATATGAACAAATACCTAGGTATATTAGAGTAACAATGGAATATAGTACTTTCGTCCGACTGACGTCGCTCTGCAAATGTTCATTGTATTACACCGGAAGATGAATTAAATAAAGACTAGAAAATTTGATATAAAAATTGATACGTAATAAGTTAAAGACAAAATATGTAATTATAATCTCATATTTGAAACTAATTTCGACTACAATTAATTCTCTACCTGCTTTCATAAATAATCCAAACCAAACTTCGAGGTTTGGAATGCACAAACTAAGTGTAGCTAAGAGAAAAAAGTAACAAGAAGAGCAGGGATTCGAACCCACGACCACCAGCGTAAGAATTCCTTTTACTAACCCTTCATCTATCAAACCATGACGTGTACCTGACTTTTGTAAGTTATAAATTTGTATCCAAAGAACACCATTAAGCGTATGTGCAACTACTGCTTTGCTCTTTTTCTCTTCAAAAGCGTAACATGTTTAGGACGATTCGTTTCGTTTTCCATCAGAGTTTCGAAAGAGATTACTTGTGTTTGAGTGTAGGATCTTTAGTTTCCTTTAACCGACACTTCTAGCAAATACAACTTAATTCACACAGCAGTTAAAAAAATTCGCACTGCCTTAGAAAGAATTCCTAAAAGCAGAAGCTGCATCATACATCCTGAACAGTGACGTAACTAACGGCAGTGCGTTGAGGGAGCCCAGAGTAAAACGGGGCCCATTGAAAATTCGTAATTCCACTATTTTTCCTCGATGTCTAAAATGAGACTACTTTAGCCTTACATGAAAAAGAAGCTGTGGAGGGGACAGCGACGTCTATTGAAAAGATTTATCACGTCCTTGCAGCAACAACTTTAAGTTTTCGAACAGTAATGAAGAACAAGATTGATTGAAATTTTAACTTAGAATGAAATAACTAAAAATCTAATCTTATATAACTCTCATTGATAGTAGTGTTCGGTATTTATTTAGACGCCTATTCTTTTATAACTTTACCTATGGTGCATGGAGTCCTTGGTTCGATTCCAGCTCACGCCGAATGAACTTTATTATGGACAAACACCGTGTGCATGAGTGTCCTCGAGTTTATCCCGTTTCCTCCCCCTTTTTTTAATAAACAATTTCATTTATTTCTCACCATTACTCTCTCCATTAGCATAGTCGGCATAATCATGAGACGTAAAAATTAGATATTTCATTTCATTTTTCTTTTATAACTGTATATCTCTTTTACTGAGACGAGAGCAACATCTAAGCGAATACTCAGTAAATTAAACCACTAAAACCTATATTCATTGCACAATAGTGCAGATGAAGTTTAGCCCTTTGGCAATCTTCAGCATGGACAGCAAAAAAAGCCAATACATTGATATTGTAACAGTAGTTAACGAATTCCTCTGCGAAAAAGATCACCCGTACAGTTGTGTTTCAGATGATAATTTATAATTATACTTAGTTGGTTGAAATTTCTCCATAGTTGTGGGGGCGAGATACTGAAAAAATCCCTACCAAGAGGTGAAGGTGACATGTAAAAGTAGTCAAATACGAACGAAATTAGTGTCGAATTATGGAAAGATGAAAAGTAACACTGTGGATGCTGCGTAAGTCCAAAATAAGCCTTGGTTGGCTTCGAGTTGATAATGGGAGGGTGACAGGAATAAAGAATCGAAAATATCCTATATTTGTGTCGAATGGATAGTTTTCGGGATCACTGACATAAAAGGTGATTTTTCAGATGTGTATATGTCCAAGGTTGGACATATTGGAATGGGGTCATAGCGAGAACCAGTAAATACTTCAGAACAGTTCCTTTTTGTGCGTTTCAAGACACTGAGACTGAAAAGTGATAATGGACAAATCACATTCTGAATTATCGGAGATATGACTTCTGGGGAAGTGTCGTTGCTCCAGGGAGGCATTACTAACTGATCACTCCCTAAAATCGTCACTGTTTTGCCGGCCGTAGACAGAAATTTATTTCAGCGATCGAAAGCTTGACAGGAATTTATTTCAGCGATTGATGGCATATTTTACTAAAATGTCTATCATCCAGGGGCGGATCCAGGATGATTGTTTGGGAGGGCGGTCGTTCGAAGTCAAATCAAGGTAAGAGCGGATTGCAAAAAAAGAAAAGAAAAAAAGAAAGAAAGAAAGAAAAGAAAAGAAAGAAAAGAAAAAAATAAAATATGAGAAAGAGCTCTTCTGTAGAATTAACTTTCTTAAGAACGTAAGGCCTATCTACTTTATTTTTTAATTTACGTTTATAAAACAAAGATGAAAAATACTTAGGATATGTTTTATTTTTAAAATAAAAAGTATAAAAAGTTCCCTATTCTGGGGGATGCGATCACCCCAAACACACTCCCCTGGATCCGCCCCTGCTATCGCCATCTATAAAATTAGATATATATACAAACAAAAGAGTAGTGATTTCGTGGGGGCAAAAGCTCTGGATTACCAAGGCCTGCATCCTGTGTATGTCCCTGCTGCTCTGAATTGTCAAAAGCTCTTTTCAAAGGTAACACATAAAATGTAAATAATAAATGTGTAACACAGAATAAAATATAAATAAAAAATATGTTATAATTAAGAAATAGAAAATAAATTTGAAGGACAATTTTAAAAAAAATCAATAATACTTGAAAGTAAAATATACTTTTAAAAGAATTTTGCATTTATGCAGGGCTACAAACAAGTGAAGAGTGCCATGTAAATTTAGTAACAAATATAATATTGGAAAATTATTTCGAATTATACTACCTGTGACTGCATTACTTCAAACTTGAACTTGTGGTATATACAGTATAAGCGTAGCTCAAATGAAATAATCAGTAAGAATGGTCTTGATTGGAAGCTCGGACCATCCACGTAAAAGTAACTTACATTAACCATTCACGTAACAGACAATGACGCACAGGGCTTGGCACTACTTTATCAGATGGTTCTATCGAATGTCACTTAATCAAAACAATAATAACAAGTTTTAAATCTTTAAAAAGTGTCCTGAAGAAGGGGAAGTTCATTTTGCACATTGTAACTAAGTTACAAGAGGTTTACGTCCTAACTGAACGGCGCATTTACCGAGTCAACTTTTGGAATATCCCCTTAAGGTAGCTTTCAACGCAGATAAGGGAAACGTATGTGAACGAGGAATAGAATCCTCCGTAGCAGAATGGATAAAGTCATGGTTCGATGACTACAAGGTTCGTGGTTCGAAACCCGTCATCGAAACCAAATTTTTTTTAAAATCTTAATTCCTCAGTTCTGAATATCTTTCTCTCCTTTCATCATCATCTGATGCTCTAAAAAGAGTTCTCCACATTAATTCGACAACTGCCTAATGTGATCCTCGCAGTTCGAAAACTTCCCTTCTTATCTTTCACAAAATCAGAATTTTCATAATACGAATTCTGTCCGATCATTTCTTCCCCAATTCTAAATCTGTGTATACAAATCATTCCTCTCTGTCTCCATACTTGAATCCCTCTCTCTCTCTCTCTCTCTCTCAATGTCACCCAGGAAGTCATATGGCTGGAGCTCAAACCTTCGGCTCTTGAAACCAAATGTAAGCTTTTTAGCAATGTGCTATCGTAACTCTATAGGTTTGTTGTTAAAACCAGTGTCTTTTAGACTTTATTCGTGGGGGGGGGGGGGGGGAAGGAAGAGGGTCTCCGGCGAAATAAGATTTTCACTTTGTATTAGTGTATTACTATACATTTGATCAAAAGACACGTATTTATGAAGCTCAAGAGAGGGGGAATTACACCCTCCTGTCCTGCCGAAATGGCGCCCCTGAAACATTTGCTTGCACTTACTGAAAAGAAATTCAATGAATCATTGAATAAAACTCGTTTCTGTCCGTAGATATTTTAGAGCTCTTGGCAATTTCCATAGATTTCTTAGGGAGCATCTTACTAGCTTGCACTCTTTAAACAAAGAAAAGAATGAAACGAGAGATATTTATGAAGCTCTGGGAAGATTGTGTGACTTTCCTTTAATTTAGGCTCTTAAAAATCTTTCAGAACAAACGAATGGAAAAGACTGTTTTAAAGCTATAACGTTGTAAACTTGATTCCTGTTTCTTTTTCAGCTGAATGGAAAGAGTGTACTACGTCACACCCACTGCTTTAGACAAGGATAGATTGAGGACGGGGAGGAGTTGGAATAAATACTAGAAGCAACTAATCGATTGATACATGTATTGCGGGAATGCATAAGAAAACTGGGAAAGAGTTTGTTATTCATTTGGACTTAGAATTTTTGTAACAAATTTTATGCCGCGGACTGTACCAATGAATAATGAGTAAGAGAGGTCATAACACCTGTGTCAAGTAAAAAATGATATTGTTGGTTTAGAATAGTACCAGTTACATAAAGAAGTTGATTGTTAAATATCAATGGCACTCTTGCCGTTGTATGTGTTTGTGTAGGTAAAACTCTATGGTGAGGAACGGCAGGTAACTCATATTGAGTGTCAATTGTACGCGAAACACGTACTGAGTTGATACTACAAGCTATTGAATTTATAAGAAAATTACAAAAACTGTCAGGAGACTGTTGACTGGATTTTGATTTGCACGGCAAGTCAGCGACTTTGAGAGTGTATGCGCTCTGGATATGGTTAGAAGGAGTTTGCTATTGTGTCTGTGCATTTGGTATAGATGACCGAGCTTCAGGATTCAATTTAGAAGTTCTATGCAGGAAACTATTTGGTCTGAAATTTGTAAGGGTAGAAATAATTGGAAGAGAAATAATACAAAATTTGGGTGAATAAATTGGTATAGTGCGTTCTAATCAGAGGGGTGGAAACGGAAATTGTGTACGGTGCCCTTCCCCTACTTCTCCCAGTTTCTTAGCATCTCTTGGTATTCTACTGCAGGAAAGGAGTTGCAGGTAGAATTAGGAACCATACGGCTGCCAAAATGGTTGAATGAAAATGGAAAAGGGGGAACAGCATGATAGTGTTGAAAAAATCTCTTCGAATTTTGTTTAACATTAGAGAACATATTCTTCTTTCTACGATTACTCGAAGAGGTAGCATTACTAGAGTTATTAACTAGTAGAGAATAGAACCTATTGAGAGAAGAACGCCTTGATTTTTGCTTATGCTGTTTCTGCTTAATCTCCGCAGATTTTTGTTGTGAAACTGAAGCAACGACCTTGGTATTCTCAGCCCGTTTATCTAGCCGTCCTTTCGAATGGGCAGAAGTGGAGGCAGATGGGTTATGGAATTTCACATGTTTGTTTTATTGCTCAGTTCTATATCGCAATAAAGAATCAGAATTTTCTATTATTTGTGCTTTAGCTATTAGCTGTGTAAAATTGTCAAATTAATGTAGGCCAAACAACTGGACGAAACTTGGTTGTAGGGATATGATCGTCTGCAGCAAAAAGATTTAAAAGGGATATCGGTGAAATGCACTGAGATAGATCGTATTTCTCATATAAGAATTGAGTGAGCTTCTCTTCTTTTTGGAACAAGAGAGTAGCTCCAAGGTAGGATGAAGAGGGGGGAAAACTTCCGATAATTTCCCCTTTAACGCTGGCCACGACAAGTTTAAATGCTGTGCATTGTTGTTCAGCCAAAGAGCTGGAAAGTGTGGCAACGAGAGTTGGAAGACCTGTTTCCGGGTGTCTTCATTCAATTTATGCAATAAAGAAAATCTTTCAAATGTCTGTATGAATGTTTCCGCGTCCTGACCTTCTGAATTTGAAAAGGCATCTATAAACATAGGAGAACCAATAGAAAAATTATTGGAGATTTTGTTATTAGTTTGCTGTCTAGGATATTTTTTTCTTTTTTCTTTTTTTTTTGAAAAAGTTGTAAATATGCCTGCACTAGTTGAAGCCAAAATAAAAGAGAATGTAGGCCAGAAACTATTAGGACATGCAAACATACACATATATATGTGGCATTTTAATGCTGCTCATGAAGAAAAAGTTTCATAATGTGGGTTTCTAATTGTAGGTATAGCAAAAGCCAACACGCCCTTTGAATTTTTAGTCTCTATTATTCGATAGGGAAGTCATGTTTAATTTCTTTAAAAAAAAATTAAATGCATTTGTGCTGGAGTGTTTATTTTTAGACTTATAAGAATGATTCTTTGATATGAGAGTTATGTATAGTGGTTAGTATCTTTTACTCTTGATAACAATTTACAATTACTTCGGTAGTATGTTGAAAGGAGAGAATTTCAATATATAGATTTATTACAAAGTTTTCAATAACATTATTACATGTAAACAGACTTGTTGCGATTAACAATTGTATATTAATTCTTTAATTCAATGAGCTCAAAATAGTCTGCAAATACAAACAATATTAAATTGACAAGTAATAATAAACAAACTTTAAGAGCTGTTATCCAAGAGGCCTTGCAGGAGACTGCCATTGAAGAAATTACTTCTTCTGAGATTAAATATTCAAAGACAGGTTATAACTTACATATTATTCGGAGATCTCTCTGTCTGATCTCGAAATAGCTTCAACTGAAAACAGTTATCGTTGTAGTTTCGAAAGAGTCCTGATCTGAGATCCAAGATCGAGGATGACGACACAGATCCAAGATGCAAGGTGCAGGATGCAATATAAAATTGCTCCGATTTTTCAAGCTTATATACTAGTTTCAGAGACGACAGAGTGTGGAATACATCCTGTACGTAATAAGTCATTGTAGCTAATTTTCGTGTTTTTTCTAAAAGTTATTTGTCATTTGACGTTTTAGCTATTTTCTTTCTGTACTACACTAATAAAATGTTCATCATGTACATTCATATGCAAAGATTTATTTAATATTCCAACAGTTAAATAACCATAACAGTGGTATCGTGGAGAGAAAGATGGTAGCAAAATTAAGCTACAGAGGTGCTAGATGAAAAGCAGCGGTAAATACCATCCATTGCTGCGACAACCATATTCTTTATTCCAACTAAAGTAGCAGGGTTGGTTTATATTTTGTTTATGCAGCAACTCCATAACTTTTTTTCCAAAGAACTTATCTTCCCGTTGAAAGAATCCCAAGAATCTAAGTAGCATCTAGAGCTAGCAGGTAATACTTACTAATTTTCTCGATGGTAAGTGTAACAGTGGCTTGATTCATAGGAATTGGGTTGCAGCTTTGTAAGTCACTAACGGGGTTAAAAATTGACCAAAGATTTTAATAGTAATATTGGAATTGTTAATGTATTCAATTCAGTGACTTACTTTCTCTTATACATGAGCTGTTTACTGAGTAGCCCTTAGGACTTTTGAACTTGTACAGAGGATTATATTTCTGCGTATGTATTGTTTGTAGAATTTGTTGAATGTAAAAGCAGAGCCAATAACTTCCATGGGTATTGAGAGATAGTGAACCATCTGAGATGATGAGAGGTAGCTCAGTATATGGACTGCAATTCGTTGGAACATTTGCGTTTTTGTAACTGGGTTCCATCTACAATAACAGACGCATCTTATCTTAGTGTCCTCAAACTTACTTTTATGAAGTTTAAAAAAGGAGATTTCCTCTCTTATGTTACAATGAGACCTGAAAAACTTACAACAGGACGTTAGCGGTAAGTGAATGTATTGTACGATCGTTCTGGTCCGCACACAAGTTTGCTCACTAATAGAATTGGAAAATAGTACGCAAGATGCTTTGCAGTGTAATTTCACAATTTACACGATCCTGGATTAAGACTCCGAGCAGGTGATGAAAATGAGGCGAGTCAATGTTTCACACAATGAATGTAGTAGTCGGGTGGGCATGTTTATTCAGTGGGTGATTGATATGGTCCTTGATCAAATCTAACTCAATGAAGGATTTTCCTTCCTTAAGCATATCTATATCGGCAACTGACTGAATACGCTCCGCTTAAGAGAGACACTTCCGGCGTTGATATTCCGATTTCAGTGTTAGGTTTTAGGATTACCAAAACATGTTTACGATATGACACTCAGTAGGTTCCGAGATTCCTTGTCTGAGTACACGTAAACTCAAGGTGAGAACTTTGGTGTGTAAAGGAATTACGAGCACTACGTCAAATCATCAATGTGCGCATCTTCATTGGTAATGATTTATAATGTCGAACTTAATGAAGTTCGACTGAAGATACTATCACTAAAATGGGTTCTTTTTATCAATCATATGTGGTAAGATAAATTTAAAACAGGGAATAAAGCATGAACCTCGGTTACTGCTATGTGTGAAGGCCGTATAAGAAATGTTGTTAGCCTAAAGGAAAGTGGAATGGTATAATAATTTTTTGAGGGTAGGATGTAAAGTGTACGTATGTGCTGCTTCAAAAGTGTTATTACCATTTAAGATTGTGTCCAGAGAAACAATTTTGATGCTTTAGACAGTTTTTAAACAGGGAATAGTGACGTTAGAGGTCCTATATCTAGACATAACTGATAAGCCCTTCAGTAAGTAAAATCTCATAAGAAAACTAGTTAGCAATAACACAGAAGACAAAACATCTTTTCACATATCAATGTACGACATTAGTAGATAATAGGTTCTCTGGTGAATTTCAATTGAAATAGTTGTCAGGAAGCTCAAATGATAATTCGAAATTAGAAACCCTTGTGATAGAAATTCTATCCGATCGATATCTGATCGGAGCTCTTCACCCAAACCCTGAGAATTAACAGAAGTTGTGTTACACTTGGAGCTATATATTGTTCGGCCCTTAACCAGTTACTAAAGTTTCATTGTCTAAATGTCAAACCACATAGTTTCTGAAAGGTTTGGTATGAAGTGCTAATAGCTTTTATGCTTCATTAGTGTGTCTACAGAACGCACCATTGTAATATATTTTGTACTGCTACTTAATAAAATTGGCGTTCTAATTACGGTTAGTTATATTCTAATAATTGCATTTTCTTAATTTCATACTTTGGAAAAGACTTATTTATAAAAATGAACACTCTACTTACTATCGCCAGGATCTGGAGAGGAAAACGAACACATTAAAGGCTGTTGATTATATATATATATATGACAAAAAGCTAGTATAAACCTGTGTGCATTAAATATTAAAAAAAGCTAAACCTTTCACAAATTGTGCAAAAGTAAAGTTTAACACTCGCCATTTCAAATTCAAGAAACGGTGAAGTTCTAATAAATATTAACTTAAGAGAAGTCTTACTTCTACAATCGGAAAGTGATGGTTCCATAAATAACGTCTAATAGTTTTCGCACAAGGTATAATTTCTGTAGGAGATCTCTCCTTACCAGGTACAGGTCCTTCCTTCGAATAACCTCAGCTGAAAGGTATATTTAGATCTCATAAAAGTCTAAAAGTAACCGATTTCGTAAATTCTCGTTTGCATTTTGTGTCACATGACTTTTACTCTCTAACTTAATTTGTCATATCGTCTAACATTTTTGACATTTTAAACTTAGGGCCAAACAAATTTGACATTTTCCAGTCTTCAGGAACTCTGCCTTGTTAGATTTTCATTTTACATATATATATATATATATATATATATATATATATATATATATATATATATATATATATATATAGCCTTACGTTATTGCGAAGGCTCTATATTTGTGATTTACATTTATTGCTTCAACCGGGTGCTTCTTGCAGCTGTATACGGTTGTCCAATCATCAGCCTTGTTCTTTTCACTCAGAACCATCTGAAGACCTAAAAGCGTACTATCTACACAAACAGTTTATGGTTGTGAACTCGCAAAGTCTGGTACTTCTGCTTGTGAAAGTCAAAGATTGGGAGAAGAAAACATATGCAAAGTGTAAAGTTGGAGCAACAAGGATTGACACTGATAGGAAATATTCATTTGTAGTCAGCGCACATTCCGCCTGTAGCGCTACTGTGGCACACCGTATATTGCAACTGTGTAACTCTTTTACATCTATCGCTGACTGTGACGACCGAAATTGTGTTGCCAGCACTGACTGCGATAAGCCATTGGTGTGCTGCTATCTACACACGCTGAAGTGGCTCCTGGAGAGTGAATAGAAGTATTTCGAGAAGTTGGCTGTATATTTACGATAGAAATATGGTAAGTACTTTTAATTATAATATTAAATTGGTTAACTGTTGAAAAAAATTCGTAATTAAAACCATAATATAAATGTAGTCGAGGACGTAACTACTGTTAATGTTAACTACAGATTTTCCAGTGGAGGGAATTCATTACACATGGGGTGAAAAACAGTGCTGCAAAAATGAAGGTTATTAACATTGAGCACGAAAAGCTATGTTAGATTTTTCCCGGAGCGGAGTGGGGTGGGGGAATTGAATAAACGATGGATGAATATATTACTGCAAAACTTTTGTAATCAAGATTGAGTACGCTCTTAGAAATGCATTGGAAGGAATTTCGAAGCTCTGGGCCCATTAATCACCTCTATAGTCATCTGACTGCCATTCCAATTGTGTGTTTTATGATATTCTGATCATGTCCCCATCTTCTCTCTTCCCTCCAATTGTACACTGACAATTTTCCTATGCTAAAGTTTTGTGGTAGTGTAGTGCTGAAACCCCTAATCTCTGTGCTCTAATCATTTTCGACTATTTAAATTTAGGATAAAATTTCTGCAGCGAGGTTATATGATACATTTACTCAAATTATAAAAATGGAATCGGAACACAATAATCGTTCAAATTTTCTAAGGGGGCCATGAATCAAACTTGGGGCCCAATGCGCGAAAATCGCGCGTGCTAGCTACTGGACCAACAGAAAGGGCGCCACAATTTTCTAGTCTCAATAAAATTAAATTTTTGGGGCTGGGGATATGGAACGCTCACCTTAGAAATTGAAAGTTTATTGTCATAATTTGGCGTTTCGATCCCTGAGTTTTATTTATTTACAGTTTTCAAGATATCCTTCTGTAATTAAACAGGAACCCATCCCCCACTTTAGAAATAATCTAGGAAGTTTTATTTAAATGCATAGTTTTTTTTTTTCAAGTTTTGTGCCGCAAATCTCAAGTTTTGTCCTCTTATCGTTTACGAGTTAAATAATTAATTATCAAGTATAAGAAAACCAGAGTATCAGACCTCCAATTTCGAACTTGTGTTCTTTCTGTGCCAAAGTTCTGTGCTAGTTCTATGTCTATCAGAGATTTGTGCTCTCAGCGCTTTCGAGCTACTCCCTATGAAATACAAAAGGACCTATGTCTAAAGCTACCACCGCTTTAAATTAAATTTCGATGCAAAAGTTTTTCTCCTAATTTTATTTTCTCAAACCCCGGGCATTTCGCTGTCATCCTTTCCGAGCTATCCCCCTATCAGATGTACTTAGACCAGTGCCCCCAGCCCCCAATTTAGAAATATAGTTTTCTCATTGCCGACGTTTTGTGCTGAAAAGCCAGAAGTTTGTGCTTTCACTATTTCCGAACAATCCACAATTGAATTTCAGGGGAATCATGATTCCACCCCAACACTACAGTTTAGAAACCATAAGTATTTTTTTTCTGTGCCAAGATTTTTACTCCAAGTTTTTTGCGATCGTAGTCTTCAAGATTTTCCCTTATCAAATGTAGAAATCCCCATATCAGCAGTGACATCTTACTGCTTTAAACAATATTTGATCGTAGGTCCCAGTACACCTATCCCGTTATAAGTCGTCCACTAAACTACTCGCCACCTGTAGTGACCTTTGGGTCAGTAGTGTATTAGATGACGCCATGCAATGCTTTCTGGCAAAAGCTGAGTGTGGATTGTGAAGATATTTTGACATTAAATTTAGGCTGTTTTTTAGAGTAATAATGAATGTACCATCCCGAGCAAAATGTAAAACATTACAATAATAATTTAAATAAACAATATTGTTCCAATTTCATTAGGTCATTGTAAGTTTGCCTTCTTTGCTATTCCGAAATAGGAGGCTGCATGTCTCCAGTCCTTCCACTTCAGAAATTGACAATATTTTTATATGCCAAAGTGTTGTGTTGTTTTGTTACGCAAATGAAATGTTTAATTTTTACGTCCCGCGATTATGGCTGCTAGGCTAAAGGAGACGGTGATGATGAGAAATGAATGAAATGGTGGAATGAAGAAAGTCTGAGGGAACGGGAGAATTCCGAGAAATCCCACGCACACGATGATTGTCCACCACAAAGTGCACTTGGCGCGAGTTCGGATCGAACCGAGGAGCCCATGAATCAGAGGTAAAGTCACCGCGTCCCTTTCTGTTATGTATATCGTAAGGTTTGAGCTGCGAGCGTTTATAAGTTATTTCACTATTCAAATATAGGCAACTTGACCTTTTCAATTGTATGAAAAATTTAGTCGCATACAGGGAGAAAGGTTTGTTACTCAAAAAAGACAAAAACATGCATAGTATCATTGCCAGAGGGCGAAATCCTTGGTTATGTATTGACTCGTATTATTTAGAATAATCATCTTTTTTAAAATGTCCCGTGTGCAGGAACCCTTTTTAATTATTTCTTTTTACTCTGATAGGAAGATCATCCACATAACGTAGAACTTATATACTGTGATCATATTAAGGATGGGACGGAACAAACTTCATTAATGCGGGACATTTTAATTCGAGGGATCGTATCTTTTAATTCTTCGTAATGACTCTTAATTGGATCATATCCTTTATTCTCTCGTAATGTACACGATGAACAATCTTTGATTGTGATTATGTTAAAAGCTCATTGTTAAAAAGTGAAATTGCCGACACAAAAGAAATTTTGAACAACCTCGTCACCTCTAATGAGCTACTGGTGAAAGAATTGAAGCAAATTAGTACTACAATAAAATCATTAGTGAATAGAGTGAGTAGTGATGAAAGTGATCTCGAACTTGTGAACCGAGAACTAAGGTATCTTTAAGATCATGCAAGATACCTAGAAGATAAACTTTATGATCTTGAGGGTCGACGCGACGACAGAAATTACTACTCTTTGGCATTCCGGAAAAAGATGGTGAAACATGGGAGGAAACTGAGAAAAAAGTCAGGGACAATAAATGATCGATTAAAAATCTCATTAAGTGATGATGACTTACAACGTGTGCACCGTACCGGAAGGAAGAGAAATGCCAATGCGCGGCCAATTGTCTGCAAATTCTCTCGAACAAAAAGAAAGAGACTTTCTTAAGAAACAGGAACAAACTTCGAGGCACAATATATATATATATATATATATATATATATATATATATATATATATATATATATATATATATATTGAACAAGAATTCTCTTACAAAGTTCGCGAGGAGCACAAAAAACTACATCAGCACATGATTCAGGCCAGAAGGAACGGCACTTTTGCCTTTCTTCAATATCGCTATCCCTACATCGATGGCAAGCGTCATAGTCTGTACGACCTTGAACCAAACACGTGAGAGGCAGCGACCTTGAATCAAACACCACCAGAAGTATCCATCCCCGCGGCGAAGGCAGACCTAAATAATGGACAAAAAGAGGAGAAGAAATGTTTCTCCATCTCGAATGATACGGCACAGAGCGAAAACGCATTTCCACCCCCTCCAGCTTTAAGGTCATCCACCCGTCAAGCGAGTACACAAGAGCTCTATGAAACGAAGGGCTACTCCCCTCTCAAAACTCCTCCCCCTTCCCATACGGAATATCTCGTACGGAAACAATGAAATAACTGTGACAAGGCTCAGGTAGAAGACCAAGAAAGTGTAAGTATGAAAACATAATTTAATATAAGTGACTTCTCAGTGCATCGTAAACACAAATACAGAAGTGTATATTTTCAAAATACTCGTAGCCTGCGTACAAAACTCAACAACCTATATAGATACATACTTAGTAATAATTATCACATTATAGCACTAAGCAAGACGTAGCTTTCAAATACCCACACTGATTCCGAAATTGTAGACGGAAGAGACTTAATATTTAGATCTGACCGTAATTCAATTCTGTCTGGCAAAAAATCTGGTGGCGGTGTATTTCTAGCTGTAGAAAGTAACTTCCGGACATGCGAAATTCCATCCCCATAATTAGCTGTGGACTCTATCATAACTAAGATCGCTATTAATAAGTACATGTCATTAACCCTGTGCTTAGTATATTTTCCCCCTGCTACCAAAGCCTCAGTGTAATTATCATTCATCGATTTTATATGTGCTACTGTAAACCCAAATGACAACCTTCTCTTAACAGGTGACTTTAATTTACCGGAAATACAAAGCTCGAGTTTTGAATTTGACACCGCTACTAGTACCTACAATGACCTCTATAACATTATGTGCTACCTCAACTTGAATAATATTAGTAACATCAAGAAATTCTACGGCAAGACATTAGACTTACTACTTACAAATATATCTAATGTCACTGTTTCTCACGAACAGCCCCCCTTAGTTCCAGAAGACCCTCACCATCCGCCCCTCTTAATAGAATTTAGACAGGCACAACAGCCCAAATCTTCAACTTCTGAAATAAAACGTTTTAATTTTTGCAAAGCAATTTTTTTGACTTGTATAATGAACTTTCGAGTGCTGACTGGAAACGTGTAAATGATTGTGCTAATGTTGTCCTAGCGGTAGAAGATTTCTATAACATTTTATATTCAATCTTTAATAAATGTGTTCCATCAAAAAGATATTCTCGTAACTACCCCATATGGTTCACTAGAAATATAATTAAACTTGTGGAAAGTAAGAAATACCACCATAGAAAATGGAAACTTGGAGGAGTTTTTTTTTTCAAAATATCATCACGAAAAATTTTGTAGTATTAGTGCTTGCCTTAATAGAGAAATCAACGAAGCTTATAAAAACTATGTACAGGACTGTGAACAAAATATACTAGAAAATCCAAAATCTTTCGTATGTAAAAAACAAAACTAGAAAATCAGATAGTAACGCCCTTCGTTTTTAAAATAATATTCGCAATTATCGCGGATGTATGGCCTGAAGTGAAGGTTGTTGGTGTAGGGTATTGACCTTATTACTACGTAACATTAGAGAAAGTTGCTGACGCATTATTAACCCGGCACCGGGCGCGTGGTTACTAGGAACGCAAGTGGGCGCGTGTTGAGATTTTCTCTCACCTATGAAAGTAATGGAAAAATCCCTCTTATGAACACAGTTTAAGATTTAATTGTGAATTTTATTGTAAATTTACAACTTTAGAATATTTTAGTTATATATGCAGGGTATTTTACATTGTTTATTGATGTAACTACACAATAAAAAAATCAATAGTTTTCCAACACTGAATAATACAGTAAAGCTACAGAATCACAAGAAACAAACAAATGAACAAAATGGTAAACAGTTTATTCAAACCGAGCAAAATCCTCTCGGTATGTGGCAGTTATCACTCACTGTCTTCATGTTGTTCACGCCCTCGGCACCTGCAACAGAGAACAGCTGGTGCGTGCCCCTTGCACACTGGGACAAGACAGTCTGCACAACATGTTTTGGTGTATCGATTTTTCTTCCTGGGCACAAGCCACATTTCCTTTTATCACTATTCCCTGCTGGTGCCTCGGAGTGCACAGGTGCTGGAGAGTCACCCAGGATCCTTCTTATCAGTGATCGCAAAAGTGTAGGCAAGCATGGTATTGCTGCTCTCCTAGTGAGGTATGGCTTGCAGAGTTCCATTGCTAACTTTTTCTGATAGAGTCTCCTTGCGTCAGCATTTTCACAGTTAAATCTATATATGATGTAGCTGTTTAGAGCACCAATATCAAGGAGTGTGTAGAAGATATGTAACGGCCACCTGTTGGTTTTCCTTGTAACTGTGTAGACACTCTTCAGCACATCCACACAGTCTACATCACTCTTCGTCATATTATAAAATTAATGATTTCCGGTTTAGCCTGCTCCTTTATTGCTTCATCAATGTGTTCTCCTTCATGCATTATGGAGAGTAATAGCATTTTTTTTCTTCTGTTTGACACATATGAACAAAGTAACATATCTTCTCCATGAGCGAACATGCTTGAAAATGGCGGTCTTCCCTTTGTATTCAGGAACTCAACAGGGATCTGAGGTTTGTTACTTCTTAGAGTTCCAACCAGTGTTAGCCGTGATTCTTTAGAAGATCTAGCGCTAAAGGAACTGACGTGAAGAAATTGTCTGTTGTCACATTTCTGCCAGATTTAGTAATGGGTTCGATCAGACGTTTGACAACTGCGTGCGCACTGTTGTCCTGAACATATGGTCCTCACGGCTGTTGTGTTCCCGGATAAATTTCCATTTTCATTGTGTAGTAGACATGTGCGTTCACTAAGGAATATATTTTAATGCCATATTTTGCCGGTTTATTTGGCATGTAACATCGAAAAGAGCATCTTCCTCTGAAAGATTCAAGCATTTCATCAATAGTTACATGTTCATGTGGTGTCCAGTAGGCCGCACATTTCAATACGAATTCTTCAAATAATGCCCGTATTGGAGCTAAATTGTCTTCTTCTTTTCTCTGCTGTCTGGTGGTGATGTCATCAAAACGCAGGGCGCGTAGAAGCATACGAAACCCTTTCTGAGACATGACCAAACGAAACAATTCTGGAGCTGTTCCGTCAGTTGCCCATAAGTCCTCCAGATTTAAACGAGAACTCTTCATCATACCCGATAAATACAGCAAACCTAATAGAGCTAACATTTCTTCATAATCAGTGTTACGAATATCTCTTTCACGTGTTATTCCTATACGAATTTCTGCTAATTTTAGATTCGTATATTCCACACTTTGTTTTATAGTGTCTTCAGGGAAAAATAAATGCCATGCTTCCATTGGCGATTTTACATTTCCTGCTTGTCCTCTGACACCTGGTAAATGCCTCACGAGATTTCTATGGCTAGTTTTATGTGTCGTGTATCTGGAGTGAACATTCCACGTTGTAACTCCATCTTTCGCTGTATATATAGGTCTATCTCTCACAACTTGGTCAGAATTTACAACATCGGGTTCTGTTTCTATTCCCGAAAACTCACTTTCACTACTTTGTTCAACTTGTTCAACGTTATCCCCTTCATTGTCACTGCAACTGTCCATTATTTCACTTGCACTTTCAACTGCGTCTTCCCTTATGTTCATCTCCCTTTCCACCTCATCCATCCATTGTAACACTTTTTGTGCAGTTTTGTCATCCATAGTTTAATATATTTACCTACAGTCAATGTATTTGTAGTATTCAACAGTGCCAGAAATAGTAACATAACAGGGCGCAAGGTGAGATAAAATCTCACTGAATTGCAAAGCTTCTAACAATGCACTGCTAACAAAAACAACGATTATTCATCAACAAGCTGTAGTTGCAGATTGAAGCTAAAAATAGTGAACTTGGAATACATAGGAGGATATACACGTGCGCATAACCATTGCGCAGTAGTACATGGGGAAAGCAAGGAGTGAGGGATTGCCTCACCACGCGCCCTGTGCCGGGTTAATTAACCTTCGCTCCGCGGTGAGTAGACACCAAAGAAAACCGCCGAATAATAGAAAAGAATTTGGAATCTGGATCGATAGGCGGAATGAAAAAATTGTTAGATAGGTGATTGATATTATTGCTACGTAACATAAGAGAAATTTGCTGACGCATTACCAATTAACTTTGGCGCCAAGGTGAGTAGACTTCAAAGAATACTGACATCATGATAGAAAAGAACTCTGGTACCACATTTTGTAGGTATCAGATAATACAGATAAATAATAAAATTATATTAACATCATAGAATCCTAATAAAATAGTAGCAAAGAACTTTGACATAACGATGACTAGATATTATAGAATAAAAAAATAAAATTTAATGACACAGAATTCATATTGAAAATAGAAAAGAAAATTGGCAATTGCGAACTTAAAACACTAGAAAGTAATGCCCTGGAATATTAAAAATATGATTATATTTTTTTTAAACATATTTGTACTTGAACATCATTAATGTTGGACATAGTTATCCTTTTGTAAATGTTACATGATGAAAGATATGTTCCCGGAAGTCCGTCGTTCGATTCTTGTGGATATCACATTTTTTTCTTCAAGAATATTTGAAATGTAGCCTCAAGGTTCTTTGAAGCAATTTGTAATACTTTTTTTGGTTCATTAAACTAGATGCAATGGCAGAAGTCCTTCACCCTGCACATGTCTACAGCTTATTCCTTATCCTGCTTTTTTCCCCTTACTTGCTACTTTTCACATTTTACATCGTCATATGTCAGCTATATTTTGTTTTGTCACTTTGTTGAGTCATTATTCTGATATTGACTAACATGCCAGATAATGCTCTTTTACTGAGTGAAGTGATTTATATCCGCAAACATAAACATTATTTTATTGTGGAAATACTTATTTTCTACGATATCAGCTATATTGGTGAGTTCATGTTGGAAAATGTCACCTCGTATGAGGTTGATTGAGGGTAATGTTTGTGGTACTGAACTTTGGAGGTTTTTGTCTTAAACCCTCTAGAACTTTCGATTTTACGTCAAGACAACGTGATTGTGGGTGTTCCCGAACATTTGAAGTTTTGTTACCTTTTATGGACAGAAGAAGAAAAGGGGTTGGGTTTTGTAAAACCAGCCTTTGAATAAAACCACGAACACCGAGTTTATCGGAAAAGTGTGAATAAGATTCCGACGGAGAAAACATCGTTAGACGACAGGTTATGGAGCTACTTCGATACTTGAAGGTATTGTAATCAGCTGACATATTGAAGGAACTTTACATTTCAAACCATTGCAGTTTAACAGACCTAACATTCTAGTTTACCTACCTAAATTCTGCTGCAAAATATATATTTTGTGTATTTCATTTATTACTACAATATTAACCCTGTTAAAGCTACATCTCGAATTTAGTATCTTTTGCATTACATTAAAGAATCATACAATTTAATTATTCATGTTTCCAGCTTTTCACAAAAGGTGGTGGTGGAGACATACCCGATCTGTTGGGTAACGATTTTCTTACTGCATTAGGTTGCCTTCAGTGCTCTCCGACTCTATGTGGTGATGCAACATGGTGGAATTTATGCTGTGTTTCTTTCTTTCTTTCACTGTAGTTCCTTGCAGCTATACGTAATTGAATTCTTGCAGAAATTGGTCTGGTGGTTTGGTGTAAAGTAATTTTAATATGCTATATTTAATTTGTGCTTATATTTAGCAAATTTTTATGTTGCGTCATTTCCCAGAAGGGTAAAACATTAGTGATGAATTAGATATAATTGAATTTTTTGAGCCTATTGCTTCCTCTTCTCCTGGACGTGTTCATTTTACAAGAAAATGTTTAGATAAGCTTAAAGAAAATTTACGGTTTTCCCACTCGCTATCTAGTATAGGAGATCCCTCTTTTCCGGTTTTTCAGAATAGTGACGGTTTGTTTGTGACATGGCTGAAGGTGGACAAACGGAAAGCATAGGGATTTTGTCACATATTCTCAGGCCAGAACCATTTTATGGGCGGATAGGCGATGACGTAGAAAGATATGTTGATCATTATGAAATATTAGCCCAGATGTATAACTGGTCGGATTTGAAAAAGAAGTGGATTTTAGGTTCCTTGATGAAAGGTCCTGCGGGTTATTGGTTTGACACACTTTCGAAACAGTCAGACTTCCCTGGTATGATATACGCGCAATTTAAACCAAGGTTTCTTGATGCGTTTAAGAATTCTTTGTTACCTCAGTTAACGGAACAGGAAATGAGGGCACGTAAGCAGAATGAGACTGAAGCTGTAGTTTCGTACGTATATGCTAAGAGTAACTTATACTTCGTAATGACAAAGATGCTCGGGTTACGAAACAAATTCAGCTCATTATACACGGACTTATTCCTGAATACATGCGGTTGGCAACAAAGAAGAAATACGATACTGTGGAAGCATTGCTTCAGGATTTACTTGCTTAACAAAAAGCTCGTGTGTTGCTTGAACGTAAAGCAACAGAGAAAATCATGAAGAAAAATCCATTCCTAGCAAATCCTTTGATTCAGTTAAATCCTCCGGAGACAACACAGTTAGTGCAAACTCAGCAGTCTCAAGTTCCGACTAGGACTTTGAACTCTCCTATTTCCGCTTCACAGCCGAGAGAAGAGTACAAAGATCAGTTAGCTGCAATTCAGAAACAGCTAAATCACCTTACTCTAAAAGTAGATGAGAGTGAAAAAAATACTGACCAGCGCAACTCATTTAGACGTAATAATAATAATAGTAACTTTAGACGTAATTTTTCCTCTCGTAGGTGGAATGGCCAGAGATCACAACGCAGTGAGTCTCGTTACCACCATAATAGTGGCAATTCACGGAATTTCAATAGACGTCCTGTAATTTGTCAGAAATGTCGCAAAGAGAATCATTTTGCTCAGCATTGTAGGAGCAATTTAAACTAGCACACAGGGTTGATGATGAAGGGCCATTGACTCTTAAGGGTGTTAAAGTCCCTATATACATAGAACGAACTCTACCATATATTAACGCTATTATAAGTGGACAAGAGGGCCCTATTCTTCTTGATTTTGGTTCTCAGATTTCGTGTATAGGCTCTCACATCGTTCCACGTGGTGCTAAGTTAATGGGCACGCGTTCATTTTTAAAATGAGTTACGGGGAACACTTCGTCAGTTAATAAGATAGCTCTAGTTCGATTCCGGTTTTGATCGCATATTTTTGTCATCCATTTAGAGTGGTTCCTACGTTTACACATCCTCCACTTCTTGGACAGGATTTTTTCCTTGTACACAAGGCTAACTTAGATCAGAATGAATTGACTTTAGAAGTTACAAGGTTCTGAAAGATTCCGCATTCAACGTTACCAACTTTTCCTCATGTTAATTATGTGTCTCATGAATTTGCAACTTGAATCACACCAGTTTTTAAGGTTTTGTCTTCCGTTTCGTTGCCACCCCTTACAAAAACATGTGTTCCAGTCACCAAATGTTTTGATTTGGTGGGTTCTAGAAATTGGTTACAACCTAACAAGTTTTAGCAAATACTGTCAATTTGTTAGTGCAAGAGTCATATGTAGATAGTGTTAATTCACATATTTGGGTAACTAACCCCACCAAAAAGCGATTTCTTTTATGGCGCAATAAGATCTTAGGTAATGCGGTAGAAGATAGGGAAGAACATTTGTGTACTAATCTTACGCTTGAAAATGGTCCTCAACCAACTAAAAGTGATCAGTTTGACTGTACTAGAGTAAATGTGAATCCTGAACTGTCAGACAGTGAAAAATAAAGTTTTTATGATTTAATAACGGAATTCAAAGATGTTTTTAGTCACGATTTCTCTCAAGCCCGTTTCTATGAACCTGAAATTCAACTAAAAACTGACCAGCCAATAAAGGTTCGTCAATACACTATTTCGTATCATTTACGTGAAGCTGTTAATGAACAAGTGCAGCAGTTACTTAAACAAAAGTTTATTAAAAAATGTAATAGCCCTTACAACAGCCCAATCATTTTAGTTTGTAAGAAAAATGGATCTTATAGATTTATTGCTGATCTTAGACAGTTGAACTCTTGTATTGTACACACCGTCTTTCCCGTGCTACCTATTAAAGACATTCTGGTACTTTCTAGTGGGAAAAAGTATATAAATATCAGTGACCTCTCAAGCGGGTTTTTTCAAGTGAAATTGACTGAAAAGAGTCAATTATATACTGGATTTTCGATTCCTGGTGACCAGCAATATTGTTTTTGTTCGTTACCACAAGGATGCATTACTTCCCCAGCTGCTTTGAATGATCTGATGAAGGTAACGCTTGCTCGTTTGGAGAAATATTCTGTGTATTATTATCTCGATGACATAGTGTGGGGATCGGATACGATTGATGAGGTTATTGAAACGACAAGAAAGTTATTTGAGAGATTGAGAAGTAGAGGACTAAAACTTTCTCCAGAAAAAAACAAAGTTACGACACTTATCTTTAGAACTTCTTGGGCATACTATTTCTCGTCATGGTGTGTCGATCTCTGATCGCATTATGGATTCCATTTGAAATTACGAGCGCCCGAAAACTCAGAAACAACTGAAGAGTTTTTTGGATTGTGTTCTTTTGTGCGAAATTATATAGACAAGTTTTCAACTTTAACTGAAGATTTACAAAAACTGCTTAAAAAGAATGTTCCATTTAAGTGGACTGCTGTCAAGCAGCAGGCATTTGAGCGGCTTAACGATGCCATATGTACAGCCCCAACTCTTATGCAATTTCACCCGCATAGAGACGTATTTGTTTATAAAGATGCCAGTGACTATGTTTCTTCTGGATGCGTCCTACAACCTGAAAGTGACGAAACAGACGCTACATTGGTTCCTATTGCGTTTTGTAGTCGTGCTGTGGGTCCCCATGAAAAAAATATCATCCTTTTGAGCTCGAATAAGCTGCATTGATCTTTACTCTTCGACGCTTTCGCTACTTTTTATTAGGTAGACATTTTTATTTGCGAACGGACTGTAGGGCCTTAACGTATCTTCGTCAGACGAAACATGTGGCTAAATTTGGACGGATTCTCGCTGAATTAGAGCAGTATAACTATACTATTTCTCAAATTCCTGGCAAGTCGAACACTGTGGTAGCAAGTTTGTCGAGAAATGTGTTAGCGTCTCGAGACATCGACGACGAACAGAAAAATCTTGAAAATCCGCCAGTTTTCCACATCGAAATTGATAACACGTTGAAAGAAGTACAACGAAAGGATCCATATTTCAAGGACATCATTGTGTTTTTAGAAGGACAAAATCTGCAGGATTGCACCACGGAACAGCATGCGTTGCGTTATGAGATGAAAGATGAAATTCTTTGCCGTAAACATCGTGGTCCATCTGGCCCACAGTGTCTTGTTGTCATTCCAGCTACTCTTCGTGAAAAAGTATTTTTCAACACACACTTCAACGTTGGGATCGTCACATTCTGGTTTTTCCAAGACATACCAGTTATTACTGAGAACTGTATATTTTCCTCACATGAAGAAATTTATTGCTACCCCGTGCCGTCACTGCGAAGTATGTCAACCCCACAAGAAAGTCCCAGGATCGCCTCCAGGAACTCTTCAGATGATGCCATCAGTGGCTCCCTTCTATCGCCTAGGATTAGATGTCAGCGAGCCTTACTCAGACGCTAATATTTTACGTCACAAATATTTAGCAATTACAGTTGATCATAATACAAGATATGTTGTTACTGCTACTATTGGTGACCAGACAGCAGCAACTTTAACTGACTTTCTTTATAATCAAGTAATACTTCGATTTGGCCTTTGTAAAGAAATTGTTCTGGATAGATCAACAGCATTTACGTGTTCTTTATTTCAGGAGTTATGCAATATTTTGGACATAAGGATGAATTTTATAAATGCATACTCTCATCAAACGATTGGCCTTACGGAAGTTATGGTCCGGAATTTGGAAGCGTTGTTAAAAAGGAATGTGGACCCCATGAACCATGGAAGTTGGGTAGAGCATGTTTCTGCTGTGAC
Source organism: Thermobia domestica (assembly GCF_964235325.1). Lineage (NCBI taxonomy): Eukaryota > Metazoa > Arthropoda > Insecta > Zygentoma > Lepismatidae > Thermobia > Thermobia domestica. The sequence goes on from NC_137457.1 coordinate 109,639,740, forward strand.
CTTTTCTCAATATGTGACCGTGAACCAATCCACGTCTTACAGCCCATTTCATCTTCTTCATGGATTTGAACCATCCTTAGAACTTCAGGCGATTATAAATGGACCTTGTTTTCATATTTCCTACGAAGAACGTTTAATAACTCTTCACGATATCAGAGAGAAAGCACAGGATAAAATATTCGACAGGCTTCGGACATCACGATGACTAGATATTATAGAATAAAAAAATAAAATTTAATGACACAGAATACATATTGAAAATAGAAAAGAAAATTGGCAATTGCGAACTTAAAACAGTAGAAAGTAATGCCCTGGAATATTAAAAATATGATTATATTTTTTTAAACATATTTGTACTTGAACATCATTAATGTTGGACATAGTTATCCTTTTGTAAATGTTACATGATGAAAGATATGTTCCCGGAAGTCCGTCGTTCGATTCTTGTGGATATCACATTTTTTTCTTCAAGAATATTTGAAATGTAGCCTCAAGGTTCTTTGAAGCAATTTGTAATACTTTTTTTGGTTCATTAAACTAGATGCAATGGCAGAAGTCCTTCACCCTGCACATGTCTACAGCTTATTCCTTATCCTGCTTTTTTCCCCTTACTTGCTACTTTTCACATTTTACATCGTCATATGTCAGCTATATTTTGTTTTGTCACTTTGTTGAGTCATTATTCTGATATTGACTAACATGCCAGATAATGCTCTTTTACTGAGTGAAGTGATTTATATCCGGAAACATAAACATTATTTTATTGTGGAAACACTTATTTTCTACGATATCAGCTATATTGGTGAGTTCATGTTGGAAAATGTCACCTCGTATGAGGTTGATTGAGGGTAATGTTTGTGGTACTGAACTTTGGAGGTTTTTGTCCTAAACCCTCTAGAACTTTCGATTTTACGTCAAGACAACGTGATTGTGGGTGTTCCCGAACATTTGAAGTTTTGTTACCTTTTATGGACAGAAGAAGAAAAGGGGTTGGGTTTTGTAAAACCAGCCTTTGAATAAAACCACGAACACCGAGTTTATCGGAAAAGTGTGAATAAGATTCCGACGGAGAAAACATGTTAGACGACAGGTCATGGAGCTACTTCGATACTTGAAGGTATTGTAATCAGCTGACATATTGAAGGAACTTTACATTTCAAACCATTGCAGTTTTACAGACCTAACATTCTAGTTTACCTACCTAAATTCTGCTGCGAAATATATATTTTGTGTATTTCATTTATTACTACAATATTAACCCTGTTAAAGCTACATCTCGAATTTAGTATCTTTTGCATTACATTAAAGGATCATACAATTTAATTATTCATGTTTCCAGCTTTTCACAAAAGGTGGTGGTGGAGACATATACCCGATCTGTTGGGCAACGATTTTCTTACTGCATTAGGTTGCTTTCAGTGCTCTCCGACTCTATGTATGGTGATGCAACATGGTGGAATTTATGCTGTGTTTTTTTCTTTTCTTTCACTGTAGTTCCTTGCAGCTATACGTAATTGAAATCTTGCAGAAATTGGTCTGGTGGTTTGGTGTAAAGTAATTTTAATATGCTATATTTAATTTGTGCTTATATTTAGCATATTTTTATGTTGCGTCATTTCGCAGAAAGGTAAAACATTAGTGATGAATTAGATATAATTGAATTTTTTGAGCCTATTGCTTCCTCTTCTCCTGGACGTGTTCATTTTACAAGAAAATGTTTAGATAAGCTTAAAGAAAATTTACGGTTTTCCCACTCGCTATCTAGTATAGGAGATCCCTCTTTTCCGGTTTTTCAGAATAGTGACGGTTTGTTTGTGACATGGCTGAAGGTGGACAAACGGAAAGCATAGGGGTTTTGTCACATATTCTCAGGCCAGAACCATTTTATGGACGGATAGGCGATGACGTAGAAAGATATGTTGATCATTATGAAATATTAGCCCAGATGTATAACTGGTCGGATTTGAAAAAGAAGTGGATTTTAGGTTCCTTGATGAAAGGTCCTGCGGGTTATTGGTTTGACACACTTTCGAAACAGTCAGACTTCCCTGGTATGATATACGCGCAATTTAAACCAAGGTTTCTTGATGCGTTTAAGAATTCTTTGTTACCTCAGTTAACGGAACAGGAAATGAGGGCACGTAAGCAGAATGAGACTGAAGCTGTAGTTTCGTACGTATATGCTAAGAGTAACTTATACATCGTAATGACAAAGATGCTCGGGTTACGAAACAAATTCAGCTCATTATACACGGACTTATTCCTGAATACATGCGGTTGGCAACAAAGAAGAAATACGATACTGTGGAAGCATTGCTTCAGGATTTACTTGCTTAACAAAAAGCTCGTGTGTTGCTTGAACGTAAAGCAACAGAGAAAATCATGAAGAAAAATTCATTCCTAGCAAATCCTTTGATTCAGTTAAATCCTCCGGAGACAACACATTTAGTGCAAACTCAGCAGTCTCAAGTTCCGACTAGGACTTTGAACTCTCCTCTTTCCGCTTCACAGCCGAGAGAAGAGTACAAAGATCAGTTAGCTGCAATTCAGAAACAGCTAAATCACCTTACTCTAAAAGTAGATGAGAGTGAAAAAAATACTGACCAGCGCAACTCATTTAGACGTAATAATAATAATAGTAACTTTAGACGTAATTTTTCCTCTCGTAGGTGGAATGGCCAGAGATCACAACGCAGTGAGTCTCGTGACCACCATAATAGTGACAATTCACGGAATTTCAATAGACGTCCTGTAATTTGTCAGAAATGTCGCAAAGAGAATCATTTTGCTCAGCATTGTAGGAGCAATTTAAACTAGCACACAGGGTTGATGATGAAGGGCCATTGACTCTTAAGGGTGTTAAAGTCCCTATATACATAAAACGAACTCTACCATATATTAACGCTATTATAAGTGGACAAGAGGGCCCTATTCTTCTTGATTTTGGTTCTCAGATTTCGTGTATAGGCTCTCACATCGTTCCACGTGGTGCTAAGTTAATGGGCACGCGTTCATTTTTAAAATGAGTTACGGGGAACACTTCGTCAGTTAATAAGATAGCTCTAGTTCGATTCCGGTTTTGATCGCATATTTTTGTCATCCATTTAGAGTGGTTCCTACGTTTACACATCCTCCACTTCTTGGACAGGATTTTTTCCTTGTACACAAGGCTAACTTAGATCACAATGAATTGACTTTAGAAGTTACAAGGTTCTGAAAGATTCCGCATTCAACGTTACCAACTTTTCCTCATGTTAATTATGTGTCTCATGATTTGCAACTTCAATCACACCAGTTTTTAAGGTTTTGTCTTCCGTTTCGTTGCCACCCCTTACAAAAACATGTGTTCCAGTCACCAAATGTTTTGATTTGGTGGGTTCTAGAAATTGGTTGCAACCTAACAAGTTTTAGCAAATACTGTCAATTTGTTAGTGCAAGAGTCATATGTAGATAGTGTTAATTCACATATTTGGGTAACTAACCCCACCAAAAAGCGATTTCTTTTATGGCGCAATAAGATCTTAGGTAATGCGGTAGAAGATAGGGAAGAACATTTGTGTACTAATCTTACGCTTGAAAATGGTCCTCAACCAACTAAAAGTGATCAGTTTGACTGTACTAGAGTGAATGTGAATCCTGAACTGTCAGACAGTGAAAAATAAAGTTTTTTATGATTTAATAACGGAATTCAAAGATGTTTTTAGTCACGATTTCTCTCAAGCCCGTTTCTATGAACCTGAAATTCAACTAAAAACTGACCAGCCAATAAAGGTCCGTCAATACACTATTTTGTATCATTTACGTGAAGCTGTTAATGAAAAAGTGCAGCAGTTACTTAAACAAAAGTTTATTAAAAAATGTAATAGCCCTTACAACAGCCCAATCATTTTAGTTTGTAAGAAAAATGGATCTTATAGATTTATTGCTGATCTTAGACAGTTGAACTCTTGTATTGTACACACCGTCTTTCCCGTGCTACCTATTAAAGACATTCTGGTACTTTCTAGTGGGAAAAAGTATATAAATATCAGTGACCTCTCAAGCGGGTTTTTTCAAGTGAAATTGACTGAAAAGAGTCAATTATATACTGGATTTTCGATTCCTGGTGACCAGCAATATTGTTTTTGTTCGTTACCACAAGGATGCATTACTTCCCCAGCTGCTTTGAATGATCTAATGAAGTTAACGCTTGCTCGTTTGGAGAAATATTCTGTGTATTATTATCTCGATGACATAGTGTGGGGATCGGATACGATTGATGAGGTTATTGAAACGACAAGAAAGTTATTTGAGAGATTGAGAAATAGAGGACTAAAACTTTCTCCAGAAAAAACAAAGTTACGACACTTATCTTTAGAACTTCTTGGGCATACTATTTCTCGTCATGGTGTGTCGATCTCTGATCGCATTATGGATTCCATTTGAAATTACGAGCGCCCGAAAACACAGAAACAACTGAAGAGTTTTTTTGGATTGTGTTCTTTTGTGCGAAATTATATAGACAAGTTTTCAACTTTAACTGAAGATTTACAAAAACTGCTTAAAAAGAATGTTCCATTTAAGTGGACTGCTGTCCAGCAGCAGGCATTTGAGCGGCTTAACGATGCCATATGTACAGCCCCAACTCTTATGCAATTTCACCCGCATAGAGACGTATTTGTTTATAAAGATGCCAGTGACTATGTTTCTTCTGGATGCGTCCTACAACCTGAAAGTGACGAAACAGACGCTACATTGGTTCCTATTGCGTTTTGTAGTCGTGCTGTGGGTCCCCATGAAAAAAATATCATCCTTTTGAGCTCGAATAAGCTGCATTGATCTTTACTCTTCGACGCTTTCGCTACTTTTTATTAGGTAGACATTTTTATTTGCGAACGGACTGTAGGGCCTTAACGTATCTTCGTCAGACGAAACATGTGGCTAAATTTGGACGAATTCTCGCTGAATTAGAGCAGTATAACTATACTATTTCTCAAATTCCTGGCAAGTCGAACACTGTGGTAGGCAGTTTGTCGAGAAATGTGTTAGCGTCTCGAGACATCGACGACGAACAGAAAAATCTTGAAAATCCGCCAGTTTTCCACATCGAAATTGATAACACGTTGAAAGAAGAACAACGAAAGGATCCATATTTCAAGGACATCATTGTGTTTTTAGAAGGACAAAATCTACAGGATTGCACCACGGAACAGCATGCGTTGCGTTATGAGATGAAAGATGAAATTCTTTGCCGTAAACATCGTGGTCCATCTGGCCCACAGTGTCTTGTTGTCATTCCAGCTACTCTTCGTGAAAAAGTATTTTTCAACACACACTTCAACGTTGGGATCGTCACATTCTGGTTTTTCCAAGACATACCAGTTATTACTGAGAACTGTATATTTTCCTCACATGAAGAAATTTATTGCTACCCCGTGCCGTCACTGCGAAGTATGTCAACGCCACAAGAAAGTCCCAGGATCGCCTCCAGGAACTCTTCAGATGATGCCATCAGTGGCTCCCTTCTATCGCCTAGGATTAGATGTCAGCGAGCCTTACTCAGACGCTAATATTTTACGTCACAAATATTTAGCAATTACAGTTGATCATAATACAAGATATGTTGTTACTGCTACTATTGGTGACCAGACAGCAGCAACTTTAACTGACTTTCTTTATAATCAAGTAATACTTCGATTTGGCCTTTGTAAAGAAATTGTTCTGGATAGATCAACAGCATTTACGTGTTCTTTATTTCAGGAGTTATGCAATATTTTGGACATAAGGATGCATTTTATAAATACATACACTCATCAAACGAATGGCCTTACGGAAGTTATGGTCCGGAATTTGGAAGCGTTGTTAAAAAGGAATGTGGACCCCATGAACCATGGAAGTTGGGTAGAGCATGTTTCTGCTGTGACCTTTTCTCAATATGTGACCGTGAACCAATCCACGTCTTACAGCCCATTTCATCTTCTTCATGGATTTGAACCATCCTTAGAACTTCAGGCGATTATAAATGGACCTTGTTTTCATATTTCCTACGAAGAACGTTTAATAACTCTTCACGATATCAGAGAGAAAGCACAGGATAAAATATTCGACAGGCTTCGGACATCACAAAAGTCATATGAGAAACATCATACAACAGTGACGTATAATGAGGGTCAACGTGTGTGGATTTATGATCCAACTAGACGTCGCGGCCACGCCAGAGCATTTTCAGGAGTTTTCTTTGGTCCAGCAATTGTTGTTCGAAAGGACTTCGCTAATTCTTATTTTGTTAACTTCGAAAGGCAGGGAAAAGATAGAATCGATAGCCATTACACGATTGAAGCCCTATTACTCAGATGTCACACCGAACGAAGAAGATGAAGAAGTGTTCATGCAAGTAAGTGTGTTCCTGACTCAGAAGATCAATGACCCAATGAATCTGATCATGCTGCATTAACAATAGAATCTGAACCATTTACTGAAAGTTTTGCTGTGGTCGACGTGTTAAAGTTACTAACTATTACTCAAATGAAATATAAATTTCCGGTTAAAAAACCGTTGTATAATTATAATGAGGAAATTAACGATAAAATTAGTATTTATCATGGAAATATTGCCACACTGAAGTGTGATGCAGTCGTTAATGCTGCAAATGAAACTTTAACACCTCTTTCAGGAGTGGACGGTGCTTTGCATTTTGCAGCCGGGCCACAATTACGAGAAGTTTGTGTAAAACTGGATTCTTTGAAACCTGGTGAGGTTAAAATTTCTCCTGGTTTCAATTTGCCAGCAGATATTGTTTTATTTACATGTGCGCCAAGGGATAACAATAAGCGTACTTTACTTCAATGTTATGTTGACTGTTATCAGCTAGCTATCGAAAACAATTATAGAACTTTGAGTATCCCATGTTTAGGAACAGGCGCATTTCATTTTGACAAAACTGAAGCTATGAAGATTGCTTTGTCAACAGTACGAAATGTTTTGAAGAAAAATTTAGCTGATTTTGACCGAATTGTTTTCTGAGTTTTTGACAAAGACAACAAAGATCTCTATTATGACAATATTTCCATTTATTTTCCTACGACTGAATATACGTCTGCTTAGTTTATTCTAGATAAGACCCGAATATCTCCGTTAAAAAGCCTTGTTTAGACTGGTTTTCTCTCTCGCTGAGATAATTTACATCTAATCTCTGTTAGACGTTTCCCCTTCAATTATGGAATGGCTATCCATAATTGATTATTTGGGACTTTTTTCTTTACAAATGCTCATATGAACTAATATTTGACATATTGATAGTATTATATTGGATAATATTTATCCGCATATATGAATATTTTTTGACTTAACGCCTAATTTGTGAATTGCTAACACCATCTGCAATTAAATGGATTTTGTATCTTTGATACTTTATTTACCTGAACTACTGTTATTTATTCAGAATACATTATTTACATATTTATGAGCTCAAAAATCCCTATTGTGATTTCTTTTACTAATTTTGATTTTTCACGGACATAACTCAGCCTAGGATTCTTAATATATTTATTTTACCTGAATTATGACATGATTTTATATTTTACTATATTTTACATTGGATGCTTGTTGTTTGATACTGTTTAGTGTGAGTTCGATACTTAATAATTACGTATTTAATGTGAAGAGAGGGAATAATAATAAAGAACTGAGATATATATATATATATATATATATATATATATATGCTAGTTAAAAAAACTTATTTTTCCAAGTATTTTTTAAACAGGTGAATTTTATTTCACTAACGAACTTGGATTTAGTTTATTTAAGAGAAAAAAATGTAGATTTTTTTTAAAAAATATTATGCATCTATACTGTATTATTATTGTAATTTTAGGGAAATAGTTTTCTTTGTTTTATATTTTTGTATGTTTCTTTCTATTATAATTTCAGATGATCCTGTGTTTCTTTCTATCATATGTTTCATCAAACTTAGAGGTATCCATATCGAGTGGATTCTATTTTAATGAACTGCATGGGCAAGTTCTTTATCAACACTCAGCTCCACTTTTTTTAATGTAAGTTTTGAATTTTCGCAAGCTATTCCTACTTCATCTATGTTAAAGATTTACATTGTGCGGACAATTCCCCTTATCCGATACAGACATGTAGTCTAGCCTCATCTTTGGATGCCCTACATTCTCACCAGCAAATAACTTGTTGACTATCAACGAACCGTATAGGCATAAGGAAGGTTCTCGTTCTAAACGTGCCTTATTAGGATTTTTAGGAAATCTTTTTTCCTATTGTTGTGGTGTAGCACAAGGTCAACTATCATCCTATCACAAAAAACATGATAAATTGGAAGAAACTGTTTTACAGCTTCGTCAGCAATTACCACATAATTCTATTTATATTCATAATGCTTCTACGGAAATCTTAAAATTTCAATCAAAATTATGCCAGAATTTTCAAAATTGGAAGTATTTTCGAAAACGCTACTTGACCAATCCAAAATTTTAGCTAAATCATTGCAAAGCCTTTCTGATAGAAATCAACTTCAATTTTTTTCGCTTTTGGGCGAGATATATCAATTAGCTATGCATATTTTAAAGATGGTAGAATTACAAAAATATGAAACAGCTGTTCAAAGTTGTCGCTTGGGAAAGTTAGACCCAACTTTAGTTCCCTACGATGTGCCGGAAGCTCATTTACGTTTATTAGAAGAACCTTTGTTTACTCATCGAATGATACTTGCGATACCGCCCTCTGATATTGATGTGTATTACTCTGTGAAATTATGCACATCCTGCACAATCACTGATACTTACATTTATGCTCAACTTAAAGTACCTCTTAGAGAACGTCACATTTTGTTTAAGTTGTATTCTGTTAAAGCGATACCTTCGGCTACCACAATCAGACTTGCTCTATTAACTTGGAACCGAGTTGTGTTTCAATCACAAGTTTTGGCCCTACATTTAGTTGGTTCGGACTTGCTATACTGTAATCTCCAAGTTTCTAACTTGTGTAAAATACCTTCTCATATAGCTGCATCCTCACAGTTAGCACGTTGTATATTTAATGGGTTTTTCGGAACTACAGTTCATGACATTATTTCTACGTGTTCATATGTATGCCAAGATAATACGTATTCTCAACTTTTGGAATTGAAACCACACACGTATGTTCTTACTCACCCACCTTCTACTGTGCAATTGATTACTGGTGATAATACAACTTTAATGGGCATTTCAGAAAAAGCAAGATTTGGTTCTCTTCTGATTTCGCTACCTTGCAACATGCTTTTAAAAGTTAACGCCCACCTGTTTGCTAAAGCTCTATTCCCATGTTTTCAACCTAATGCTGTTTCCCCAACACTTTCTTCATTTGTTCCCTGCATTTCTCGCTTCTAATAATTGTATTCATTTAAATCAACGATTTAAGTCTCATGAAGTTTTTAACTCCTCAAATTTATTGAACCTTAATTGGAGATTTTCGTTACCCCATTTAAACATTTCAAGTTATTCTGTGGCTCCTATTGTTCCTTATAAGCCCATATATTATAGAGAAAATTTTATTCCAATTTTTCTTATGATATGGAATGTCATTTTGTCTGTCGCGGTATCATATTTATTACACTGCCAAGGATTTTCTTATGTGCATTGTGCTTTCGTAGTGCAAGAGCTGAAAAGATTTCATTGGATCAAGACGTTTTATGGATTGTAGCCCACATTATTGAGATCACTTTACTTTTATTGGCCCTTTTTCCTACTGTTTAAGCTGTACAAACGACGTGTTGTTGTTCGAAGAAACCCTCACCTTGCACGTGCTTCAAGCTTGCCTCCCCCTCCTCCCCCTGCTGCTTCTAACAGCGAAAATGCACGATCATCTTCCAATATTCCTATGTCTGTGTGGTATTTGAATGATTATACTACGTATTATTACCTGGTTTTAACATTGTTTTCTTATTTATTAAAGTTGAACCTATTTTATGTTTTTTTGTTGATTATTTAATTCATTCTTATGCATATTTGGATCTTACTATATATTTTGTGGTGGATTTTGAGAATTAATATATATGAATGTACATATATGCATATATTTTATTTTATTTGCATTATATTTTCCGTTTGAAAAGAGAAAGGAGGAAAGAATAACAAAAGTTAGTGAAAATTATAATGAAGTATTGAATTTAGTTATGTTTATTGCCTATGACGACATTGTATTGTTTTGTTCACGGACAATTTTGGATTTTGTTCCACGTATACTAGTTTGCTACCATAAAAATGAAGAAATACCTTAAGAATAATTCTACAAAACTAATACCTTTATTATAGTTAATGTGAAACTTATTATGGTGAATAAAGTAGTTTGCGACGAAGTAGTTAGTTAGTTGTGTTATTTTCATGGACAATATTTACAACTGTGTTAAGACTGATACTTGCTACAGACAGTAAGTGAACGATTAATGATTCTACAGGACGATTATAAATTGAGTGAACCTACGGAAATATATAAATATTTATGTTTTTGGTGGTTTTGGTGTATATTTTTTGGCGAACATAATAACTAATTTATTTACTCACTGTTTATATGTGAATATAAAATTTGTGTTATACATCACCTTTCTATTTGGATTTCGCCATCCTCGAGATAAATTCTACTACTTGGATAATGATATACTGGACATTGTGTTTGGACTACTACGATATGTTTTCTTCGATTTTGTGGAATTTGATGAACAATACGCTACCCTCTGTTAACAGTGATATTCTGGATGCAGAATTTGAATTTGTTGCCAGCATATTGTAGAAAAATGGATGTATTTTTTTTATTTTACGGACAGTTTGCTGATTACTTTACGCTGGTATTTCCTGGACTATAAGCTTATAAACTACTGTTATTATATCACATTGCTACAGTTCTTCGAATTAGTCCGTGTTTAGTTAGATATAGCAGAGGTGATGGTCTTTCGTTCTACTCTCTCCACCCTCACAAGCGAGCACAGGTCGCTATAAACCTGTATTCTTCGGTCACTTGAGAGTTAAAACACCTCAAGTTTTTCTTTTTCGAGGATTGAGACTTGAAACCCTTTCACATATTTTTTATTCCCCTCCCCCATCTTCTATCTTCTTTGCTTAGCTAATTAGCCCGTATACCCAATTATAGTGATTTTCTTCAAATAGAGTTTTTTTAAAGAAAAATATGCTTAATATATTTTACATTCTCTTTGCACTATTTACTTCCTTGCATAATATAACATCACTCCCTCCATACTGTTTAGTGCTAGGACCATTTGCACTTTAAGATTTACCTTTCCCCTGTTGTTTTCAGTTTTACTTTGCTGATTGTTACTTTATTTCCCTTTATTCTTTTGTCAATGCATTTAAATATAAATATATTTTAAATTACAATTTATAATATAGCGTGTTTACTGTTTATCAAAGTGTGCTTTCTCATCTCCTTGCACCTAAACTTATGTTTCAGTTAAAACTTATGTTTCTGATATCATTTCCATAAAAAAATAGTATATATATATATATATATATATATATATATATATATATATATATATATATATATTCTACAGTTTTTAACTTACCATATCTTATTCATTCCTAGTTAATTTATAACTAAAATATTTCTATTCATTATATTTTTTTCTTTCTTTTCTTCCGCAATGCCGATGCCAAGTTTACTCCCAAGAAGTTGTGAATCATCATGATTGACTCTGCGAGTCTTCGATTCGTTACTGATTCATACTAACCAGTCCCTTTGGAGTCGGAAGTTTACATTATCGAACGACCGATTCCCTCTACAAGGTACCAGCGCTATTGTTTCTGGGTTTGTACACTTATTCTGATTACCTGTACTTAGATGCCATCTACAGGTAATTTTTGATATTACGTTAATTATTTATCCTCATCTTATATTTATTTTGGATATCAGTTATGTAAAAATTCGTTTAGTTTTTTTCAGATTTCATGTTTTTCGTCCAGACTCTGCGATTTTCTCGACTCTTGGACTAAAAACATTATTTTGGGTGCGGGCATGTTTCATGATGAGAGATATGGTCCCGGAAGTCCGTCGTTCGATTCTTGTGGATGTCACAGTTATTTTTTCTTCAAGAATATTTGAAATGTAGCCTCAAGGTTCTTTGAAGCAATTTGTAATACTTTTTTTGGTTCATTAAACTAGATGTAATGACAGAAGTCCTTCACCCTGCACATGTCTACACCTTATTCCTTGTCCTCCTTTTTCCCCTTACTTGCTACTTTTCACATTTCACATCGTCATATGTCAACTATATTTTGTTTTGTCACTTTGTTGAGTCATTATTCTGATATTGACTAACATGCCAGATAATGCTCTTTTTACTGAGTGAAGTGATTTATATCCGCAAACATAAACATTATTTTATTGTGGAAATACTTATTTTCTACGATATCAGCTATATTGGTGAGTTCATGTTGGAAAATGTCACCTCCTATGAGGTTGATTGAGGGTAATGTTTGTGGTACTGAACTTTGGAGGTTTCTGTCCTAAACCCTCTAGAACTTTCGATTTTACGTCAAGACAACGTGATTGTGGGTGTTCCCGAACATTTGAAGTTTTGTTACCTTTTATGGACAGAAGAAGAAAAGGGGTTGGGTTTTGTAAAACCAGCCTTTGAATAAAACCACGAACACCGAGTTTATCGGAAAAGTGTGAATAAGATTCCGACGGAGAAAACATCGTTAGACGACAGGTCATGGAGCTACTTCGATAGTTGAAGGTATTGTAATCAGCTGACATATTGAAGGAACTTTACATTTCAAACCATTGCAATTTTATAGACCTAACATTCTAGTTTACCTACCTAAATTCTGCTGCAAAATATATATTTTGTGTATTTCATTTATTACTACAATATTAACCCTGTTAAAGCTACATCTCGAATTTAGTATCTTTTGCATTACATTAAAGAATCATACAATTTAATTATTCATATTTCCAGCTTTTCACAAAAGCTGGTGGTGGAGACAACATACCCGAACTGTTGGGCAACGATTTTCTTACTGTATTAGGTTGCCTTTAGTGCTCTCCGACTCCATGTACGGTGATGCAACATAAAATATGTATGTCATTTATTTCCAAATAGATAACATCTGAACGATGAGATGAATAATAGTATTGATGCAATGTTGTTCTTGCTCAAAGTAAATGTGAATGAACGGTATAATTACTTGAATAACATTAATGACGGAACATGAATTTCTTTCTCTAGAAGGTTGTGAATGACCAGGGCATGAGGCCACATGTTGTTTTAAGAGATCACAATACATATTGAGTTCTATCATATTTAATTAGAGATGCAAGGGGTCGGAAAACAACCGGCTTTTTTCGAAAAAAAACTCGGTTTTTTCTGCTTCGCTTTTTTGCTTGGGAAATTTTGTGCTTTTTTTTAAATTCTGCTTTAAATTGATAAATAAGACTTTGTTTCGCTTCTCTATAACACAAAAATTCATTTAATTACTGGTTAATGCTGATAATAATATAAAACCTCGAAAATAAAGTATGAATTTCGAAAAGATATTTCAAACAATTTTTCTTCAACATATTTACATTATGGATTCCACAGGATTAACCAATGTACATAATAAGAATTTTTTATACAAAAGTAAGCAGAGTTGGCAAAATCATGGTTGTTTTTGAAAATGCCAAAAACCCGTTTTTTGGGGGGATGTTTAAACCAGTTTTTTTGGTTTAATCCAGGCTTTTTTGATTTAGATTTTTTGCTTTATGTATTTATATTACATATTCACAAAAATAAGTTTGTTTCGCCTTGGTGTTGTTATGCAACAGCGGAATTATGCCGGAAGAACTCACATAAGGTTAAAGAAGTCCGGTCAGTAAATGTCTTAAATTGAGAATCTCCCGCCCTAGCCATCGGGAAAATCCCGTCATTACATAAAATGTAAGACAATAACGGGAAAATCTGCTTTGCACATAAAATTTAAAGGTCAACGTATCATAATCAGTACGCTAAAACTAAGGTATTAAATTACAAATTGAGTACGTAGATATCATTGAAAGTCCAATCCAAGCTAATGTTGGAAGCTACGTAGACAATCGATAAATTTTGCCAATTTCTATCAATATATTTAAGCAATTTGGTTTCGTTTCGCATGTTTAGGCTTAATATCCTTACGAAATACCGAGGTTATCAAGGAGAAAACTTTCGCTTAAACTGACATCCGAACCACTACTTGGTTTACGCATGAAAGAAGGGTTGTGGTTCGACCGAAAATTGTACAAATTACCTTGATTAAAAAGTGAAAGGGAAATAAAACTATTGCAATTGGTTTGATATCTGGAAACGTCACCATGAAGTTCACACGATTCGCATTTTTCATTCTTTTTATTTTTTTTTGGTTTAATCCAGTTATTAAAAAAAAGTTGGTTGAAACCAGCCAATCCTAAAAGTAAACACTTCTTTTTTTTTAAAAAAATATACAAATAACTAGCAAAATAGTGTGTAGTATTTTTACTTCAAAATATTCCATACCCTCTTTTTGAAACAAAATAAAATTAAAATAAAACATAAGAGAAATACTTAGATTTATATGATATACTTAAAGGCTGCACATCTAGAGCTTTGGGTTCTGTATACTCTTGAAATGATACAGTTACGTTTTATATAACCACCATCACGGTTTACCCAATCCTCAAGTTTTCTGAATTTTTAACAAGAGGGATTCAACATATCATTACGGAACTCCGCCCCCCAAAAAGGACTACAAAATATATTTATGCTAAATACAACTGCACAACAAACATAACTGAGTGATTAGTTCAGCGTTTCCCAACCTTTTTCAACTTGCGGCACACTACAGATGTATCTTGAATTCTCGCGGCACACCCATATTATATTTTGTAAATATAAAATACCGTGCTATTTCTCTGTGATTACTGATCATCATCTTACAGAGTAGAAAGCTGTATCACGGGTTTTCCCCATTGGTAAATCATTATGCTTATTTTTCATTCTAATTTTAAAATAGAAAACAATTGCAATGAAATATAGGACTCGGGTTTTTAAAAATCCACTTTCTCTTTCGAAAACTGTATCTAACCTTTCACTAAAAAGGAAGATCACTAAATAACGAACAAATAAACAAATCTCCTGTACCTTTAAATCACAAATATAGGTAATTTGTATGCTTGTTTGCTTTGTTGAATTTATTGAATGATATGTTAAATTTTCAAGTTACGAAATAGTCCTAACAATAAAGAAGCAATAATGGTTATGACAATGATAAATACGTTTTTCCACATTAGAAATGTACAGAAAAGTAACACAGTATGAAACTTAAAATTGTAGATTTATAGTAGAGGTTCATAGTAATGTGAAATACAAATATACATTTTCCCATATGTCTTGCAAATTGGTACTTATAGAATTAATAATTTGTTTCGATTTCTTCGCGGCACACCATCGGACCATTCGCGACACTCCAGTGCGCCGCGGCACACCGGTTGGGAAACGATGGATTAGCTTTTGCGCTTCTATCGGTAAGTCCGGGATTCAACCAGCATTCGACCATTCTGACAAAGCTTTGCTTCATTCCATCTGTGAATGTAGAAATAGTGTGTTTACTATGAGTTGGCTTCCTTTCTTATTGTTTTTAAATCGTTATTATTGCTAATTATCAGCAGTGACGGTTTAGCGAAGGTTAGGGGGGCAGTCTTTCGGACTGAAGCCTGTTCCCCAAAGTTACGGAATGTCTGCAACAAACGAAATATCTATTAGTTATGCCTTTACTCACAAACTTTAAGCTCCCGTCAAATAAAAATTACGAATGTTTAGAAAAACTAAACATTAGTAAGAAAAACCCTTCCCAAAATACTTTTCTAAATCCGCCACTGATTCTCAGAATAAAATGATTTTTAAGGTTGTATCCGGAAGATTATTGGTAAACATGTAAACGAAACGAAATATTAGTTATGTCTGTACTCATAAACTTCAAGCACCTCCCAAATAAAATTAGGACTTTTTAGGAAACGAGACAATCAGAACCCCCCCTAAAGTACTTTTCGAAATTCGCTACTGATTATTTGTATAAATTGGTATTCAAGGTTGTGTCCGGAAAATTATTGCTAAATCACTTCACAGCTACAATATAACAGAAATGTGGAAGTACGGCTTGACGGTATTGAAAAACGTACGCTTTGATGGATAAAGAGAAAAACGGGCAAGTTTAACATTTGCGCTAGAAGCTAGAGTACTAAAAGCTCTTAGAAATGAAACACGGATGACAAACTAAAATGATCTAGAGAAGAAAAAAGATGTCGATAACTCAAAAGTTACAATAAAGTTAAATAGCCTCTAAAATTGCCCTCAAATACTACATTCTTCATGTTAGCTTTAATTCGTAAAACATGTGCTCCATTCATCTTGATGGTGATTTTAAGAGCGAAATATCGCATTTAGGTCATGGAATTCTTATCTAACTATAGAATATACTGTAAGAAAGCTATTTAGATAGAAAAATCATGAAAATGAAAAAAGCCAAAATTTCCAAAATTCTCATTTTTTTCCCAAAAAAGCCGGCTTTTTATGTGAAAAAAACCATCGATTCAAAAAACCGGCTTTTTTGCATCTCTATATTTAATTGCTTCGTAATTTACTCGATGAACAATCTCTGATTGTGATTATGATGAACGCTAATTGGTAAAATGTGATAGCATGATTTCTTTTTCATGTGTATTTATGAAGTTTTTGTACAGTGAAAGTTGGTTGTTTTGAAAAATATTTGAAATGTAGTAAAGAGGAACAGTTTGAAAAAATCGATTTAAAGTATTATGTAGTACGACGTGGTTGGGAAAATTTTTTTTATGTATGGGGTTTTAAGAGAAGATGAGCATAGAATATTAAAGGACTCGTTTAACATTCAGGTACAGCGAACAATTGTAACGAGCTACAGTGGTATTCTTTATTTGACAGTATTGAAACTCCAAGGAAGAAGTTTGCGTACTCTTGAGATTTTTCTCAATCTCCGGACATTATTATAGAAGATGAAATTATCGATTTAAGGCATGTACCAGTTTTATTTCTCACATCTACAGTGGGATCATTATTATTATTGACAACAGCAGCATCAGCATCATCAGATGTTCCAACATCTTTAGATGGATCCCCACAGCCATCACTTGGTCCAGCTCAGACTTCAATTGGGACAACATCTTCAGATGGGTTAAGAGCAAAACCTTCAGCAGATGGTCCAGCAGATTAGCAGCAACATCAGTGAAATTCCCAAGAATCAAATGGAGTTTAGTGGAAAAAGAAGAAAGACCAGCATCTCTAGAACCATTCAATGAGGCGGAAGAAGAACAAGCAAGTCCACCATCTCAAGTCCTATTCAGTGAGTGGGAGGAAGAAGATTTTTTCAATTATTGAAGAATTGGACGAATACAAATCAAAATCACCATCAGCAACTGTCTCACCAGTGCACCTCCAGTGCAGCAGTGTCGCACCAGATTGTTTCCCGCAAAATATCCATTAGATTCGTAATTGCGGGCCAAAGAAGAAAGGTGTAAGTGTAAATGTAATTTTTCATAATAAATATTTTCCTGAATATAAAAAGTTGGAAGTTTCCATTTTAATTGGTACGCTTCCTATGGTAGCCCATAAGTACACTTACGGTGTGTTTATTTGTTCGTTCGTTTGCTGCGCAAAATCTAGTAACATAATTGCGAGAACATTAAAATTCTTGTAGAAACTATGTTTTTGTGTTCTACCGTTTGTTACACAAATTCGTTTGGAAACTAGTTTTTTCACAATTACTACTACTTTGTATTATTTAAAAGTTTGGATAGTCTTGGAAATTTTTAATTTTTGGCTAATCACACTACAGTCCGAAATTCCTCCAGAACGGAATGAATAAATAAAATTAAGAAAAATATTTGATTCATTACACTACAATCCGTTGACAAAATATCTCTCAAACTAAATGAATACAATTAAAAACTATTTGATGAATCACACTGTACGAGAGTTCTGTTAGAAAAGTTGTTTGTCATATTCACAGACACTCACACACAACTTAAAGTTTTGTGGCACGAAGTCATTCTTCATAGATCTTTTTCAAGTTTGATACTTTAAACTGAATTCATATATAAGAAATTAAAAAAATAAAGGCATGAAAGGAAATAATATTCATAAAGCAAGGCATAATTCATGTAAAAAAATTATTTACAAACATCAATAGCACATTAGTTAAAATATAGTTTAACACATTCAATATGTACATTCAATATATGTAATATATGTGCATTCACATACTGGCCAGTTTAATGCCGAAAGTCTTTTACATTTCTTTTTGGTTAGTTTATACACTTTGTTATCTAATTGATTTAGAGAAGGAATTTTATTTTCCATCCTTATTTACAAGTTTTATACATGCTTGTTATATTCTAAATCCTTTTGTAAGAATAAGTCAGTAATTAATTAATATTTTCTCTGCTTAACAATATGTCCAAACATCGATTTCAATATGCACTCTTGCAAATTCTTCTTATAAGTTATCAAAGTTATTGCATATTGTCTAAAGTAGGCCATGCGTTATAACAGAGGATATCGTAATGTAAATAATACAATCATGTTCATCTGAATTACTGCGATTTGCAAAGCACGCATAACATAAAAATTTACGCTGTGTGTTCCATCATGCAATACACAGTAACACACATTATTCATGTATAGAAAGAGAACTGCACTGATAATCGCAATTATCATATGTATTTAGTGGATCACACTGAAGATCACACTGTGGATTGTTGAAACGCCTTTATCCTGTTCAAGATACGTTTCTCTTAAATCACAAATATGATAATCATTAAATGAAATTTCTTGATATATATATATATATATATATATATATATATATATATATATATATATATATATATATATATATATATATATATATGATTAAATTTGTTTATAAGATATGGTATATTGATATCTATATACTTTATATGGATATTCAGATATTCCTTTAATATTTGATCACGCATTGATTTTCTAATTAGGAAATTCCACATAGCTATATTTAATTTCTCATTACTTTCAGTTACACATTTATGCACAGTTTCCTTCTCACTACGAATGGAATATCCTTCACAAAGTAGAGGTTCATTAGTTTTATAATTTTCTAAAACTTGTTTTACACAAACTTTACTTACTGTATTAAAATAACATTCACATTTTACTTCATTAAATGTTAGAATGTCATTGGAAACTGTATTTTGATCTACTACCTAGTCTTCAAATAGTATTTCATATGAAAATCTGATATTTCGTTAAACACTATATCTTGCAGCAATTCTTGTGTTGGATATATTATTCTACATGTATCAACCTCTTCAGGAATATCACGATCATACGGATGAACAGGTATAATTATCTTTTGTTGTTCAAGTTGAAATCTTTTTTCACGTGCTGAAATATAGTTAGAGTCTGCAGATTTACTTTGAGGTAAGGTAAAATTAGGTTGATTTTCAACTTTCCTTTACATATTATGAGAAGATGTATTTGATGTTATATGCAAATTAGTATTTGTTATACGTTTCGCATTCGCTGAAACACCCAGGTATTGATTGTCCCAAATTTCACAATAGTAAATCCTCACATTAAGCGAGATTGCATATCCAGGCTTTTAATTATGTAAACATTTACGATCACTCAAACTCAGATCATTTCACATATTCAACCTGTTGCATATAAGTTATTAGGACGTAAAATTGAATGTAGATTATACGAAAAAGACCTTTGTGCATTGCGACATGTAACGCCCAAATATTCTCCACTAACTTATAGTGGTATCGACATAAACAAAAAATAGTGTGCAGCAGGAAACTACTTTACACAAAAGTCTAAAGAAGCTCAGTGAAGACGTACGAACTATTCGAGCGTCTTGGGTCAATAGTCTATCAACCAAAGTTTATGTGTTCAAACCCTGTAGGAAGTATACGTCTTTTTCCTTAAAAGTGTGTTGCTATTTTCATCAGAGGACTGAAAATATGTCTTTGAATAAATCTCTGGCAACTACTTTTCTCTCAAATTCGATTAGAAGGAAACATTAAATGAATTGCAAATCTACCTGAAAACAAAATATTAAGTATGTTTAATATTTCATTATTATCCTTTGATTTTTAATGAAAAACTAATTATAAGCATTGATTATTTGGTCAATGAGAGGAAATTCATAGAACATTATTAGTCCACTTTGAGGATGATGGAAGATATGGCAACGAATTTATGTCGACACGGTCTCAAATACTCCCACAAGCTTGCCCTTAAATCATCACTGTTTCAAAGGTTTTCTTAACATATACTTAGGTAGAATATTACATTTATTCTAGCCTTCAAATGGTCTCGTTCTACGTTTTGAAATGACAAAATCATAATTTCAAAAATAATTATAATACGATAAGCATAAAGGTTTATAGAACTAATGAAGTAAACAGTATTTTGTAAGTTATCGGTTTCTAATCGGATTAAAATTAGAATATTCGTTTGCATCGCACTTAAAAGTAAATTCTCTCTATATATAATTCTTACTGGAAAGCATGTTTAACTCCAATTATTTAATTAATATTTTTAAAAATATATTGTTATTGTAATATTTTTATTATTCAATGTCCTATACACTTCATTTCCCAAAGCAAATCCTCGCAAATGTACAGTGGGCTAGTGAATATTATCAAATAAATTATCATTTAGTTTCCGTAAATACTGTATCGCCTGATTTGAAACTTCGTACTTTAACTACTACTACTACTACTACTACTACTACTACTACTGCCACTACTACTACTACTACTACTACTAATAATAATAATAATAATAAAATCATAGCCATATCTTATAAGAATTTTAGGCTGGTCTGTATTCGAAGGGGACTCAGACAACGTTGAACGACAAGCCTGGACACTTAATTTTGGTCGCTCCCGACAAGGTTGGACAACGACAAGGTTGCACGACGACAAGCTTGGATAACGACGAGCTTGGACACTTCTCAATTTATCGTCTTGCGCCAGACTCGAATTCCTGAGGTGTCCAAGCTTGTCGTGGTTGATCCTGACAAGCCTGGACACATCTCATTTTTGGTCGCTGGCGACAAGGTTGGTCGACGACAAGCCTAGATACATTCCTAATGATGTTCAGGCTTGTCAGGGTCGACCCCGACAAACCGGGACACATCTAATTTTGGATCGCTGACGACAAGGTTGGCTAACGACAAGCCTGGATACATTCCTGAGATGTCCAGGTTTGTCGGGATCGATTTTGGATCGCTGACGACAAGGTTGGCCAATGACAAGCCTGGACACATTCCAATGGGCCGATTTGGTGCATTCAAAGCACGTAGCAAGAAGTTTGTTTAGCACTGAAAAAGCAGCATTTCTGAATTTGCACCAGAAAAGTTTCGTTCCGTTTCCAGGTTCGGGAGATGATAAATACCCCGGAAAGTAGCATCGCAGGCTCCATAAAGTTGCTTTGTTCTTTTTTACCAAAAATATTTCAATCCAAATATAAATCAAAACCGGCACTGATTACACAGAACCTTTTAGAATATTCTCGCCAAAAATTCAAACAGGAATAATTTGGGTCTAGGTCAAAACCCCCACAGCCAAAACCCCCACACTCAAGAAATGTCAAAACACCCACACAAACGGTCATAACCCCCACACAAATGGACAAATCTCCCAAACGCACGAACGGTCAAAACCCCCAAAGCCAAAACCCCCACACTAAAGGAATGTCAAAACACCCACACGATCGGTCATAACCCCCACACAAATGGACAAATCTCCCAAACGCACGAACGGCCAAAACCCCCACAGCCAAAACCCCCACACTCAAGAAATGTCAAAACGCCCACACAATCGGTCATAACCCCCACACAAATGGACAAAACAGCCACACTTAGCAACGGTCATAATCTTCACATAAATGGACAAAACTCCCACAAAATCGGACAAATCCCCCACACTCTGAAATGATCATCATTTCACGTCTTTGTTGCGGCTCTTCATGACGCCCAAGAAGAATAGTTGCAACATCAGTTTAAGTGGAATAAAAATGTTATTAAAAGTACAAGGGCAATACATGAGTGTGGGGGTTTTGTCCATTTGTGTGGCAGTTGTGACTATTTCTGCGTGTGGGAGTTTTGTCCATTTGTGTGGGGGTTTTGTTCATTTATGTGGGGATTGTGACCGTTGCTATGTGTGGCTGTTTTGTCCAATTGTGTGGGAGTTATGACCGTTGGAGGTTATGACCGACTACCAGTGTGGGGGTTTTGGCTGTGGGGGTTATGACCGTTCCTAGTATTTGGGAGATTTGTCCATTTGTGTGGGGGTTATGACCGATCGTGCGGGCGTTTTGACATTTCTTGAGTGTAGGGGTTTTGGCTGTGGGGGTTTTGACCGTTCGTGCGTTTGGGAGATTTGTCCATTTGTGTGGGGGTTATGACCGTTTGTGTGGGCGTTTTGACATTTCTTGAGTGTGGGGGTTTGGGCTGTGGGGGTTTTGACCGGTTCCCAATAATTTTTGGCTCACAAACGAGTTCTTGACATAGCAGTTTAGCTCCAAAAAGGCTTGCTGCATTAAAACCAAAGCAGGAAACTCTTTCGTTTCTCAGTTTCTTCTGTTCTTTCACAAATTTAACGTCCCACAAAATTCAGAATTATTCTTAGGGCAATAAAGCTCCACAAATTAACTAGATCTAACTCTGAAGTAATCGTAATCAAACGATTATACTGGTTGCTTGGATAAGCGGGCACAAAGTTGACCTCCTTTGGTCCCCCGCACAACTCCTGCCTCGGCTCCTAATCTCCTGAAATATTTCAGCTTTAAAACGAAAAGAAGCTTAACAGAATAGCTTGCCACTGAGAAACTTGAATTAATTTCAAGGCACAAATCATTATATTCAACACTTTTCTTTCCTTCGGCCGTGATTCCCAATATACTCATTGCTCCCCTTTGACATTACTGGTGAATACACACACAGACACTACACAAAGCAACTCGAGGAGGACGATCTGTTCCATGTTCAACACTACACAAAGCAACTCAAGGAAGACGACCCGTTCCGTAATCAAAACTAGGAGAAAGTATGCGGGCACAAGGCAGCCGCATAACACGAAGCCTATCAACCACGTGATGCGCAAGCGGATTTGAATGGCTTCCATTTTTATTCTTGTATTTGCGCAGTCCCTACTCTTTCTTTCAACTACTTTTTTAACTAAAAAATACAAAGATTAAACATGATTGTTTTGAACAACACAGTTGTACATAATGTTAATATCTATTCCCTGCTTTTTTTTACAATCTCTTGCTTCTCTTACGTCAACATCAAACTTATGGGACGTGTCCATCCATTCGTAGAGTCGGGGGGTGTTCTCAAGGGCGACTCGTTACATCCACCCGGCCGTAAAAAAATTTGCCACATGTAAAAATTTTCCACCATCTGGCAAGGAATATATCAATAGTTACAAAATAGGAGAAACATATATTAAAACAAATACAAAACAAATATATATACATAATTCAATAAATACTATTTAAAAAATTAATATAAATATCTATATACAATATAATGAACCAGTCTTAAGAAAATCGTTTTTTTTTTTTTTTGGAAACTACCTGTATTCTAAACAGTCTTTTATCGAACCTGTCGTTTCGAAACTGCAAATTTTTCCTGAATCCGTGGCCACGGTTCCGAATCGTATTAACAAGAGAATAAATATAAACATATTAGCCTTCCAACGAAATCTTTAATAAATCCTACGCGTTCTGTTATAACATCTACATATTCATTATTAGCTGAGTCAATAAATGATTCAACGTCCGGATCCCGATAACTCCAGGTATCGTTTTTTGGTTTTTCAACCTCTATGGATTCATGGTTTTTCACCTGCTCGGACTGATCAAGCTTTAATTTCCGACGAGGTAAATTCTCCGTCACGTACTTCTTATTCCGATTTAAAATAGTACGAAAATCATCAGCTAATTCACCATCAGCATCTGAAGCTTCTGAAGAACTATTCTTCACTTCCTTTTCTTCAATTGGCATTGAACGTTGATGGACCAATGCGCCTTTGTCTTCTTCGTTCTTTGGTTTAACCTCTTCATATCGATTCAGCATCTTCTTGGAATAATTCTTCTTTTTCTTCTTATTCGTCTTCTTTTTCTTCTTAGTTGATCGATCCGAAGATTCTTTACAAACAGTGGAATTCTGTTTGTAATCTAACTCAGACGAAGTACCACCATCCAATTGACCTTTGGCACTCGAGCCATCAACAATCTTGGACGATCATCAGTCTTTTCAACTGGCTCACGATTGGTTGAAATCATCGCTAAATCAACTAAAATTTCATTTCGATAATCTATTGCATCACACTTCACTAAATCTTCAAGACCGTCAAGTTCCTGATTAACAACTGTAACTAGCTTCTCTTCTTCCATCTTGGGATACACTACCACTGCATCACTAAGTCCCTTAGACAAGTTGCATTCAATTAAATCTCGCAGTTCTAAAAGTTGCGAAGAATTCGGAGCGTTGATGGTTAACATCTTAGATTCCAGTTGCTGTAAATCCAAATCACAATGGACACCTTTTTCTTTGATCTCCATAGAAGATATATCAGCCCTGAGGAATAATGAGGTCTGGACGAATAGTTATTAGTGACCGAATTTTTAGAAGACGATTTATTCTGCGGAAACTTTCGCTGGCCACCACGATCACTGCATCTAAATCCATCACTATTACGATTAAACACATCCCGTTGATACAGAAGACGTAACCTCTTTTTCCCATTGTTCAAAATCTAAAGGTTTTTATTATAGTCTAATATAGCAGACGTAGTGCGAAGAAATGACATTCCAAGTAAATAATCACAAGGTAATTGTTCGACTACCTTGAAGATAACAGTTTGAAAATATTCCGATAGATTGATAGTAAGAACAATCTCTTCTTTAGTTACGAAGTTTAAGCCTGAAGGAGCATTAACAGTTCTCTTTTCCACTTCGTAAACGTATTTGTCTGAACCACAACGCCTTACCATATCAATGGTAACGAGGTTGAAACTTGACCCCCCCATCGACACAAACACTAGTCAATATATTGTTCACTTTGCCAACAACAAATGTCGTAACAACTCCGTCCATTTCAGTTGGAATTCCATTAAAGTTCTTCTTCACTGCTTGATCCCACCGATTTCTACTAGAGGAACGAAACCCTGAAGCAATAGAACTTCTAGACATTTCAATCATTGAATTCAGTTTCACATTTTGAAATGATTTATCTCTATTATCTTTTGTCTTAATATCTCGAGATGATGAACTATTACTCGATAATACCATATTTGTTTTACCTTTCTTCATCCAACAATATCGGTTATAATCCAATTGTTCTGTATATCTTAAAACAAACTTCTCAGATATATCTAATAATTCCCATTTATTCGAAGGTACATAATAATTTAACATTTTAAACCTAATACATACGAGTAATAGTTTATGCGGGTTCATTACGCATAATATCGTTTTGACCAAGTCTCCTTCCTCAATACTCATGTTCAAAACAGCCATGGAAACTATAATTGATTTTACATAATCGTTAAGAAATTCAGTTACTCGTTGTTTTCTATAAACACGCTTTCCTATTAATGAATGAATAGTAATTGGAGTCACAAATGTCATTAAAATATTCTGCTTGAAATTCGCCCAACTGATATTATCATTTAATGCTGAAGTAACTAATTTTAATATTTCTCCTTCACATTTAGAAATAAAAACAGAAAATAGCATTCCTAAAGAATAACAGCTATCCATCAATATTTCTTCCATTCTGAATAGCATTTCGAATACTTGAAAACTATTTTTGCCATTAGCATTCTTAATGTCTCGTAACCTATTTTCTAAATAACTCAAAGATCGCATATTAGTATATTTAACCATTAATTTATGCTCAATATTAGTATCAGAGTGGTTTGACTCCACATGTGAACCTGAATTTGAAAAAAATACATTAGGTCTACAGGATTCGGTATTCCTAATCTGTGATCGATAGTTGGGTTGCTGAGTAAAAATATTATCTCTACCCACTCGTGGAGTTGAATTTCTAATACATTAAACTTTTCTGCAATAGTTTCCTAATTTTAAATATCTATGGCGCAACCGCTCATCACCTACAAGATTATTATCGGAAGGCCTTGATTATTATCGGTTCAGTAAAGGACACCTGTCTCTGATCCACTCTCGAACCATCTTTTATACTAGTAACATTTACCATACGGCTGAAACCGAAAGTACAATTCAAAGATTGGCTGGACCGATTTGACAAACTAACAAAAGGTGATGGTATTTGTCGTATATATATAAACTATTCTGCGTAGGAGGAACTAATTCCATATTAACAGATCCAAAATCTAAACTTCTATCTAAATCGACATGCCGTGTGGCATACAACGTTAAATATTCAGATTCAGGAATATCAATAATTGTATGGTCTCTAATATCCTCCATTATACAGAAATTCAATAGGCAGAAACACAATACGAGCAATATATAATAAATGTTACTTAATATAAACATAAATACAAGCTAAAACTAAGTCTGCTACTACTTCTACACAAATGGAAATCGACTCGACAAAAGACCAGCTGCATAATTTTGATTTCTGGAAGAGACAAAAAATCCCAATTCGTTCTAATTATTACCATTAACTAGGAATAAAGTTTTTTATAAGAGAAGAATAAACAAATTAAGGGAATAGACACAAAAATTGACTAACAAAAGAAATTTGAAAATTTATTTATAATCATTCATCTATTATAATAACGATTAGATGTATTTTTTATACTGGACTTTTTTTTAAGATTCTTTCTCCTAGTCTACTGTAACGACCCTCTCCTCCTAACCCCACAAAACGAATCCAAATCGAGTGCCACAATAAAAAAAATAAAAAAGATAAAATAAAATTAGCAATCGATTTAAACTCGCGCAGCAGATCCGAAAGAAGGATCCTGACGGAACAGACATATCAACTCAAGTCGCTACGTTAGCTCGTCTGAATTTATATTCCTTGTGAATACGCTTAACACAATGCACAAATGTAAATCAGGTAACAATTAACAATAATAAATAATGAAAACCCAAAATTCAAATTTTAAATAACTTTATTACAACAAAAAAGTGGTTGTGTATATACACTAATACATTAGATTAGTCTATATACACAATACAACAATAACCACATCAAAAGATAATAAAAAATAATATCAATAACCTGCAAAATTATTCGGAATTGATACCCAAATTTAACTATTGAATTCAATTAATCTCGAATCAAAATCTCGATAGTTAAACTCAATCGCATATTAAAACTGCAATTTCGTACCTCAAAATTGTTTGATTCTGAATTCCTGCAAATATAACATTCAAAGTCAAAAAGAAAATCTTTGAAGTAATTAAGAAAAATATTAATAATTTAATTAATCTGGAACTTAAGAGTGTTAACAATATTTACTCAATCCAAAATTTATTCATTAAATTCATCCTTCAATAGCATGTAAGACCTCGATGTTCACTCAATACCTATAGTACCAATATTTTTGCTACTGACTGTACCTCAATTTCGTTGGTGACATCGAAACTCTCAAAGTTAATCATATGTAGTTAATTTCATTCAATCTTCAATATATATTAAACAATACTTGTTACAGAAAGTATACCTAGTCCAATCATTTTTTAAAGCGACTGTACAAACTTCAAGAAATATACTAAAATTCCAAAAGATGAAAATTATTATTTCTATTATTACTAATCGTTCAAACATAAATAATCGTGCAAAATTAACCTTCAATCTAAATGTTTTTCGAATAGTTTTACCCTTTAGTGTACGGGCAAGACTTTTACTGGAAACCATTCAGCAAAAATTAAGAATTTATGCACGAAACAACAAGTCTTACTAAATCTAAAATATAGAAACATATCCACAAGGAACAATCGCCAAAATTCGTTCTTATCTTTCAAACTATTTGGTAGCTGTTCTCCCGAATTACCATTCCAACAAATTCAAATAATCTGCAAGGAAGGATTTGTATAAAACATTGAACATTTCCCTGCTAGGGCAACTTAATACGAAAAAAATAATGTCCTATGCAAAGCGGAAAGTCTACAAACGACCAAACAAGACACATTCACAACGTGACACATCTACTACTAAAAGTGAAATTGCACTCACCCAAAGTTTTCTTCTCTCTGTTATCTTATCTCTCAAACTTTTAATATTGGCCTTGACTTCATCGACTGACCATAAAAACATCACAAAAAGCAAACGAACAAATTGGTCAAAACCGGCACTGATTACATAGAACCTTTTAGAATATTCTCGCCAAAAATTCAAACAGGAATAATTTTTGGCTCACAAACGAGTTCTTGACATAGCAGTTTAGCTCCAAAAAGGCTTGCTGCATTAAAACCAAAGCAGGAAACTCTTTCGTTTCTCAGTTTCTTCTGTTCTTTCACAAATTTAACGTCCCACAAAATTCAGAATTTATCCTTAGGGCAATAAAGCTCCACAAATTAACTAGATCTAACTCTGAAGTAATCGTAATCAAACGATTATACTGGTTGCTTGGATAAGCGGGCACAAAGTTGACCTCCTTTGGTCCCCCGCACAACTCCTGCCTCGGCTCCTAATCTCCTGAAATTTTTCAGCTTTAAAACGAAATGAAGCTTAACAGAATAGCTTGCCACTGAGAAACTTGAATTAATTTCAAGGCACAAATCATTATATTCAACACTTTTCTTTCCTTCGGCCGTGATTCCCAATATACTCATTGCTCCCCTTTGACATTACTGGTGAATACACACACAGACACTACACAAAGCAACTCGAGGAGGACGATCTGTTCCATGTTCAACACTACACAAAGCAACTCAAGGAAGACGACCCGTTCCGTAATCAAAACTAGGAGAAAATATGCGGGCACAAGGCAGCCGCATAACACGAAGCCTATCAACCACGTGATGCGCAAGCGGATTTGAATGGCTTCCATTTTTATTCTTGTATTCGCGCAGTCCCTACTATTTCTTTCAACTACTTTTTTTAACTAAAAAATACAAAGATTAAACATGATTGTTTTGAACAACACAGTTCTACATAATGTTAATATCTATTCCCTGCTTTTTTTTTACAATCTCTTGCTTCTCTTACGTCAACATCAAACTCATGGGACGTGTCCATCCATTCGTAGAGTCGGGGGGTGTTCTCAAGGGCGACTCGTTACAAATGTAAGATGAACTTGATATCTCTTGGCTTTTCCATTTTAAAAAAATCGTATTCTGTACTATTTCAAACTGAACTTCGTGCTGTAGGGCGTTTAGTAGTCTCATCAATATGTATTAATTCCACTTCCGCTAATTGGGCACAAATAGCGCCAGAGGAGGATATGCCTCCCTCCTAATGCTGGAAATTTGTCTCAGCTGTAGGTATGGGCATAAATTTCGGGGAAATGGGGAGACATATCCTCCCCCAAGATTGGAATTCGAGGCTCTCCTAATAATCCGATTTGAAAAGTACATTATACAGATAAGTGCGATGCTTTGTGTCCGACTGTCACAAAGGAAAGTGAGATGAATTTTTTTCTCTTAGCTTTTCATTTTTAATGAAAATGAAGGTGTGGAACTGTGCGTGACGTAACCTGGTATGAAATCTTATCTCCTCCTCTACCCTAGGCCCTAGCACACAAGGACTATATAGGCTACCCATGTCAGTAGAACCCATCTTTTCAGTAAATACCCATTTAATCTACTTGTTGTATCAGTCTAGGCATCTAATCATGCTTAGTAAGCTACCCGACTCTATAGCCTATGGAACCCGGACGTTCAATGAAGGGTTCACAAAAGCTCTCCACTGACTTCTATTCTTAGCCAATTGGATACAGTTTCTAATTTGTATTCCTATTGTTGCGAGATCCATCTTAATATTGTCTTAACATCTGCGCCTAGGTCTTCTTAATTTTCGTTTTCCGATTGGTCTTAATCGCTAACACTTTGAAAGCGTTCGTACTTTATTCCATCCTGGCTATATGTCCTGCTCACCTAGGCCTCCTAGACTTGATGACCCTAACAATTTATGGTAAGCCATATAATTTATGTAGTTCCTCGTTATGAAGTTTCTACTATTCCTCATTGATGTTTCTTTTGGGTCCGAATATTCGCCTGAGCATCTTCTCCTCAACTATTTTCTCAGTCTATTTTTCCCCTCAGAGTAAGCAACCATGTTTCGAAAGCATATAGAACAACAGGTATGATTATCGTTTTATATATTTTAAGATTCAAATTCGTCGACAGAAGTCACGACGACAAGAGATTTTTAACTGAATAATAATACGAATTCACTGTTCTTAGTCGACATTTAATTTCTTTGTGAATATGATTTTCGTCTGTTAATATTGATTCTAGATATTTCAAAGTATCCACTTTATCAAAAGTATTATTTAATATTTTAACTCATTCATAATTTTCCGTAATACGGTCCCTACGCACTTCTATGCATTTAGTTTTCTCTGCATTTACTTCTAAATCCTTGTTTCTGCAAGCATTTAATAAGACTTCTGCATTTTTTCTATTGTTGTCCTATCATTCCCTTTTAAATTTACGCATAAGCTGGTGAACACCGTTCAGCTCTACGCCCTGCTTGATATCTTTGATTTTCGTTATAGCGTATTCCAGGACAAAGTTGAGTATTAATGGCGACAACGCAGCTCCTTTTTTGAGACAATTCCTACCCGGACTTTACTTTGGGATTCATTTAAACATACCTTAATTGATCTAATCAGGTTTTCGGTATTCCAAATTCTGTAATAACGGTGTACAATGTTTTTCTCCTAACCGAGTCGTATGCCTTTCTAAAATCAATAAATAGTTGATGTACTGGGGTACTGTATTCCTACTTCCTTTCGATTATTTGGCGGATGGAAACTATTTGGTCGATAATTGATCGATTTCATATAAATCCACACTGAAAATCTCCAACAATTTCACCTACGCATGGAGTCCATCTAGCTAATAGAATGCTTGAAAGAATTTTATAGAATTTTGACAGAAGAGAGATGTCTCGATAATTATTACAGTCTGTTTGGTCGCATTTCTTATGGATTGGAACAATGATTGATTCTTTCCACTGTTACGGCAATTCTTCCTTGTTGATAAGGAGAATGAGTTTACATAATTTTTACATAATTTTTTGCCTCCAGCTAAAATTAACTCAGCCAGAATTCGTTTACACCCGGAGATTTCTGTTTCTTTAATTTCGTTATAGCGATTTCTACTTCTATTCGGTAGGGTTCTGGAATATACAGTTGTCCGGTGTGTATCTCGCTTTCTCCACGCACACAAGTATTGGCTGCTTGTGAAGCAAATCGTCAAAGAAATATTTCCATCTATTTAAAATACTATCTGTATCAGTGAGAACTGTTCCATCAGATTTTTTAAATATAAACACGAGGTTGATAGCCTTTCTTAAATTCGTTGATCCCTTTATACATGTCCCGAATGTTTTTCGTTTTACTATTATCTTCAAGTTCCTTAATTTTAGCTTTCAAAAAATTACGTTTCTTTGTTCTAAAACTTTTGGAAGTTTCCCGCTTGATATCTATGAAATTTTGTGTAGTTATTTCATTCGGATTTTGTAGCCAACTTAATTTTGCCTCTTTCCTCCTCTCCGCTAGTTCGAACCATGGTTTGTTCCTATGTATTTCCGCGTGTCCCAATTTATCATTTAACAACGGATCCTTCTTAAGGAAAGAAAATAATTCAATTGCTAGAATATTTTTCACTATAATATTAGGGTTCCATCTGTTAAGTCAAGGGTATATCAATTACGTCAGATTTCTGTAACGATTCCTGTAATGTTTTTGAGATTATCATCATTGTGCTCAAAGAGTATAGTTGCCTAGTACATAATTGATATGCTTTGTTCATTGTTTTGGGGAAGTCATTATTTATATTATTATAAAACAATTTCAACGTGGATCTTTGTGGATGCCTAATTAGAAACATACCAATTATAACTATACATGTGTTCAGATTTCAGAATGTGTTCACGGCACTGATTTGTAATACTGATATGCACTACTACTTCATCTACATCACCTATATAATATACTCTACAACAGTTGACCAGATTCATCTACCGTAAGATGAGTTTCATCTCCCTTGTCTAGAATAAGCCTCAAGTCTGCCCACCTCTCATTGTTGAAGACAACCAATAGCATATTTAGGATTTTGTTTTGAGGGGCTATGCCCAACACAAGGAATACGGCACATTTGCACACCTGAGTTTGAGAATTAAATATATTTTAATTTATGTATAAATATAAATTGAAGTTATAATGGCAAGAATTCCCTACCGATAAATCCTATATGATATGATACAAAAGTTTAGGAGTGAATTTATACAAGAGAAAGGAAGCATATTCTAGGCCTTCCTAATTTCCCGTGCTAATTATTCCCCCGTTTGATTTTCTTTAATTCAAGCATTTTCTTCTTTTAAAACTAACTAAACGATATAAATGTTCCTTTGTTATAACAACTATAGTCCTGTCATGTTGATATTAGCGCAAGTTAGTGTGGAACACCAGTTTCGCTTATCAACTCCTCTTAGTTTTGGTGTTACTGATGATGGCCAACTTGAATCACAACTGACAACGGTCGATAAAGTAACTAAGTAAAATTAACTATATGGAATATGGAACCCGGAGGTTAAATGCCGCGTACACAAAAGCTCTCCACTGACTTCTATCCTTAGCTAACTGCATCCAGTTTCTACTTTGTATTCCAATCTCTGCGAGATCTATCCTTATATTGTCCTCCCATCTGCGCCTAGGTCTTCCTCATGGTCGTTTTCCGATTGGTTTCCAGTCAAGACTTTGAAGGCGTTTCTACTTCCTTCCATCCTAGCTACATGATCCGCCCACCTAAACCTCCTAGACTAGACGACCTTAACACGTTGGGAAAACCATATAAATTATGTAGTCCTTTGTTATGAAATTTCAGCCATTCCCCATTCACGTTCCTCTTTGGTCCATATATTCGTCTCAGGATATTGTTCTGAGATACTACCAGCCTATGTTCTTCCCTCAGAGTAAGTGACCATGTTTCGCAACCATACAGAACAACATATAGTTTTGTATATTTTAAGCTTCAAATTCCTCGAGAGAATTCGCGACTACAAGAGATTTTGAACCGAATAGTAACACGAATTCCCTGCTTTTAGTCGACATTGAATTTCTCGGTGAATATGATTTTCCACTGGTGATATTCATCCTAGATATTTGAAACTATCCACTTTATCAAAAGTGTTATTAAATATTTTAACGCATCCATAATTTGCTGTATTCCGGTAGCGACGTATTTCCATGTATATAGTTTTCTCTGCATTTACTTCTAAACCCATGTCCCTACAAGCGTTAGTAAGATATCTGCATTTCTTTCTATTGTTTTTCTATCATCCCCTATTAAATTTACATCATCAGTATATGCCATAACCTGGTGAGTACCATTTAACTGTAGGCTGGTTGCTATCTTTGATTTTCCTTATAGCTTATTCCAGAACGAAGTTAAAGTATGATAGGTAAAATGAAAGAAAGTAACGTCAAGAAAAAGAAACAGAAAAGTAGAAAGGACGACAGAAAGAACAAAAGTACCAAGTTCCTACATGGAATGATTTTGACAAATGTAGAACTATCTCTGAGCAAAAAGCATAAGAAAACGGAAAGTCAATGATATTCTTAGAAATGGCAAGAAGGACTATTGTTTCCGTGGAATGCGAAAAACTAGTTTGTTTCGGGGGTGCTTAAGCCCGATAGCCTCCTAAATAAGCCACTGAAGACTATTTTGCTCCCCTGATACTTCACAGCAATGTTTTACAACTTCATAAATCTTTTGAACATCGCTTATATATATATATATATATATATATATATATATATATATATATATATATATATTCAACCCCCTTTGTGTGCCTATTATAGCAATCGCGTACCTCAGAACATAGGAAGGTTGTCCTCTCAACATTCTCTATAACGTCCACGAAAAATTAGTAAACTAATTCTCATGAAAACAAACAGAAAGCCAAGTTTCGTTATTAAAATAAGTATTTTCAGTGAAGAGTTCTGTCATTAACGTGTCATTAACGATGATCAGATAGCAAACACATACCTCCTGAATTGATGTAGTCGGTTGTCCTCTGGAAGCAAGGTGCAGCTTAGCGAACTCCTACAACTTGGAATGATGTAACTACCAAGATTTTAGAACTTTAAATAATTGTAGAAATTATAATGGATAAAAGTCCACCATGACTATTGGCTATTCGCTGACTGATATTCTTCGTTGTCCACTAACTCTCTCTGAATAAATCTCTTTAAATGATCTCCTTTGAACGAAAGATCTCCTTTGAATGATCTCCTTCCAATCTTGGTAGCGTATTTACTTGGAACACGTCGATTTCCAAACTGCCACCTTGATTCATGTAATCCGTGTGTTTGCTTATCTCATTGCCGAAATTCACATTTCTGCAATGATTGTCAAATAGACAAAATCTCCAGAAGTCTATCTCCGTAATCTGACAGTTTTGTCACAACCTAAAGTTGTGTTGATATTTACAAATAGATTTTACAATGACTCTTACAATAGTTGTTACTCTGCAATTTACTTATTTGTTGTCCTTCGTCGTCATAACATTACAAATTCACATGTCTGTGTTTACATCTTACATAATACAAAAACAATAACTTGGACAACAGCACAATCACATCATAATTTTGAAATGTATTTTCTCTTACTTAGTTCTAAGTTTTATAATTTCTTGCGTTTAATTTTGTTACATCATTTTATCTTTATTTTAGCCAATTTTTATAGATTTTTAAAATATAAATTTATCTAACTCCAACTTCTCTCAAAAGAAGCTTCGCAGCTTATCCAATTAAAATATGAGATTGGAAATATGATCAAATACAAACAAGAATAAAATATAAACTTTTTACAACATCGCAAATTTTAACATAAATATCTTAATAATATTGAAAAATTGGAAAATAATAAACAAAATATATATTTACATCGGACAGTTAAAAATTTCTATACCTACAATTTCGCGCGGTATTAAAACGTTCACAGGATCATTCTCCTGTCATCTATTGTTTCATTCACGTACTACAATCAGTTAAATCCTCTCAGAGTACTTGAATATATTATTCTCTTCATTATTATATACATATATCTTTAATCTGAAGAGTCCTACAGTTCCTCTCGTTTTTCTGTATTCATGACCTCCATCTTATCTATTTTTACTAATCTCAGTTTTTATTCCACACTTAAAAATGTACTGAATAAATTATTATTGATTAATTCCACACACTTGCAACAACAGTTAGTTATTTACACTTCACAGTCATTCACCAAAACAATGATCATTTTATCGTTTTTATCATCACACAATTTTATGAAACCATAATTGTTAGCAAAACCATTTTAATCCATCTGGCAACATTGCCACTTCCACAAACTTCCAGAATGTTAAAAATTTCCAAAGCTTGCCCTTGAACGAAATCAGGTACAGATTTCCGCTCTCAGTGCGCGTCACTTTTAATTGCGAAACAGATTCATCGTTCGAGTATTCCCAAAGTATCAATAATTTTACAGTAGTATCACCAAGATTTGACACGGGACGTAATAGTTTTTATTTGTTTTTGTGTATTTTTCGGTTAATCGTGTTTTCACCTTATTCAAATCCGTGAATGATCAAAATCATCGTATTTTGACGTACACGTGGAATCTGCTGGACCTGCACTCTCCGAAATTCTAGTGGTGTTTTCTTGCGTTGTGCTTTGTGGCTTACTATCTGAAAATTCGTTTTATGTGAAATAATCATTTTCAGTGGATTGTGTTCTGTGTTATCGTGATTACCAGTGTCTGTAAAATTAGTGTGTGTTTTTATATTTTCATGTGTTGTTAACTTCTGTGTGCATTCTTTACTATTTTTATTAACTTAGGCATACATCGGCCTAATCGGTTTCTCATAAAAGCTTTCATAGTTAGTTTCACTTCTTGTACTCACAATCTTACTTCTTTTTTGTCTAACTTCCATATTTTAACTGGAATACAACATGTAATCACAGTAATTATGATTACTAGTACAATCAGTACGAAAATTGCAACGTAAGAATATAATTCGCTGTTATCTATTATTCACGATTATCTGTAATAAACAGAGGAAAACTATAAACTTCATTTCCTTGACTTTATGGTACTATCAATTATTTTAAGATACTTATCAATAATACTACTCATATTTCTGTCTACCGACTCATTTTCATTGTATTTTACAATCTCGTTATTCGTACGGTAGGCGCTTATGTTCTCATTGCTCATTGCATTTCCTTACGCATAACTTAAGGAAATGCAATGAGTTCCTTACGCATAACTTTGCTTCCTAGATGCAACGTTTTCTATCGTTCTTCTATTATATATCTAATGGTACTAAAACAGTCCGTTGAATTACACATTTATTGTCGTTGTTGTTTTCAACCATCACATAACACTAATTTCATGTAGTTATATTTCTAAATTTCCTTTTTTTAAACTTATATTTAAATATCTAGTACAGGTACTATTACGTAACCTCTATTAACCATTTAGCATAATTTTAAACTATTTTAATCATGACTTTTAATTTGAATCTTCCATTCAACGAATGCATCCTTGACCAGGATTATCTTCCTGGTCGCTTTCTCTCGCACTCATGGTAGGCGTGTCTACAGCCTTCAGCGATCATGTTCTGACGTCAAGCGATACGTCATCGCGTGCGCCTCAAGCCACTCATCCGCGTTTTCAAGCAACTTGGTTGTTAAACCAGCGAGATGGGCTCTAGGCAATTCATGCAATCAACACTCAAATGCTTTTAAAACGTCGTAAATCCCTATATTATTTTATTGTTATTAAAATTAAATGACTTGATATCCTAACCTAAAATATAATACTTATAAAATCTACTATCCTTTATTCTATTTATGCTATTCATTCTCAATTTTCTCTCTATATATTACTATAATACTGTAATACGGTGATACTAGCTAGTAAAAATATTACTTAAATTTATTTTCATGTGAACACAATATTCACTAACATTTATGTAAATATCTTATCGATGAATTTATTCTATTCAGTCTTCATTCTATAGTATCTGTTTCATTATCTATTTCTATGTATTTAAAATTATAAATGATAGATCTTCTAGATATATCTCCTCACTTTTCTCTTTCGATCTTCTATTTTTCTTATTTTTCCTATTCTCTGTCTATTCATATCGTGTTACTTCGTTGTATAACCTAGTTATACTTGTCTATTATCTATTTTTAACCATGCTTAACTACATTATTTTACTCATCCTTGATTTCCAAAAATCGGTCTCCGATTCTCTTCCGTTCATTTCTCAACCGGTTACGCTTCTTGACTTGCGGTTCTAGGATTGATACCCTCCTAGTCAACTTGTTCCTAAATGCTAAGTAAGTACTTGAATATGTTCTATTTTACTTTCCTAATCAATTTTCATTCTTATCTAGCAATATATCAAAGAATTGATTACTTCAGGTGCATTTATGTTATTATTATTATATTATTATTATTTTTATTATTATTATTATTACTTTTATGTTAATTCTTATGCGTACTCTTTTTGCATTTTATAATTCCTAATTGATTTATATAGTATAGAGTACAACACTATTAATGCTATTATCGTTAATATTTATACATTCATTATTCTAAAGATTACATGTTATAAACTCCGTTGTAACAAAAATTTGTGGCACAGTAGTCTCAACTCTTAATTTTAGCATATTTTCGGTTAGTGTATGAAGCTCTTGCATGTGTAATGAAATAGTTAATTGCTTCTTTGACCAATATCCCATTAAATTTACATGTTAATCTTTTACCAACCAATCAATTGCCAACTCACCAATAATTATACGATCAAAATCCTTGTAATTAACAAAATGGGATTTGTTATTACCATATTCCAATTTAGTCGATGTTATTCCCTGATGACTCTCTAATTTAGTTCGATATCCTTCTTTTATTGATGAGTAATGATCCAGCGTGTGTATATTCAAATAAAACTTCGCCTAAATATTTTTCGGAATTTTGTTGAATATTCTCTAATGACTTGTTAAGTACATATTATTTAAACATTTAGTATCGTTTTACTTTTAATTGTTTAACGTTCAAATGAACTCAGAAATTAATTTAAATTATCGAATTACTATATTTATTCCTACTGATAAATGCATTTATTAATTTAATTATTTATTTATAAATTTTATTTAGCTGTTTATTGATTTCTTTACCTAGCTACACCTGAGGACTACTCTTTGCTAAATGTTTTAAACATAAATTCTCTTATTATTCATATACTCTAATTTAAAAGATAACTAATTTCTGTGACCAATACATTTTTATCAGTTCAGAATGTTAAAATATCTGCATTTCTTCAGATATTGATGAGGCTTTGGTTGAATACCAGCAGCCCTACTGACTGGTCACCCATAAACTCGCATTGTGCACAGATTATTTTTATTTTCTACTAATATTTCTTTAAAAAATTCCGAAATTCTATTCTTCTCCATATCCTACTTTCATTCCTAATCATCAATATCTGAATCACAAGCTTCCTCTTCTTCGCCTTCCTTTTCTTCCTTTGACCTTATGAATCGTTTAATTCGCATGCTGTCTACTGTATCCACTTCTTTCTCACCTCACGATGTCTCATATTTAACTGTATATGAGTTGTTATTAACTTTCTCAAATATAGTTCCACCAAAACAGCCTGGAATCCCAGTTCGTGGCATTTCTTTGATCACAATTTGCTGACCGATCTCAAAACTCGATTGGTCATACTTTTTCTCGATCTGTTTTTTTCTATCCTTTAAACTACTTCTGTAATTTCCGATATGCCAACTTTCTTGCTTCTCTAACGGTTTGTATCCTAGTCTCATTATCCAAATTTTCACACGGTATTCCAAATCTTGTTCCAAAAATGTCCTAGGTTCCTTTCCAGTCAGCAGATAATACGGTGAATACCCGTTCCATCATGTATCTGAGTATTCATTGTAAAAATTATAGTGGGTAGGACCTCATTGTAATTCGTAAACTCTTTATTAATGTAATGCTTCATCATTTGTTGGATGGTTCCAATTGCTCTTTCCGCTGCCCCACGATATAATGTGCATCAGTATTAGCAAAATGCAGATTCATTCCGAATCTCTCAGCCACCTCCTCCATTATTTTACTCCGGTGGCTGGACAACATGTGGATATAAAAAATTCGGGAATCCCATGCTTTGTAATTATTTCTTCAAATATAACTTGAGCGATAATTTCTGCTGTGATTGCCGGAACAGCTTTTGCTATTACGTATCGTATTGCATTATCTACAAACACTAAACCATACATATTCCGATAATTTTTTGATCTTTTAAACGGACCAATTTCGTCAAAGGTTACGAATTGAATGGTGCATTATTAGGATTGTTTTACGCAGGAAACTGAGTCATTCCTGACTTCCTCTCCTGAACTTGACAGCTAATGCATTCCTTTACCTTGTCATAAAAATTTCATATTGGGAAAATACAAAGTTCTTAATGCTCTCTTGTAACATTTACCATATGAAAAGTGACCTCCGCCATATACGGAACAGTAAAAATATTCTTAAACACTTGTCCCCTAAGCGAAAACGGCATACATAATAATAACTTCATATCACATGCCATTTTCTGCGTTTGATAAAGTTTACCACCCTTTATCGTATACCATCTAGATTGTTTTTCAGCTTTCACGTAGGTCCAGTCCGGATCTTCAATCGCTTTCAAAATTAGGCTGAAAAATGAATCTTTCCGCTGTTGTTCTCCCATATTTACGTTGTCATCAGACGTCAAATTCACATGAAGATCGTTTTTGTTAATCGGCAATGCATTTACTTCTATGTCATCCTCTGTCGGTTTAATTGTTGTATTACGCGACAATACATCACTCGGGTTCTTTTCGTCCGGACAACGAATTGGCGTGTAATTATATTTGGCTAGTTCAAGACTTAAACGCAATAATTTAGGAGATAATTTTTGTTTAGTTTGCAAATATTTCAAGCAATGGCAATCGGTCCACAGTTCAATCTATTTATCAAATAAGTAGTAGTTAAAGGCTCGAAACGAGTCCACTACCGCAAGGATTTTCAATTCAACAATGTGTTTTTGTTTTTCCTGTTGCCTCAAAACTGTGCTGTAATATGCTACAGAGGTCCTCTCACAACTTTTTTGTGTTTGCATTAATACCGCTCCAATTGAGTTCATCGAAGCATCTGTGTACATCCGTATCTCCAATTCTTCACGAAATGGTGCCAAAAGTGTTGCCTCAAGAACTGCCTGTTTTAGCTTCGAAAAACGTTCCTGTTGTTCTTCTTTCCATACAAATTTGTGGCCTTTCTTCAACAACGGGAAAAATACCGCAGCAATTTCAGCATAGTTTTTACAAAACTTTTTGACATAATTCGTCATCCAAAGAAATGATTTCAATTCCTTCGGTGACTTCGGTGGTTTGAACACTTTGATCGCTTGAACAATTTTAGTGGTAATTTCGTATCCAGCATCACTCACAACGTGTTCTAACGCCAATAGCTTTTCTTCTACAAACTGACATTTTTCTACTGAAAGTTTCAACCCGTAATGTCCTAATCTCTGCAAAATTTACTTCAACACCTCGACCATTTTCTCCTGTTCTTTCGTGTATACAAATATATTGTCCATGTAATACGATATTGCCTCTGGACTAACATTTGCTAACGTCACTCCCATGATTTTCTGTACAGTGCCGGTGATTGCACGTACCCCCATAGGTAGATGTTTATATGCATACGCTCCAACACCTGGGATGTTAAATGCAGGCCAGTCACATGACTCCTTCGTAATAGGAACTTATTGATATGCCGCTTTTACGTACAAAATTGAGTAAAAATTTTTGTTCTCCCATACACGTTAGTGTCTGCTGTATAGGTGGTAATGCGATGCTATGGAACTTAACGTGACGGTTAAGCCAGCGGCAGTCCAAACAGGCTGTTATCGCTCCCGATGGCTTTTCACAAATAACATGGGTGAATTGTATTAAATATTTGATTCCTTTATGGTGTTTTTGTTCAAAAGGATACTAGTCTGTCACTTAACCTTGTCCCGTAATGCTATTGGTATAGGATATTGCTGACGCCTGAAAGAAACTTTTGTGATGTTTAACATGTTTAACTCTCCCCAATTCATTCTCTTTCAATTCAAAAACAACAGCACAGTCATGGCACAGAATTTCGATATTTTTCCTAATTATAGGTTTGGTCTCACTTCCACACTTTATTAGTGATCTATTAAATTCTGTCTAGCCTCTAATACTTTGCCAATATCTTCCTTAGATAAGCCTTAATCTCGTAATTCTTGTTCACTTTTGCACTCCTCTGCATTTCCAAATCTTAAATTACGTATCAAAGTTACTGGTTTATTAGCCGGATTTAAAATTTCTAATTTATTATTTTCTTTAGACAAAAGAACTCTTGGTATTAATATAAAAACTCCTTCTCTAATTCTCTGTCGGGCTCTATTAAATATTCGTTTCCATTCCAAGAATTTACTAAATTAACTTCAACTACGGTTCGGCTCCTTGAACATAATTTCACTTTCTCATTGAAAATCCATTTCGGTTTCATACAAAATTTTACACCATCCGCCGCAATATCCGAAACTGAAACCGTTTCTGCATTAGTTTCTTTTCTCACTTGAGGTTTGCCAAATCTCTGAATCAATAATTTACTATTTTCGTAACCAATTTTACAATTTTGAGCTCTCAAGAAATCATTCCCAATCCCAATCATACGGGAAGTTCTTGATTACCCGAAATGGTAAATGAAAAGTCTGATTAGCAACTCTAAATTTCACTATTGCTATCTTATTAATTACAAACACATTTTGAGTAACTTCCTTAATTTTCGTTTATTGCGGAATTACTTTTGCAGTAGGTGGATTTAATTTTGCATCTAAAATTGAAATTTGAAAACCGTTATCTATCAGAGCTTTAACTTCTCTATTCTCTATATCTATTGGCAAATAAATCGTGTTCTCTTGACTAATCGAGGGTATTACTTCTCTAACTTCACCGTTCCTAATCCCTGTAAATGTACCTCTCCCATTTACAGTAGTATTTATTTTAAATTATGGTTTCCAATTCGTTGATAAAATGTTGTCCCATTTACTTGGGTAGGAACAACCTGAACGTATCGTGGTTGTTGTTCACTATGTGGTCCCGAACTATGAGAACACGTATTTCTAGATGAATTACTGTTTTGAAAGTAATTATTCGGTCTACTTCGATTATTTCTCCAGCTATTACCTCTATTACCACGGTAATTATTTCGATAATTGCCGTTTTATCGATAATTATTCCATCTACTTCTATCCTCATTCCTATTTTGGTTATTCCAATTTCTACCATTATTTCCTCGGTACTGGTTTCTTCCGCGATTCCGACAACCTGTATTGTTTTCAAACCGTTGATTCCTATCAAAATTTATTTTCCTTGATTCTTTTTCATTGTTTTTAACCTTCGCTGGCAATGCTAATTGAAGTTTCTCGAGTTCCTTTTTCAATTGCGTTAATTGGGTCAGGCCAGGTGGTTCTTGTTTCACTTTCGTTTCCGACTTACTACGCATTTCATTTCTAAAAATTACTCTACTTTCATCCGAATCGCTATCTTATCTATCTTCCTGTTCCTTGTTTTTCTTAACTAGATCTTTTGTGGCAACTTTACCCCTTTCTCTCTTTATTCTTTTATCTACGTTATTCGTTTCAGTTCTTTGCACATCTTCTACAAACTTATCTATTGTAGAATATGCATTAGTACCGAATTTCTGCATATAATATGGTAGCAATCCACCAAAATATTACCTATTTTCTTCTTATCCGACATCTTGGAATCTCACCGTTCACACATTACTAGCATGTCATGAAGGAAATTGATAATAAGTTCGTCCACCTGATGTAATCATTCCCTTAACTTCTCCTCAATATCTAGGGTTACATTTGTCCTCGTAAATTCACTAATTATTTGTTCTTGTAAGTCTTTATACGCAACTTCCGCCAGATTCTTTCGTTTCAGAAACAACTTAAGCCAGTGTCTACCTGTTCCACGAAAAACGTTTGGCAATAGCTTTTTCCTTTTTTCTTCTGTTACGCTTGCCATTTGACATGCGTCATCAAATTCATCAAAAAATCCGATTATGTCCTTGCCCGATCCTAAATTTCGGTAATTTACTGATATCTGCATAAACCTTAAGGTTAGATGCCATTTCTGTCTTATTTCGGAACTCTGTCTGTATTTTCTTATTACTATTATTAGATCCTACTGATTCTACTACTTTGCGAGAACAAGTTTTCAGCCTGTTTACTAATTTTTTATTTAGTTGCAAAATAGATGGAAAGTCTTCCGTGAA
Source organism: Thermobia domestica (assembly GCF_964235325.1). NCBI lineage: Eukaryota > Metazoa > Arthropoda > Insecta > Zygentoma > Lepismatidae > Thermobia > Thermobia domestica. The sequence continues at coordinate 109,683,334 of NC_137457.1, forward strand.
CAATTGTAGCACCGGACTGGAGGGAAAATTTTTAACCGGTCCTTCTTGAAACACTATTTTCGAATTTCCTACGCTTTGTGTTAGAGTTCTATATTGTCTCCTTCTTTCCGGAGTTCCAATATCAAATAAATTTTCTACTTCTAATGGTATTCCTTTATTGGTTTTTGTGCTCTAAATCTAATAATTCCTTCATTCATTTATTGTACACTACCTAATTTCCCTATATAAATAATAATATCTTATTATAAATAACTCATCATAATAATAACCTTAACTTCGTCTAATAATAAAACAAAATAAAATACATCTAATATGCTTCAATGTATCATTTTGACTTAACTTATACTTCTAATTGTCCCGGTAATCGAGCCAAAGGTTGCGTTCACCATATGAATCGTAGCTTAGTAATCTAAAACAGTGAACCGCCCTGGAATCAAACCAAAGGTCGCCTCCACCATGTGATTGGTGGGTTAATTTACCGAAATTTACAACTAACAGTCCCGGTGATTGAACCAAGGATCGCCTCCAGCATGTAAACTCCTCTTTGTGTGCCTATTAAAGCAATCGCGTAGCTCAGAACATAGGGACATTGTCCTCTCAACATTCTCTACAATGTCCAGGAAAAGTTATTAAACTAATTCTCATGAAAACAAACAAAAAGCCAAGTTTCATTATTAAAATTTGTATTTTCAGTAAAGAGTTCTGTCATTAATGTGTGTCTGTATATTGTGTGTAAAGAATATGCCAAACATTATCAGATCACAACTCACGAAACCTGATTATTTTGTCCATTTGACAACGATGATCAGATAGCAAACACATACCTCCTGAGTTGATGTAGTCGGTTGTCCTCTGGAAGCAAGGTGCAGCTTAGCGAATTCCAAAAACGTGGAAAGATGTAACTACCAAGATTTTAGAACTTTAAATAATTGTAGAAATTATAATCGATAATAGTACACCATGACTACTGTCTAGTCGCTGACTGATATTCTTGTTGTGCACTAACTCTCTCTGAATAAATCTCTTTGAATGATCATCTTTGAATGAAAGATCTCCTTCGAATGATCTCCTTCCAATCTTGGTAGAGTATTTATTTAGAACACGTCGATTTCTAAACTGCCACCTTGATTCACGTCATTTCACATGTTTGCTTATCTCACTGCCGAAATTCACATTTCTGCAATGATTATCAAATAGGCAAAATCTCCAGATGTTTATCTCCGTAATCTGACAGTTTTCTCACATCCTAAAATTGTGTTGATGTTTACAAATGGATTTTACAATGACTCTTACAATAGTTCTTACTCTGCAATTTACTTATCTGTTGTCCTTCGTGATCAAAACATTACAAATTCATATGTCTGTGTTTACATCTTACATAAAACAAAAACAGTAATTTGGACAACAGTACAATCTCATCATAATTTTGAAATGTATTTTCTTTTACTTAATTTTAAGTTTTGTAATCTCTTGTCTTTAATTTTGTTACATCATTTTATCTTTATTTTAGCCAATTTTTATAGAATTAAAATATAAATTTATTTAACTCTAACTCCTCAACAATTTATATATATCCAGTGGCGGCGCTCAGGTATACACTGGATAAAATGGGCTTCAATCCTGCTTTACACTGTGTTAACGGCAAAATATCGTTTAGCCCCTCCCTTGATCACATCGTAGATCTTGTGGGATATATATATATATTGTGGGAACGGTCTTACCCTGCCCCCCAATGTTTTAGAAAGATTTGCGCCGATGCTCATGGCAACACTTTTTAATTCGTTTTAATCCAGATCTTATAGGTCATAAAATTTGTTATTATTGTTGAAGCCTTTTATGGAAGGTAGTTTTATTTAAAGTTAATACGCTCAGTACATGTAATATAGGACTGATATCGTATTCATACGGGAGGATTAATTTCTTAATCATACAATGCTATAATCTCGACGAGTTTGCAAGAATGCCAATAATTTGGTGTTCAATTGTAATAAACTGCAGATGAAGTGAGCAGGAATTTTTATTCTTGTTATGTTCAGAAATGAAAACCGCGAAAACTTGGTTGTCCGTTTTTATAATTTGCTTCTTTTTTCATTAAAAAACCTACCCTGCCTACCTATTGCTACGCCACTGGCCAAACCGCTTGTAGATATGTTAGTCCCAAATTTAAATTATTATGTATCTCTGATACTTTCATTCAAGATTTCAAGACTTTGGAAGCTCGTTGAACAATATGACTACAGTTACGAACATCTTATTTGTTTTCAATTCTGTGATAATTCAGGTTTGAACTTCGTATAAAGTATATCGATTCAAATTGTCAGACCCAATTGCGCATTTAGGATCTTGTTTCGGAGGGAGAGGCTTGAAAACCAGTAAGAAGCATTTTTGCTGTACGTATAATGCGAAAAAATAATAATGAAATTATTTCGGGGTGGATTGAGACCTATAGCCTTCCAAATACGCCACCAATCAAAACATATTTGTTATAATTATTACTGCATACATTTAAATTACCATTCATAATAGTACTAATGTAAGTACATATGTTCATTGCTTTGTTTACATAGTACAATATCATGATGATGGGGCAAACTTTTCAGTACTGTTTCTTAGTTACATGAGTTACATGTTAGCCAGGTTTTCTTCAGGTGCGTTTGCAGGCCGTCAGATTTTGGTTGAGATGTTAAATCCTCATATCATCAACAGCTCAAGTAATGACTCTGTTGTGTGAATGGTCAACTACCAAATAGAAGTATGCACGAATGTGGATATATGGACAAATATAGCTTTCTATAGATATATTTTTATTGATTCATTGCAATTTGTGACAAGGTCCATTTATCCACCAAATTTGATTGAAAGCTTGATAAGATTTCTCAGCCGAAAATAAAATTCTAGTTTGTTGCGGTAAGAAACTGGAATTATTACTGGAACTGGCTTGCAAATTGGTTCTTCAAATGAATCAGGAGAATAGAACTGATGCACGTTGCCAAATATTTCGCACCAATTTTCAAATGGGAACATAGGTCGAGTGATACCTCATTCGAAGAGCTTGGAAAATTAAACAATTTTTCTAGGAAAACATTTTTGATATGGGGCACCGTTTTCAAGATGGCTCCAAAAATGGTCCTGTATCTGATAAAATTTCCAGTACTTAAAAATCGGAAACGCCTGAGTAGAAAAAGATGAAACAATTAATGAGAAAGGAAAACGATATAGACAACGTGGACTGGTGATATCGCGGTGTCCTCAGGGCCCCCATAGTGGGACCCGGGGCGAACTTGAAAATTTCGAATAGGAATATAGGTTGAGTGATATCTTGTTTGATAGATCGTTGAAAATCAAACAGCTTCCTAAAAATCTCTAGTAATAAAATTAGTAGTGCCATAGTAATTGGGATCGAAATATTTTATTGAAGTTCCTGCTTCCAGTATCGTAGCCATGAAAAATTTTATCAACAACTAACTAGAGTAATTCTTCATCTTTCGTGATAGCTCCTGACGATTTTTCACGGAATCCTGAAAATTGTTCTTAAATTTAGAGGTGCATTGTCCCCCTTGCTCCTATCTTATGCCATGCTAAGCAATAGTTCATATTTTGAACTTTAGAAGAAATGACACATATCATATTTCATATAAATTTTACAATTTGTAAGAGAATATATTTAAACATTTCATTTTGCAAGATAGTAAATTAACAATTTTCCCCTGAATGATTTCGATAACATATGCTATTCTAAATGGAAACCAGAATGAAATACAATCTTTCATGAACATTTTCCAATATCTAGGAAGGATGTTGGTTTGCTTTATATATTTATTTTAATGAATTCAATTCTTCCAACCACAACAAAAAATAAACCATGTCTTTCTAACTGGCCGATTCCTGTTTTTCTCGAACACATAGACTCTCAGCCATTTTTGGCAAAATAGTAATTCCTGTTTGACAGAATCCTGTTGTGTCTACAAAAAGTCAAAGATACAACGATATTATATATCTATGCAAAAAATTACTTCCATTTTCTTGTAGTTATTTTGGGCAACGGTACATAAAAGTACTCAGTCTTTTGAGAAGAGAAAGAAGAAAGAGTGCTAAAATATATATTAGTTTTAAGTATAAAAATTGTAACCATACTTACTGTAACATTAAATAGTTTTTTCATTAAAAAGGTTGGTATGACGACCGAAGAAGAAATCTATTGTTAATAGAGTTGTGAAAAGAGTAATAAAAGATAATAATAATAGACAAGATATGTCTGATTTAAAGTATTATTGAACGTGTTGACAAATTTAAAATCTATACGATCTTTGGGCTGAATGTAACGTGTGAAATATCAGAACTATAAGTTATGATCGTTACATATTAGATTGTGTTTTCCGCCATGGATTTTTGACATTTGTTTGAAGAAGGGTAAAAAAGTCTCATAAATAACCAACGTTACATTTTAGATGGTGTATTCTCGCCCAGAACTACCTTGGGAGTTACATTTTAGATGGTGGTTTACCGACCAGGAACCTTGAGATTAGTTTGTTTTTTAGTAAAGCAATCTCATCATTGCGTTCAACACGGATTATACTTTACCCAGAAGTGGGAAAAGAATTCATAGAGTGTCTGAAAAATGAGAGTGTCTGGAAATGAAAATATGAATGAAAAAGGTGGCGTTGTAGAGTAAACAAGTATGAACTCTTCAGCGAACGTGGCTGATTTTATAAGACAGTTGGGACAGCAAATATATCAGCAACAACAAAAAATGTTTACCAAAATGGAACAAATGTCCCACCAAATATCACAGCAAATACAACAAAAAATCTATACTCAGATGGAGCAACCAATACAACAGATGGATGCTAAGTTTCAGCAAATAGATGCCAAGTTCGAGCAAATAACTCAACAAATGGACACTAGCATGGATAATAAACTATAGTAAATAACTCAACAAATACATTATAGATTAGAACAAACCGATGGTAAGATGTAACAAATGTTGCACCGATTTATGGATGTATAATGTTCCGTAGTTATTGAAACTTTACTGAATGAACATACTAGTCAAATTAAGGAGTTACAAGGCGAAATAAATACCATCAAAGAAAAGTTTAGTATTACTAATGGTGATGCAGTTCCAGCTGTTAACACCGAACAAGTAACATATCAACTCGTTGTACCAGAGGAAGATACTCATTCAGCGGAAGCATATTCCGCACAAGATGATAGTGAAGATACTATAGAAAGAAATTGCAGAAGAAATCGTCCGTCTCACCAAGGGAGACATATTTCCATAAATTCCAAGCATTGAAATCATAGTAATACAAGTAACCATTTTCGGTTTAGTGAAGTTAGATCATTAACAAAATTTAGTGGAAAGACAGATGACAATGGAATCCCGGCCAATGCATTCTTGGAAAAGTTCGAGGAAGAGTGTGAGTTAATTGGAGTAGACCGATCTAAATTTTTAAAAATTCTGCCTCATGTTTTATTACAACCATGTTCCGTATAGTTTAAGACAATCAAAAGTAATTTACGTAATTATTTGGATTTTAAAAATGCCTTACTTTCTAATTTTGAAAATGATTTCATGTTGGCCAATAGAGACGCTATAGTTTGAAATCGACATTATAACCTGAAATTGGATCAGAGTCTCTGATTTTGTAACATCTGTATATAACGAATTGAAGTTAATTAATCCATATCAACAGAAATCAAGAGTAATAGCATCAATACGAATCTTGTTACCTTTTAACTTGAAACAAATGTTGATTTCTGCACAATGCCTTAATTTTAATCCCCTGATTATGATTGTGCAAAATTTGGAAAGGTAATCTATGTTGCAGGCCAATAGTAACCGAAATCAAGCCCGTAATAATCCTAATCAAATTAGTTATGTACCTGTTCGCAATATCAATGTCGGAGAAGGGGGTGATCTTAATGCAAGAAATAATAATAAATTCTATTCTAACGAGAATAGAACTGAATCTAATATTACCGGTAATAGAACCGAATCTAATTTGTTCTCTAACAAATGCCAGAAATTTATGTTAGTATGAGTAGTTCAACTACTTATTTTAGATGGCAAATTATCAATGTTTTCTTATTATAGTTTTGAAAAATATCTAGACTTCAAATCTCTTTATTTTCTCACTCACGTAGTCACCGTCATCAAATTCTAACGAACTTCTAGCATAGTGGTCATCAATCGTGTGGAGTCAATTGCCCTCTTAGCTGAATGAGATTGTTCTGAGCCTCCCTCGTTATCTTAATCTTATCCATCCAAGCACAAAACTGAAAGGTAACAGTGGCACCAAGTAGTTTAAGAGCCAAAAAAAATTCTTCAAGTCTGCATTGCAGAGCATATTAATGAATTGTTGAAATATTTCCATTCACTTTATATATACGTTATATGTTTAACACAGGTTTGCCCAAAAGAGAAGAACTAATAAGCGTTTCTCTGACCGTCTTTATAAAAGATGAATAACCGTATAGTTGAGGTGCTACGTGTATAAAAACTGCAAATTGTGATAAGAACATCCCCTTTGGTATAAATAATGTGTAAGGTTATACAATGAAATTAAGTCGGAGAGGCATCGTCTAAACGCAAAGAAATTCAAGATGGCGGCCATATTTCAAAATAGCTACGCGGTTACAGTTTTTCTGTTATACGTCGCAGGAATTGAGGGTTTGGTATCGATTTATAGGTTTTGAGGTAAGGATTGCAATTTTTGTGTTAAAAACGCGTTAGGAATTGTATATAGCGTCTCCGATTAGTTCCTGCATGTGACCTGGGAGATAAAAAAACTAAAAGTGTTGATTGGACAAAGTGTATACTGTGTCAAAAGATATCTGATGAACATTTGGTATGTTCTGCAAATAACCCAAATGCATCTTTTCGCAACACTGGATACTCAACGCTTGCGAAGAATGTAGTAAACTTTCAATCTATTTGTGCCTTACCCAGTGATATGGATATAAAACTGTTTGATGAAGATAACTGTGAAGTGGAAAAAGTACTTTTAAAACGACAAGCTAAATGATACAAAAAATGTGCATTAAATTATAACTCTACAATGTTCGAAAGAGCAAAGAAATGGAAGCTTAATGAAGGTGACAAAGAGTCTGCATCATTATCACCTGATCTTAAACACCGATCATCTACTTCTAAAGAGATGTGCTTCTTTTGTGATGCTTCTGCGACCAGCAAGGATCAATTGTTTAATGTAACCACGTAACAAGTAGATCAAAAGGTGAGGAAGTGTGCCATTGAGCAAGGAAATAGTGATCTACTGATCTACTAGCAAAACTTAGTGGTCTTGATATGATTGCTCTAGATGCAAAATACCATGCAAAGTGCCTAGCAGGATTGTATAACAAGTCTTGGAGCAGTCAATTGACATCAACTTGCAATGTTCACGTATGTAAAGGGGTAGTTTTTGCAGTTAGTTAACTTCATGGAGGAAAGTATGAAGGGTTCAGATGAAACGCAACCAGTTTTTAAGATGAGTGTCCTGACAAAAATGTAGAAAATAAGACTAATGCAACTACTAGGAACGGATCAGAAAATGCCACACCTCAAGATTACGACAGAGGAATCTTGCACATTTCCCGAATATGACGGCACAAATGTCAGGCGGCAAAGACATATAGCATATGATATATATATATATTAGCATTAAATAAAACTGTTGTGATACCATGTTGGAATCTTGTAAAAACGACTAAGATGAAGACGCCCTTGCTTTGTTGCGAGTTGCTAAAATAGTAAGGAAAGAAATGCTATAACAAACGAACGCATTCAATAGTGATTTACATGCTGAAACCCAGCGTAAATCTGTTCCTCGCTCCCTACTTGCCAATGTGAATATGCTCTTGTATGGATCCAACCTTGAAGACAATGAAGTTGTTACACAGCCATCTTTAACAATATTGCAATTGCTTTGTTTTAATATACAATCCCGAAAATCAACTGGAAACATATTGAGGCATGAAACTGATAGAGAACCTCCGCTGCCAGTTTCCATGGGTCTTTCAATGTTTGGAAAAACATGAAAAATAGAGATAGTGGAAAAGCTACATTCACTTGGACTTTCAATCTTCTACACTCGTGCGCTGGAACTTTCAACAGCGATGTGTGAACTTGTAAATGTCAGGTACCAAGAAGAAAAGGTATTGTGTCCATAAAAACTACGTAAAGATATATTCACAATTGGAGCGTACGATAACATAGACCACAATCCTAGTAGTTCAACTTCGGACAGTTCCTTTCCTGGGACAAGTATATCAATATTTCAAAATCCGACACCTGAATGTTTAGGAACAGTAAAGCCTACAGAAGATATACAGTATGACATAAGTAACTTCAAAGAGCGAAGTGTGCCTAGTCTTCCGGACGAGTTTGCTTTGGTGGAAACAGCAATCTTTAAGTCAAAAGAACCTACTATTCCAACTTGTTCTGATGTTACATTGAGACTCATGCTGACACCCACTGCTACGAATAAGAAGAAAGAAGAAATTGCATGGCTAAAACATGTCATCAGCCAAGCCATCGTGGGCAGTCTACCATGTTTATAGACAAACTTGCTTCAACTGATTTTGTTCCAGGAATATCATCACTTTTACCATTATTCTATAAAGATTCATCATCAATAGCAATGATCAAGCATGTCATGAACTAATAAAACGAGTTACACAATTTCTTAAGGGAAATCAAATTCCTATTATGGTAGTGGAACAACCACTGTTTGCGTTATCTAAAGTGATTCAGTGGAACTATCCAGACATGTATGGTGAGAAATAGTTCATGGTGATGTTTGCTGCAGAAAGCTATCTCAAAGTACGTAACCCGCCTTAAAGAAAGCCAGAGGAATTCACCAAGTGACTGCAGCAGCACTATACCATTTGTGGCAAGATGCTTACCACCAGTCTGGTTCCGAGCTTGAATTTGACATATGGTGTGAAGAGGGAGTTGCAGACAGTGTCATGTTCAAATATTGGCTGACTTGTCTTGATATGGAAATCCTATTGCTTCTCTTTGTTCGCTCAATTAGAGAAGACAACTACTTTTTGTATCGTGACTGCTTAAGAGACATGATTCCTTGCTTATTTGGCCTGGATCATAATAACTATGCCCGTTGGCTACCGGTCTACCTGAAAGACCTTTTTGATACAGAGTCTCAGCTACAAGACATATATCGCTCATTTTCTTCTGGACAATTTGTGATAAGAAAATCAAACAGAATCTCTTCAGCAATTAGCATAGACCAAGCATAGCATTATATCATATATTTTTAGATAAAAATAGTGTATAATGATTTCGCCTATGTTTAAATTTTAAAAAAGTATATGGAATAGAAACACACCTATTGTATTTCCTAATTTGTTTTTAACATAAAAATTGGAATCCTTGACCTCAAAAACCTATAAATCGATACCAAACATTCAGTTCCTGCGACGTGTAACAGAAAAACTGTAACCGCGTAGGTATTTTGAAATATGGCCGCCATCTTGGATTTCTTTGATTTTAGACGATACCTTCCCGACTTAATTTCATTGTATAACCTTAAACATTGTTTATACCAAAGGGGATGTTCTTATCACAATTTGCAGTTTTTCGTTGATTTCTGCGATGTAGCACCTCAACTAGTAACTTCCATGTCGATTGAACACCTTTCCTCATTACAAATTTAATATTGAACTCAGGATATGAATTGGTCATTATTGTCAAGTGATTATTTATGAGTAATCGGTTTTTTCCTAGTCCTCAAAATACATTAAATTTTTAGCTGCTGATTGGAAAATAATAATAATAATAATAATAATAATTTATTATTATTATTATTATTATTATTATTATTATTATTATTATTATTATACCTGTACTTCTAAACTATGCTGCGCATAAGCGTCACAACTCTTACATGATAGAACGCATATGTCCGTCTGTCTGTTGACAGGTATCAGAACAAAAGAGGTAAGATATATAATGAACTAGTATCTTGCAATCGATTCAGTGTCCCAAGAATAGGTTTCATCTCGTCCTTTAACCTATTATTCAATGCAAAGTTTGTTGAAATTAACTATTTCTGGGTTCAACGTTTTCCGCTGTAGAACAAAGACTGTAAAAGAAAGCAACAAACGATTTTCTACAATTGATTCAGCCTCTCAGTGAAATACACCGTTATGCTTAACACACTTCCAATACCGGAAGTGGTTGAAATTTATTACTACTTCCGGTTGAATGGTTATTTCATAGAAGAAAAATTGTAAAAGATATCGACAAGCGGTTTCTTGTAATCGATTCAACATCTCAAGAATAAATTCCACCTTCTATGTTGCCATATTTTCAAGACGGAAGTGACAGAAATCAACAATTTTAGGTTTCATTCTTCATGGCTATAGAACGGGAACGGAATAGCAACAAGCAGTTTTTGCAACCGGTTCAGCGTCACCAGAGAGCATACCAAGTAAAATAAAAAAAATCAGGAAAAAAGGATTATGGGAATATCAAACGGTAGCCATTTAAGCTATCAATCAATTTTCTCAATGTCCAGTTATACGACTAGTGATGAGCAAATAAAAGACCAAGTCCAAGACCAGGGTGGTCTTGGTCTTGGTCTTGCACATCCAATCTTGGTCTTGTTATTGCATTAGAATCCTTGGTCTTGGTCTTCGTCTTGCTTACAAGAGTCTTGCAAGTGTTGCATTTAAGAAGTCTTCTGCTTTTCATAGGTAAATTTTACTCTGGATATAAGGGATAATAAACTCTACACTGCGCCAATAGTAACGACATACATTATATGTTTCTAAATGTAATATAGTTTTGCCTTCGTGCAAGTATGATGATAGTTTATAGCATAGGTGATGAGCTTTTTTTGTGGGTGCCCACTCTTCAATACTTATAATATAAATCACAACGTTTCGTAACCTGTTTGTATTTTTAACACATCCAACAATCCACTGGTTCCAAACTGGGGAGGCTACCCTTGAGACGCATGAAAGAAAACCAAGACGGCACAGATTATAGCAATATCATAAATTGCAAAAATATATTTACACTTTAGAGGCGTCATATTTTTATTTTCAACCACGATTAGCTTATCCTTGTATTAAACAAAGCTCCAAGAAAATATTCAGATTTTGTTTTACTGTTTCCATTATGTACGGTGTGTCCCACTAGCTTTCGATCCCGAAAAAATCTTTATAATTTCCGAGCAAATATACATAGGAAAATGAAATTCACAATACACGTAAATTGTTTCCTGTTGAATACATGACCGTCACAGCAGGTGCTGAAAGTCTCCACCCTGGACGTCAAGACATGTTTGTACACGGCGTTCCATATTGTGAAAAGTCTGATGTAGAGTCTCCGGTGTGATCCCATGAATCACATTCACAATGTTCTTTCGGAACTCTTGCAGTGATCGTGGTTTGTTTCTGTAGACACAACCTTTAGGAAAACCCAACAAGAAGAAATCAGGTGTTGTCAAATTCGTGGTCTTGGCGGCCACATTCCATTGGAGATTATCCTGTCACCAAAAAAGAACTCAATTTCTGCCATGGCCACGTTGGAAGTATGGCATGTTGCTCTGTCTTGTTGGAAATAACCGTGACGCAGTTCTTGATCGTCCAGCTGATTCACAAATTCACTGAAAATGTGTAAGTAAACTTGTGTGTTTACTGTATTTTCAAAGAAGATGGGTCCAATTATACATCTGTCGGGAAATTGCACACCACACTTCCACCTTCAAGGGATGAAGTGGAATCTCTTGGTACACATGTGGATTTTCGGCGGCCCACACCAATCTGCGAGTTCACATAACCGGAGAGATGGAACCAAGCTTCACGTGTGAAACAAGTATAGTCTAGGATTCCTGGATTGTCATGCAACAAAGCTTGCAACCAACGGCAATACATCACGCGCTTTTCCCCATCTGTATTCTTTAGTTCCTGTACGACTGTAACGCAATATGGAAACAGCTTGGCTCTTTTGGCGGCTCTTTGCACAGTTGACTTTGACATCCCTACCTCTTGTGATAATCGACGCAGGCTCTTTTTAGGGGACTGCAAAATACGTTGCCGCACATTCTGTACTGTCTCCTCGGACATCTGTGGACCAGCGCCTCCATGTTCCGTAAGCAACGTTCCTGTTGTTTCGAACTTGATGTATTGATGATTTTGATGGTCTTTTACGGCATCCAATTCAAGGCAAAATTCACGTTGAACTGTCTAATACGATCCCGATATCCAATATTTTTTAACAATGAACACGCGTTCATGTACGCTGCACAGAATCATCCTCGCGATGCAGCGACTCGAGTCAAACTAACGCACGGCAACATGCCAAGCAGCACTTTTCCTGGCGCCACCTATCGTCTTTGTTTTGACATGTGCCCTTCCTTCAAACCTTTCTCGTGTTTAGCATGAAACAAGGTACCCGTATTGTGAATTTCATTTTCTTCTGTACATTTGTTCGGAAATTATAACGTTTTTTTTTCGGGTTCGAAAGCTAGTGGGACGCACTGTACTTTATGGGGAAGAAACATTGACATTACGCAAAAGCGATAAAAAGATTGCAGGCTTTCGAAACATGGGCATAGAAAAAAATAGAAGGGAATTAGCCGTGTTGAAACGAAAACGAATGCGAAGGTGTTAGAATTATTAGCAATAGGGGAACAAAGAAGAATTTTAGATATTGTGAAGAGGAGGAAGAGAAACTGGTTGGGATATTGGCAGAGACGTGCCAGAGGGTATTGGCTATATTATGAGGGACGTGCTAGAGGGTACTGTGGACGGAAAGAAAGGGAGAGAATGAAGAAGACTGTAGTTGAAGGAAGGTATTAAAACAGAAAATTGCTACGTCAACACGAAGAGACTAGCTACGACCATCGCTTGCAGCAAGTAACCTGCAGCAAGTAACCTGCCAATAATAGCAGAATATCAATGATATTGATGGTATGTTGAGCAATACTGACCAAAATAAGAAATTGAAATGAAATCTTTGAGTTTTACGTCCCACTGTAATGCCGGTTAGGCTAAAGGAGACGATGATGATGAGTAATGAATGAAATGGTGGAATGAAGTAAGTGAGAGGAAACAGGAGAACCCCGAGAAATTCCACGCATACGGTGTTTGTCCCCACAAAGTTTACTTGGCGGGGGCTGGGATCGAACCCAGGAGCCCAAGCACCAGAGGTGAACGCTCTACCACTGAGCCACCGTGGCCCATAACCAAAATAAGACAGAGAAAAAAAAATGATAACAATTATAATCAAATCTCTTAATATCTTAGAATAGTTTCAGTGAAAACTGGAAACGACTCAACTGACTATATCTTTTGTGTAAACTCAATTTATATAAATACCTTTTACCTGTGTTATAAATATAAAATGATTTCAAAACTCCAAGTTATATGAAGTGTTACTTGTGAATATGGATTACTAACATCAATTGCCCACTTCGTTGGGTTAAACTAAAATAATAATAATAATAATAATGTAATTCGTTGGTCAGTCACTTTTTACTATTACTAAAGCGCTCTCTGATATCAGCCATTTGGGATCATTTTTAAAAAACTTTTCCTCCCCCTCTCCTAAGCTGCACCGTCAAAGTAATATGACAGAAGCAATCTCAGGTCCGAACCTCGCCTATGTTGAAAATTTGATCGAGATCAGTCTTTTCGGTTCAAGAGAAAAGGAGTCGCAAACATAGTCACTTTCAATTTTATAATATAGACTACCCTTGACTAGCTGGGAGCTCCTCCCCAGACCAGTAGCGTAGAGTGCTATGAGACATTGAGACACTGTCTACCCTTTCAAATTAAAAGAACATAGCTTTAGAATTTCCTTACTAATAAAGACTGATATACATTCCATTTTGAAGAAAAATATAGAAATACCAGGGCCAGCGATAGCTTGGTTAATGAAAATAGTAGTATAGAGTCTTTCTAAATAATTTTATTTTTCAAACCTCGGAAGAAAAAAGTTCTATCTCCATCAAACAGGCTTCAGAGAGACAACCAGGAGACAACAAGAAATATGTCCTAAGCGGCTGAACAATTACACTTGAGAAAGCGGCGCGCGCATGTGGCTGTAGGCTTCTCACTCGCTGAAACAACATAGCAAAGAGACATTGGGCAAAATGTCTCAGTAGCAGTGATGCCATATTAAATCTATTATACTTTTCATTCTTCCTTTCAGATATTCAATCATATTTCAAGAAAAATTATTAAGAAATAGAAGGAAATAAAAACCTAAATTAATAACTGCCTTAAGAAGGTTTTATCGATACAGTAATTCATATAAATCTTTCACGATCTAGGATCAGCTTCTGTCTAGTCACAATACTAGAGTGTATCAACACTAGGAAAGGCAAAAGCAAGAGCATGAGGTTTTGTAGTCTGCTCTTTTGTTGTTTTTAAAATCGTTAGACAAATTTATATTTGAGTTTATCTGAGTTAGTTATTTATTTTGTGCAAATCAAATGATGGGAAATATATTTACTACACCAGTTGTTATTAAATGGCATGTCTAAGCTCTCATATAAAAATTACTATTAACTATAAAAATAGTCAATTTATGACTTTACTTTTTGAATCAGGAATCGTGCAAAGCTAATAGGAAGATTATGTATGAAAGTAAATTATTAATTCAATTTAATATATTTAGTGTATATACCGAGATTTGTCAGAATAAATTTATATCGATATACTGGTTTAATTTAATCGCTAAATAATGTGTTTATCGAAATTAGTTTTCTGTACATTATATATAGTAGCGCAACCTCGCGAAAATAAATTTCTAACGAAATGTTGTTAGGAGTTTCAAATATATATAGTTCCTTTCAAAAATTATTATTAAAAACAGAGTTCCTATAATTTTACTCATTCAGAGGTTTTCATCAGGAAGTAAAATCCTTAAACTCATAATTCTATTAGGTTCTAGATATCGATGCCATATTTTGCACTATGTGTCTGCTCTTTCTAATAATAGATTAAACATGAAATGAAATCTTTGAGTTTTACGTCCCGTTATGTCGGCTGGGCTAAAGTAGACGGTGATGAGAAATGAGTGAAATGGTGGAACGAAGAATGTGGGAGAAAACAGCAGAACCCCAAGAAAACCCCACACACGGTGTTTGTCCACCACAAAATTCACTTGGCGCGAACTGGGATTGAACCAAAGACCCCATGCACTACTGAGCCACCGCGACCACAAATAATATTATATAGTTGATAATTTTCATATAATTGGATATAAAAATGTGGAGTATAAACATGTGGATTTCAGGTTTCAAGAGACGTCAAACTCTCAATGCTGATATGAGGTTTTAATCTGCAAATAATTCCAAAGAAAATAAATAAAATGGTCGGGTTAAACGGAAAAATCCAAAGCTATTGTTATTATGGGATAATGTAAATGGAAAAAAATTCTAACAAGTACGTATTTAAACAGAAGCCTCGGTAGCTCAATAGCAGAGCAATCACCTCTGACGCGTAGGGTCTGTGGTTAGATTCCAAATCCCACCAAGTTGGTTTTATACGGGACATACACTGTGTGTGCGCGTAGATTTTCTCGAGATTCTCACCCACTTTTGTCACTCTACCACTATTATCAAACTCATCACCATTTGCCTTAGTCTCAAAGCACAATCATGGGGCACTGAACTCTCTCTCTCTCTCTCTGTATATATATATATATATATATATATATATATATATATATATATATATCCTGTCTACCCATTGCGAAACTTAACGCTACGCTACTGCCCCACACCCTGCGTTTGCTCGGCTTATTGCCTCGCATCTCTTATGTACCAGCCTTTGCTTCAACAGTGAATTTCGTGCATTTGCTCTCAAATTTCCTGAATTTGCCCACCTCGGGTCTTCGCTCCTACACCACTCCTTTGCTAGGCCACATTCTCGCACCTCTTAAACCCACAGTTCTAATGAATTTAATTTTCTTTTCCTATTTCAACTATTTAAATGATATGGTTTTGTATCACCAAGAAAACGCCCATTTAAATAACATGGGAATTTTTTCATCCTCCTTTAGACCCCTTAAAAACTAAAAATATTTACTTTTGGCAATTTTCCAGTGGGTTAGTCGCAAAAGGCTACGAACATGCCCAATTTCATCATTCTAATCGTGCCAGAATTGCGTAAACACTTTAGTGTTAGAAGGCATCCCATATAAATAACATTGGAAAGAATTTTCAGTTCGCCATAAAACCGCTCTAAATTTGAAAATTTTTACTTTTACTGGTTTACTTATGTAATGCTAACGACAACGTACAACCATACCGACTTTCAAGTATTTTTTTTTGTATTCCAATTAGCACTACCAATTTGAACTACCTAAAATAAGAGATTACAGGTTGAAAAAAGGGCTCATTTAAACAAGATGGGGAATTTCTTCATCTTTTCTTTACACCCTTAAAGTTTAAAAATATTCACTTTTGGTAATTTTCCTGTGGGTTAGTCCCGGAAAGGTACAATGATACCAAATTTCAACTTTCCACGTCAACCGGAAGTACCCCTTTAATTTATGTCAGTTCATGTAGTTTTATTGTAATATAACGTTATATAGCTCAATCCTCGATGTGCCGTATACCTAAAGAGGCTAAACGTTATAGGCTAAACAATTATAATTATCAACGTATAAGCATCCGCCCATGAAATCAAACTTGCGGTCACATGCACTAAGTTTTGGTCAATGTCGTGAAAATGTGATTTCGATATTAATTTTATGAGCACACATTAAATATGTATTTCCAACGGATGCTTGAGTCTCGGATCCAAGACCATAAGTAGTAATTGCATGACTTGGCCTAACTTTGGACTTTGACCCGACCTTTGTGACGTCATAGGTCAAAGGTCAATGACCTTGGCCCAGGGTCAATGCCGAGGGGTACCTATGACCACCCCCTCTAAATTTTGGCAGGGGTACATTGGCCCACCCCCTAAATTTTGGCAGGGGTACATAGGACCACCCCCCTTAAATTTTGGAAATTGCCAAATCTAAAAAATTGGTATGGTAGCCTAGGACGATAGTATGTACCTCTATCAGTATTGGGTGTCTATGTCGTTCCCTTTCATGGGTAAAAAATTGCAAAAAAAATTCAAATTTCGGGGGTTTTTGACCTAATTTATCCCCTTTGATGAGGTATTATTACCCTATATGGTTATATAGACGTATACAGGGGTCCATTACCTTTCACAAGACATGGGTATATTAATGCACCTCTTGAAAAATTTGGGAGGGGTACCTCGGCCCACCCCTTAAATTTTGGAAATTGACCAATTTAAACATTGGGTACTATAGTACAGGACCCTAATATGTATTATGATAAATTTGGGTGGTCCACCTCATTTCCTTCTAGGGATACAAAATTGCCAAAAATATAAACGTAAGCAATACGTTATACCACGTCTTTGGTTTTTGGTCGATTTTATCCCCGTTGATGAGGTGTTATTATCTTATATAGTTATATGGTCATGTATAGGGGTCCATTCCTTATCATAAGATATGGGTATATTTGTGCACCCCTTTAAAAATTTGGGAGGGGTACCTTGGCCCACCCCCTTAAATTTTGGAAATTGCCCATTTTCAACATTTGGTATTATAGTACTGGACCCTAACATGCATTATGATAAATTTGGGTGGTCCACCTCGTTCCCTTTTAGGGGTACAAAATTGCCAAAATTTTAGTACAACCACGTCTTTGGTGTTTGGTACATTTTATCCCCCTTTGATGAGGTCCTATTACCTTATATGGTCATGTATAGGGGTCCATTATCTATCATAAGACATGGGTACATTGGTGCACCCCGGGAGGGGTACCTTGGCCCACCCCTTAAATTTTGGAAAATGCTCAATTTAAACATTTGGTATTATAGTACAGGACCTCAATATGTATCATGATAAATTTGGATGGTCCACATCGTTCCCTTTTAGGAGTACAAAATTGCCAAAAATATAAACGTAAGAAATATGTTGTACCACCTGTTTGGTTTTTGGTCCATTTTATCCCCTTTGATGAGATTCTATTACCTTATATGATTACAGGGGTCCATTTCCTATCATAAGACATGGGTATATTGTTGCACCCTTCTTAAATTTTGGCAATGGGGGTCCACTGAAATTGTCCAATTTAAGCATAGTACAGGACCTCAATATGTTTCGGTGGTCCTATTGTCAAAATTTTAAGTACAACCACGTGTTCGGTTACTGACTCAATCTATCCTATTTGATAAGGTTGTAAGGTATGGACGGGTATCTCCTTTCAATTTGGTAGGACCCTTCGGGTGTAGTACAGTCACGTGGTCGATGATTTGGTTTTGATGCGCGACGAGGTCCCTGGTCAATGTTCTCTAGGAATTAGGTGGAAACTTTGCCCAGGGTTCTCGTCTTATATCGCACAGTTCTTTAGGAGAATCTGATAACGTTGTATGTGGAATGGACAATAAAAACACATAAATAAGCATAAATTGTATTTTATTCATTTTTTTCTGGTTTCTTCTTTTTCTTTCTTATTGACAATGTTTGTATATTGAGCTTGGTTTCTTCATTAGACCGCCTCCTCTTCTTGATTGTAATGATTTGTTTCCATGTTTTGCAGCATAGCACCCGTTTGCAAAGCTTCCTATTGTGAATTCTGTAAAAAAGAACTCTATGTGGGTAAAACTGAAGAAAGAAAGAAAAGGAAAACTATTCGGAGGTAGGGATGATGACTGAAAAACAAAAGCAACACATATGATCTTTAAAAACAGAATATTATTTTATTGTCACGTTCTTGTCAATAATTCATTTCACGGAAAACTGAAAATATTTATTCATTAAATGTTTCCTATTACTATTCTGAATACATCGTGAATTTTTAAATTGATACCTCTCTAAATATTGACCGGGCAATAACCTAGCCAGCCCGGACGGTTCCGCAGCCTCTAGCATGTCAGTATATGCTATTAACTTACATCATTGTATATACATATACTCTATACTATTAGTAAAAACCGAACAGGGATGAATCTCAAGGATTATCCGCAAGAAAATCTTTGGAGATTCAGAATTGTCATTAGGGATGCGCACGAGACGAATCGAGACAGGATTTTTCTGACAACATTTGGGTCGAGACACGGCTCTTTCAATAGTAAAATATACATTTTTCGAGTCGAGACATCACCTTTACCCCACATTTTCGAGACGAGACAGCCACAAATCTTGTCTTGTGCGCATCCCTAATTTTCATTTGGAAGATCATGAGACAGTTTTATTTTATATTATTAGGTTTTAATTTTATGTATTATACGCCAAATGAAGTAAAATGTTCCTATTACTTTATTTACAGTATAATATATTCCTAACATGTAGAGAAACAATTTGTAGCTATTATTATCAGATTTGCTTTATGTCTGTTATTTTTAGAAAAAAATAGCATATTATTTTAAAGACTGCTACACAGAGAGCTTGTTGAAATGGTATTCCTGTCCTTTACTAATTTCCATGCTAACATTCATGGTAACAAGGATTCGAGACACTTTTGGTTGGATTCAGATAGTAATCAGAAAGTAAGGGACAGGAATAATTCATTTTTATTTTCTGTAAAAAAATCATTACTAACACATTAATTAAATTGACAATGCTTGTGTTTTGAAACAATGTGTTGTTAAACGAAATTTTTATAACTATATTCGGTGGTATTCTATAACTTTTCCTTAATGATACAGGTATTTTGACGCATTCCTTTTAATCTTTAACAAAAATAAAGGGTAACATAATAATAAACTCTCTATCGCCAAAATCCTTCTTTTTTTTTTTTGATAATTGGTAAATACGGTGAATACATAACGGTTAAGAATCGTAAACATAATTGAAATATTTTGATTTACCGAAAACTTATTGGAATTTATATAAAATAATGATAATCATGCATGTATATGCTTCTGGGGATTTCTTTAACATTCTTACAGTACTACATAGAGTCTAGGAGTACGTGTAGTATCACATGCGTATTACCATGTATTTTTTTGTCAAATGTTATTGTAAAGATTCTTCGCACCTGACTCGATTTTGCTTTTTGAACAGATAACGCTTCATAATTCATAGTGCTATCCAGTGACGGGAAACACGTTTAAGAGAAGCTGACATGGGAACCTTTTTATGTTTACCAAAATGTAGTTTAATAGGTTACGAACTCTGAAACAGTATAGTTAGGCTCGGATAGATTCGGTCCCCCGCAGCTACACCTTGTCTATAACGTAATAATATCAGGCTCAGACCATAACATATCCACACAGTCTTCTAATGTGTTACGAATAATCAGCTGTTGGTGGGGATGTCTGTATTGGAGCAACGTGTGAAGTGAATTGATTGCCTAGAGCTGAGCCTATTAACAACAGCACTAGCTGTATGAAGCCTGTGTTTATTTATAGGCAAAAAACGAGTTTATTCAATTACAGGATTACAAGATCTGCCCCCTGTCCTTGCATCCGCACTCTGCCTCTTATAATATACTTTTATACTACCAATTGAGACATTAGAGAAAAAAATCATACGCAGATGCAATTTTTCCCCAACCGATATTGGCTATTTTTCAACGAACTTGAAAAATTCGTCACTGAACTCTCCTCGTATGTTTGTGTGTGTGTGTGTTATTTGCGAATTTTTCAAATTTGAGCAATCTATTCGTTAGAGCATCAAAAACTATCAGAGAAACTGATGGAATTTTTGGCATCACTCTTACCGTTCCGGAGATATTGGACAAAAAGTCTAATTTCGGGAAATTTAAGGAGCCAGATCTCGGGAACTGTAAGTCATAGATTATATTTTGCCTATTTTTAAATTTTGAGCCCTCTATTTTGATCACATGTCTGTGTAAAACATATCGTAGAACTTCTTAACAGGTACCATCCTTGGTATAAACTAAACACTTTCTTATCACTCCCGATCAGGGATTAATTCAGGAGGTAGCCCGGGGGAAATCTCTCTCCCGAAGAAAATTCATTGGCCCCCGGAGACACTCCCAAAATTTCAACCTCAAAATGTAGAAATTACTTCATCCAAACACCTCTCCTCCCAGGAGTTCTCCCCCCCTTCCGGGGTGAATATGTCTGAATTCAACACTGCTCCCGATTACATGCTTCCTGTGCCTTGTTGATGTGCGTCCTTGCGAACTCTAATTCAGCATGATTATATGCATCTGTTAGTTTGACCTGCAAAGCAGAACAAATAATAACAGTACAGTTACAGGTCTCTGCACTGCATTCCAGATCTAAAGTTGTTTTCAGGTTTGTTGCAGCAGCGAACGGGCTTGAAGCGTTAGCTTCAATAATAATCGAAACATTTTCGTAGTCCGCTGTTGCTTTCGGTCTAGTCAGCTTCTGTTTAGTATGTAATCCCTATTCCCATTCTACTTCGAATCGTTCAATTGAATATCTTACTTTTTTAATATGTAGGTTCATGGCTCAAGCAGAATGCTTTTTAGGTGTTCCAGCTTTCCATATGCAAATACTCTCCCTCTACTTATAAGAGACAAATAGCCTACCATTTTTTAATAAAAGCAATTAGCCATGGACAGCAAATGTTTCTTTTTAAAGTTCATTCTGGCAATGCTCTTAGAGCATTCTCAACTGCTTTTTTAGTCTTCTATGTACTACGAGGTACAAGTATAAACTTTCAAGAATTTCCTTTCCCTCTCGATATCTCTTTCGACTCTGGTCCCACGAAAGCACCTACTACCTCGTCTCCAGTGGTATTTCCCGGTCTTCCCCTCTTACGCAACTATGCCATGAATTTATTTTAAAAGCATTACATTCTAAACGTAAAGAATTTTTAATTTTGAAAATAGGGTTTAACCAACAGCCACAAATACCATTGCCACGCCCCAGTGAAAAGGTTGAGCATGTAAGCTCAATGGTATAAGCTAATTACGATAATGATTGCTGATAACTAATAATACTAGGTAATAATTAGGGACAGCTGTATAGCGGGTTCCTAAAATCCTTTGTGAAGGAAAATCTCCCGTAGGAACTAAATTAATCACACTGTGGACTTGTAAGGTGTTTTGAGTTTTACGCCTCGTTCAGTAGCGAGGTTATATGAGACGTTGACCTTCTGATTAACGTGCAATCCGAACCACATGAGCTCGCGCCGGGAGTTGAATGCGGGTATCCCAAGCCAAATGCTCGTACGCTAACCGCTTAGCCACGAAGGAGCTCTGCTGAGGACTTGTGTAGGCAACCTTATAAAACTTGAACATGTGAGAAACATTCTACCACAACAGAATGTCAGTAAATACATTTTTTTTCACATGGCAGAGAGCACACAGTTCACAATGCACTACTTGCATTCAACATAGCCTTTTAAAATGTTTAGGCTGAACAAGGACTTTATCAGCAGCAATTGTGGCTAGAGTGCGGCTTTCAGTCTTGCAATTCCCCAAGTGTTTTACATGCAAGCACGCTTCTGAACTTTAATTATCTACCCGGAGTGTTAGAAGAATCCTTCATAGAGCTGTAAAAATTCATCATTATAAGATGTAGCTGGTGCAAGAGTTAAGTAAAAGAGAGAGGCTGAAATATGAAGAAATTTATGTAGTGATATTCTGCAGAATATCCCTTCGACTTCTATTTTAATCTGAAGTGATGGTGCTCATTTTCACTTGTCCGATACTCTAAATAAACAAAATTTCCTCTAGTGAGCTGCGGATAACCTTCAGAATTTTCATCTGCAGTTCTCGAGTGGCGGTGTGGTTCGCTATTTCCCATTATGGTGTTTGAGGTCCCTACTTCTTTGATAAACATGAAGTCATTACAGAGACTTTTGTTCAATATTATCGCGGGCCTGAACTTTTCTTGTACCGAAGTTGGATGACTTATTTTAAGATCATGACCTACAATATATCTGCTTTCAACAAGATGATACTACGACCTAAATCTCTTGTCCTTGAATGGAAATTCTAAAACAAATGTTTTCTGATCATTTTGTCTGTGGGGTAATACGAGTGAGGCTCGTAGATGGCCTGATTTCACACCGTGCGATTTTTGTATGTGGGACTACCTCAACGGACAGGTGTACATGCATCGTCTTCAAACTATCGATGAACTGCAGTCTGAGATTGCTGAAGAAATAAACTTTTCCCATGGAATATGACTCGCGATCATGATTAGCTTGCGAAACAGGCTCTCAATATTTTGAAAACGGAGTTGAGTATTTGAAAGGTGTTATTTTTAAAACTGATTGAAACAATATTGCATTCTACGTACTGTCAAAAAAAATTAACTGTATCTAGCTTTATTATTCATCCAGGCATTTTTAAAATGTCAATACGCCTTATTCTGTAATTTCGCATTGTGTTCATTGGACTTCTATATAACTAAAATTTTGGGAAAATGTTTACTCTTCATTAACAAAATGTTTGTCGTACAAGAATTTAGTTCAGCAACAAGTATCAAACAATGATAGAAATAAAATGTTACATCTAGAATTGAATTTCCCAAATCTAAATAAATGACAATAGACTATTTCCTGTGGTGTTTGGTAGAGCGTGAGATCGTTCGACAACATTTATACATGAATCATCGAGCTACTAGTCGCAGAAGGAGTACCAGTACTAGATGACACTACAAGATAAGAAATACCACGCTTAGCTCCTAAAATGTGTTGGAATACGAAATCAACTGTACCTAACACAGTCCGTTGTGGTTGCTGGTTACAACTTCAAAAGAGGGGAGTGGATTCTACATACTTTTGCTGTCATGCTATTTTTAAAATCAGTTTGTATGACTGCTATCACCAACATGCAGGATGAGAAAGTTAAAATGGTTGTCTATTTCAGTAATGCAAGCTTTGGCTACCTCATGAGAACAGAATTGAATATTGCATTTCAGTGGTTGCCAAGTGGCGGCCCGCAGACCAGATTCGGCCCGCTAATGGAATTGAATAATGTGTGATTTGTTAACTTTTTTAACTCCAGACGTAAGAGGCAGTGTGTAGCTGACCATCAAAATATATCTGAATCGCGACTTGATTTTTAATTGTGAAAATATTTTCGTAACATTTCAGTTACCAAGGCCATGCTGCAAGTTGACACTGGACAGATTGTTTGAAAAAAGGAAGTATCATATTGGTACTTTCAAGTGTTCGTTCTTTAGGCTTTAGTTGGCCTACTCACAAAGAAAGCAAGATACGTAGAACAACGAAGATTCAGAAAATGTACAATTTACACACATTCAGTAAATTCTGGCTTCAGAATGAAAGGAAAGTGAAAAAAGGTCCCCAGGTTTGATTCTTATTATGTCCTGATTTATGGTGCGTTAGAAACTGTCCATCATTATTCAATATATATGGAAATGTCGATGAATGTGTCTCGCTTTGTGTGTTTATGCTCCAACATAGCTCTGAAGCACCTGAAGCAATTTCAACCAATTTGGTGTACATATGACTTAAATCTTAAAAACAATATTGTAGAGGTGAATCTGAAATGTTTTCCATAAACCTATTTAGCTCGTGTCAAAAACGGACATTTCATGTGGTAATATACCAAATGCTTATTTTTCATAATATGTCACTCAAGGGAGTATGTAAACCCCCATGCATCCCTGGGTACTCCTTTGGATAGACAAACAGTTTCTATATATTAATCCGCATCTTTTTCGTCTTTGTTTGTGAAGATAAACCCAAGGAAAACATGTAAGGATAAACTAGTGCGGGAGTCGATCGGCACTACTTAAATTGTGCAACAAGAATGCTGACTGATCATCTATGTTAAAGGGTCCTAAGTATTTTAATTTCCTGTATGAAATGACTATCACATTTGTTGAAAATTTTTAATCAGCGTACAATAATTGTTGGTGGAAAGCAAATTGAAGTTACTAAATTAGGTTGTAGTAAACGTAACACTCATTCTTAGTTAGTATAGCTCCACTAATTCACCTTGTAGAATTAATGCTTCTGAAACAAATAATAACGATAATAATAATAATAATTGTTATTATTTAAAACATCCTACATAAGTATAGTTTGTAGAAAACCTTCTAAAGCGTGACAATATATGTTTAGCTTACCATAGATAAATTTCTTAGCCTTTACATTGATATGACTTGCCCTTCACTAGGAAAAAATATCGTTTTTCTCTAAGTTACTTAGAAAGAACACTATTGTCTAACAGTCTTTTACCTTACATATAGTTAGTTTCTTCTTATCACTAAATAGAGGTATCAACTAGTGTAAAAGGTTGAACCTTTTTGAACACGAGATGACCGTAGTGTCCCAAAAATGTCAGAGTATATGGGTCGGAGCGGGTTAAGCTTAACGTCATTTGACAGGTGACATTTGATGCTAATAGAGTGCAAAAGAAGATGTTTTGCAATCAGATTTATGGTATTGCGCCATGAAAGTCATGAACTTCCAACAAAACTGAGTCTCAATTTAAATTTTGTTTCAATAAAGGCGCGAATGATGCGCAGGTTTGTAAAGAAATTGTGTATGTTCATGGGTACGATAAGTTATCAAAATCAAACGAAAGGTTGTTCATGACAGGTCAAGAAACTAAAGACGTTTCAGGTGTTTTCATTCTAGAAATATTGATGTCCAAAATTCCACTCACAGAAGGCGAAATTAAAGAAAACATGTATGCTAGTCTGCTTTTGGTGAAAGTCAAGCAAGACTGGTGTGTTAAAAGTCATGACATTATCACTGACATAATCATTCATCACCAAACGTGATAAACCATTTGGAGAAAGCTGGCTACAGAAAAGAAGCTCAACATATGAGTGCCACATGATCTAACTAAAAACATTTACTCAATCGAATTTCTATCTATGCATCTTTACTGAAATATAACGAACTGAAGCTATTTTGGAAACAATCTTATCCCCCATATCTGGTTTCTTTACAAAGCTCTTTAAAGTTGATTAGCTAAATCCTTAACTCACTGCTATTTTCAAAATTTGAATTGCTTTATAGATTTTGACGGATTTTAGAAGAAAACTGAATATATCTAGATTGAGAAGAAGCAACGCTTCTGCAGATGCTTTCGAAAATTGCGGGTAAGAGATGAGAAAGTATTTTTTGTGATATTTATAAAATTTTGTGCTTTTGGTGTCTAGAGCCAGTTGATTCTTCTATAAATTTAAGTGACAAGACAACAAATCTCCTGAAGTTGACATTAGACTTGAATGGAACTATACGTGTGAGAAGCACAGTGTTGTTGGACAAGAGAAATCGAAAGTAAACTTTATGATTATATAAAAGAAGATTGCCTACCAATTCAATCTACCAGAAAAAGAAAAAGAATATCCTGCGGGGAGAAATCTGTGGCATGGAGCAGTGTAGATCGAGTTCAAGGATTTCCGAAATGAAAAGAAAATTGTTCATATAAATATCAATAATAAAATTTTATGTGTACCGTTCCAACCCCCACCAAAGACCATTACATAATCACTGTCCTAGCCGTTTACGATTGCCATCTAGAGTCCTTATCGTTTACAATTGCAGATCTATTTTTCATAAATGTGACAATCAAATGCAAGAAACTTTCCCGGTTATTCTATATACTCAGAGAATCACACACCTTTTATTGGCAACACTCATTAGCCGATATCAACTCACATAGCATGAGTCAAACTTTTCCTGCTTGCCGATTGCGTGGAGCCGTGAACGATAACCATGTCATGTATCAAATTTGTCTGCAATTTCAGGAACACGTTTTCAAGGGACGCTTTCACACTGTTCCTACGGAGTTCATCAGAACTGCTGTTTGTCAGCGTATGCGGGGTTCATTTTTCAATGTTGTCACTGGCACGAAATTTTACAAACTGATAACAACATATAGTGTGTTTAGTCACCACTCTTGGTCCAAATGCACTGTTTGTATTTCGCAACAAGTTATGAAGAATGTTCCAACTTGAACTCTTAAAAAGAAAACACCAGTTGCATTTATGAGCTTTCCATGGCGTGCTTTCATGCATTCCTGTTCAACGACAAGAGTCCTGTTTTTTTTTCAATTATTCAATTAAAATCAATCGAAAGCGAGAGATTGAAGTTATTCTTCCTACAAGCTTAAAAACATGTTAAAATCAATTTGATTTTGACACAATATGAGGCTTTCCCAAATTCGCAATGCTGGAAGTCAGTCAAAAGTGAGGTCTAAGTTTATCACCTTACTCGTACGATTAAAAAGTACACATTCCACCAGTGGTGTAGGCAAGGGAGAGTGCCAGGCTTCAACCTTCAATACTTGAGATGATACGGAGAAATAATTATTTGTTATATTAAGATATGGACGGAAAAGTCATGCGTGCTTGCAACGATTAAATTGAATGCCCCCTGTTGAAATATTCCATAACACAGGGCTGCAAATTGAAAAAAAGTTGGTGTTGTTTTTTGATTAATAGGTGAACTTAATTCTTTGTTCCTAGCTGATTACGAATAATGAATTCGTTTTTCCCTGTCACGTAAAGTTTTCTTACAAATCAATGTCAAAATTTGGGGCTTCTTCCGTATTCAATACTACTTTATTATACCTTATTTCTTACCTTCTAGCAAACTAAAGAGCTTATTATGCTAAATAACTGAACATGTTTTGTTTAATGTAAATGCATACAGACAAAGAAAAGAATAGAAGATTCTCTACACATACAGATTACTACATATATACATATAATATGAAAATATATACATAAATATATACGTTGTAAAACTGAAATCAACACAGTCATATAACATGCTTATTTTTCACACATTTTTGGTACGCTTTCTCCTATGAGTTTTCCTAATTTTCTTGTGATTTTCTTCTGAAGTCTCTTTGTGCAATGTCCAACAGTAGTCAGTCATCATGCTAACACTTCAAAGTCCCTGATACCTTTTCTCCATATCCCTCGCCTTGGTGGAACCTTTCGTCTTGTTCCTAATTTAATTCTCCAAGATTTGATGGAAAGTGATCAAGATGAGAATGCAAAAAATGCAACTTGAGATCCATGTTGCAACCCAGTTCTTGAAATTAACTAACTAACATATTCTCAACAACTTCTCTTTAATCAGCACTTTTGTGGTTCCCCAGGAAGTTCACCGCCACGCTTTTAAATGCTATCCAAGCATCGCTTTCAGCATTAGTCATTGTTGCCTCGAAGTTTTTATCCTTCATTAACTTCCTAATGTCTGAACCAACGAAGACACCTTCTTTCACTTTGGTGCATGAAAGTGAAGGAAATTTGTTGCATATGAACTTGAAACAATCGCCTTATTGTCCAGTGCCTTAACAAATTTTTTCTTCAATCCTAATTTTGTGTGAAAGGGAGGAAGTATAACTCTCAGGACTGATTAAATTTTGTTGAATGATGTTTTTTTTATCCCGCGTTCAGTGTTTTCCGTAATGAACACTGTTTCCTTCCCAGTGGTCATTTGGTGCCCTACTATCCCACTCGCAGATGTAACATGGCATTTTTGTATACCCACCTTGTTGCCCAAGTACAATTCTCAAAATCTTCAAATCTCCACACACCACCCAACCATGTACCTCGTATTTAATTGTATTAAGAATAAATTGCACATTATCATATGTTTCTTTCAGTGATACAGAATGAGCAATAGGAACTGAGGGGAACTTATTTCCTTTATATAATAAAACAAATTTTAAACTTGTTTTATTCGAGTCAATGAATAACCTCCAATCACTAGAAAGGCAAGGGAAATTTAACTTGATCAACAAATCTGACACATCACGACAGAACCTTCTTTTGAAAACTACTGCACAAATTCTTTTTCCCGATGTCTGTGCCAGGAAAATGTTGTTTCACAGCCCAGCAAGTTCTTTTCGCTAAGTCTGGTACCAAGAAGTTCAGCAGATTCTTTAGACAGATTTAGGTCTCTACCTAGATCATTGAGCTGGCGTTGAGTGAGTGGTCACGAGATCCGCTAGGGGGTTGTAAATTTCATCTTCTATTTCCCTATTTTCCACTGAATCACTGTACGAATTAGGATCACTTACAAACTCAAAACTTGATGGTGTCGGAACCGGCAAGTCTAGGCTGTGAAGCACAGGTCTCATTGCAGAGGGAATATTGGGATACACTATCGTTGTCTTGTTTCAAGTATTGTGTCCTACAATTTCACAGGAACAGAAGTAGCAATCGTCACTGTGGTTTTTGGGTTCTCTCCACATCATTGTTACTGCGAATGGCATAGATGACCGCTTTCCAGTACTCCAGTTCAGTAACGATTCCACACAAAATCTTCACAGATTGTGTGGAGTCCACGATTTATCTTGATCTCCAAGTTCCATACGGAAGTATGCGAAATATGCCCTTCTTACAAAATCTGTAATTTTCTGTCTGTGTTTGTGTGGAACAAATTCACCACAGGTGTAACAAATCTGGTCTAGTCTTACAACCACGAGATGCCATGGCAACACAGTTTTCAACGAACTACAAAAGACAGTTAGTGTAAAATATTAACATTTCATACCATTGAAGCAAATCTAAGATTTGCGATAATTAAAAATGAAATTTATTTGAAATGAGATAACAAGGTTTGATATAGAAATATTTTAAATATTCATGCAGGCAACATTTTAGTTAATTTAATTAATATAACCTTTCCTCATTTAAAACACATTCATTTTTATTACCGCCTGGATAATTTCACAACGTACTGGTGACATCTAACGTCTATCAGTTGAATAACGCTTAAACATGCATACCGCAATCAACATATATAAATCGTGAATTGTAAGAAATTCTTACGTGATATGAGAAAACCAGTGCCAGTTTCGGTTTCAGCATGTTCAAATACATATAAAACACCCAAAATTATAAAAACAACAGAACCTATGCAGCCCTGTGTAATCATTCTATTTTGGTGGAATATTTTGTTTTCTGAGGAATTCCAACCATTTCTTCTGCTTAGAGTTGAAATAGGTCAGTAATGTGATAAAGCAAGCCATTTTAAATAAAACACGTCTCTGAAACTTTGTTTGAAAGCAAAAAGCTTTGAGTTTTATGAAACATAGTATTTGTTTTGTTCCAGCTTAAAGATTTACTCCTATAGTTTCGCGTTTTAATTAGTGAGATGAAGGAAAAGTATCGCTTGCTACTTCAAGCATAGCATTACTGGTTGTAATAATAATAATAATAATAATAATAATAATAATAATAATAATAATAATAATAATAATAAAAAAAAATACTAATAACTATTATTATTATTATTATTATTATTATTATTATTATTATTATTATTATTATTATACTAATAAAGCACTTCTAGAGCAGCAATAACATTTTCTTTATTATGCAAACTTGTCAAAAATATGCCTTCTGTCTTCATCGGATGTTGGCTATCTTTCTAAAACAATTTATTTTTGCTAGTTCTGCTAGAATTCCAGTGGTTAGAAGGATGGCTGTCCTTGTAACCTGCCAATCAACTCCACAACCAGTTTCAACCCTTCTTATGAATGGACTGCTGAGTTCCCTGCAAATAATTTTACTTCTGATGCTGATGTCTCGCGGTATCACACTGAAGAATTCTTCCATCTCAATAACTTACTTCAAGTTAGCTTTACAGAGACAATCCTTTCTTATTGACGAAGTTCTTCAGCTTGAACTCTCGCGCTCCCTTCAATAAATCCTGCCTACTTTATGCACCCTCTTCCCGCTCGTTGTTCACACGTGTTTATGTTTGACTCATTTTACGATTTCGGATGGAACATGATGTCTTGAATCTTAAATACTACTACTACTACTACTACTACTACTACTACTACTAATAATAATAATAATAATAATAATAATAATAATAATAATAATAATAATAACCTCATTTTGGACAATTTATTTTTATTTCCATAAAGACTTCTGCATACCACTATAGTGCAGCATTATTAGTATTAGTATTAGTATTAGTATTAGTATTATGATACACCAGCTTTGTTGAAACTACAGCTTCTACTAATACTAATACTAATTCAAAACCTCTTTGTCACAACATTCGTAATATTTGTCAGTTGAATAATCATAGGAAACAGCTTAATTTTAATTTACATTCTTGGCTCTTTGTAAATCAGTTATAAATTGTTTAAATTTTGCTTATGTATTTTTTCATTATATATTTTTAAATACAGTATTTTAACAGATCATTTCTGTCAATAGCTTGCTTGCATCCACTTGATCGATTTTCACACTCCTGTCGTCCAGGTTAGAAATCACTCATCCAGAATGTTTGTAACTATTTGGTTTTTTACATGAACAGTTTACCTAACTATGCGAATCATGAGGAAGGCTATCTTGTGGCTAAATAGCTAGTAAAACTATGATACACATTAAGCTGTAGATCATATTACACATTAACGAGTTAAGTTTCCGTAATTTTGATATCACATTAAGCTGTAGATCATATTTGATATATCGTCAGTATTTTAAAGATAAATAAAAAATGCTAGCAAGCACACGAATAAGCAAATGAAAAGCCCTAGCCGCTTGTCTAGTGGATAGTGTGTGTGCGTTTGGCGTATGTGGTTCCGGATTGGATTCCTAGTGTTAAGTCAGCTCAAGCCTTATCGGTACTATCATCAGAAGGAAATAAAAGTCCTATCAATAAGTTTGAATTAAAATTTTCACTGTTAACCTGTTTGAAAGTCTCTTCTCTTTTAACAATTAAAATAGTTCTATTAATTAAAAGGAATAGGACATGTGCCTTGGTCCTAGTGTACTTATTCAACCTTCAGTATGAAAAAAGCAAACTAAAAACTTAGAGTTTACCAGCATAATGGAGATTCTTATGTTCATAACATTATTCGAGCGTAACACGAAGAGCATCAGAATTTGGAGAAAAAGAAATGCATTTATAAAAGGTAATCGAAAAAGAAAAGAAAGACATAGAAATGGTATGCATCATAACGAAAATATGTCTGCTTACACAAAAATGGTCTGGAAAATCGAATACGTTTCATAGCGTTAAACCAAAGAACAAAACAACTTGGGTTCGAGAGAGAGATGGTACCTTAATATTCTGAAACAGGCAAGACACAGATAGTCTTCCAAATAACGTTATTGAGACACAGGTAGATTTAAACATAACGTTATTACCTTGGTGACTAACTACAGACACATCTCATATTGTCTCGCTGCTGAAAGGGACGTTAAACTCAAAATCAACTCAGCTACAGTACCAAAGTAAAGGATATTCCGGCGAATAACGTTATTCAGAGATACCATTTTAGGAGTTACGCTGACTAATAACGTTATTTACCATGCGCAGAAATGGATTAGGAAACGGAAAAGGAAAATGAATTGCATATATTGCGCATAGAATTAAGTTATCCACTCCTTCATTACATTCCATTTTTGAGACGATCCCCAATCAGGGAAAAGTGGTAAAAGGTTTACCCACATCAAAGAATCCCTGCTTCAATCGCATATGAACTTGGTGAACTTTTATTTCTGGTCTTTTTTCTACTTGTTCTCATTCTCGTTTTAATTGACAAATAGTTGTATTGGTCTTTGTCACATCCCGATTCGAAAATCGCCGTTTCGGTCTCCGTCTCGTCCCGATAGTCTCAAAACAATTTTTGTGTGAAATAAAGAAAAATGTATAGAATAAGCAGTAATTTTTATAATCTGTCGTTTTCTCTTATTTTTTTACATTATTCTTTATTGCAGAATGATTGTAGTATATATATCCCTTCATCAAATGAGTGCTGTTTTTGCTTTCTGTGCGTGTGATTACAGGTTCGATCCCATGTGTAGCGACGTACACAGGAATTTGTCAAGAAAAGTTCAATCTCCAAAGTTTTAATTCCAGGTGTTTGTGAACATATCTTAACATTGTAAATTTTTAGTTTTGCATATTATCAAAGGTGAGTTAAAAGCTTCAAGCACCTTATGTACACCGATATCTATGAAAATACGAAACCTTCAATAAAAATCTAAATTTAGGATCTGATCTCCTTCTAAGCAGTAGATCTACACTGTTGAGACCAAAATGAATCAATGCTCTTCAATTTCACGAAAACAACTTATAGATGGAACCAAAATGCATTGAATTGCAGCACCATGCAAACTTTACGCTTGAAATTTTAATTTATCATTCATTCTTCTCCTTCTTTTTCTTCTTTGATTGATGTATTCACCATAGAATATTACATTGACAAATATCGGTAAATTACTCCTACAGTAAATTACTCCTGTTTGAAACGCCTTATTAGCGTTTCATTCTTTTAAATTTAAGCTGGAAGGTTTTTTTTTTTTTTTGGTCGTTGGAAAAATAATAAGGAAGTAACTTTGTTTAGACACCGCATGCTTTCTGGAATTAAGTGAATTATAATGCTAATATTTGTAGTGAGTACTTTCGACTCCTGACCGTTTTTAAGAATATAGCGCCTACCTACTTACAAAGATAAATAAGAAAAATTAGAGCAATCTTCCTTTATTTAGTATTTTATAATTCTTCTTTTCTTAATGGTTACGTATTTTCGTACTTTTATCATTCTTGTGCAAAAAGTAATTATATCGATCACAGGCAATGTAAAATTGTGGTAGATAACATTGTTTCCATGGTTTTCTGAGTGTTCTCACATTCTCTTTGAGATTATTATTCTACAGATGTTTCCATAATACGATTCACACTTTTATCAATCATCCATCTCCTTTGGCCTACAAAGCATAATTGTGAAACGCAAAATTCAGTAATATTTAAACAAATGTATTGATGACAATACAAGCATTAAACTGGTCAAGCAAGCAATTTCTAGGTTCGTAATGAATGTAGATCCAATCACAAACAGAAAATACATACGTAAATTTGTAAGTAAGTACTGCCGATATTTTTAACTTTGCATAATATTAAATTGACTTCTCATGATTGTTCCCTTATGGTTAAACGAGACTATACACAGTATAATGGTTGTGTTAATTCAACTGAATTTTAACACAGGGCAGTGGTTTCAGCGTGCCTATCACTATGCGATGTTACTTCAACACAGAGCCCGCGATGTTGCCTTTTAACACATGAGGTGTGTTACGTTTTTAACACACAACCGGTGTTGAGCGGTGTTAAACTCTGATGTGTTAGTATTTTCGGTATTGATGCGACATCATGTCAGGGTCGGTAGTGTGTGGAAACGTTTTGAGTGTTACTTGTGGCGGTGTTGTACCAACATGCAGAAAATAACACAGTGTGTAGTGTGTTAATTATTATGTTTTAATATTACACCATGTCATGTATCAATATAACACGGTCTCTGTGTTATTTCAACATCAATTTTTTATTTCAATACACAATCTTTGTTATAATTCAAGGTCAAAGCCATATAAGTTACACCGTTCTGGTGTTAATTCAACATTCCCTGTGTAAAATTCGAAGTCAGAGCACCAGATTAACGCCGTTTTTAGTGTTAGTTCGGCTCTACTTCTGTGTTACTATGACACCTATTTCGGCGTTGAAATAACTCCGTGTGCGGTGTTGATGTAACCATGTGTTGGGCCAAAGCCTTGTCGTATACATGCTTACGCTTACCGAGGATTTTAATATTAAAATAAGAATAGTAAACTACAGAAAGTTTCATTTAGAAAAGCATCAAAAATTTTTTATTGTCCTCCCCAACATTTATTGTGAAGTATTTCTTGATGAAGGGGTCGCGGTGGCTCAGTGGTAGAGCGATCACCTCTGGTGCTTGGGGTCCCGGGTAAGATCCCAACCCCTGCCAAGTGAACTTTGTGGTGAACAAACACCGTGCTCGTGGGTTTTCTCGGGGTTCTCCCATTTCCTCCCACTTTCTTCATTCCACCATTTCACTCATCTCCCATCATCACCGTCTCCTTTAGCCTAACCGGCATAACCGTGGGACATACAACTCAAAGATTTCATTTCATTTTTTTTATTTCTTCATGGTGCGAAACACAACCTTCAACAACATCTTGTTAAAGAATGATAGGAAACTCTTATCTATATCCTTATAATGTGTTTGCCTCTTAATTGTTTTTCTACTTGTTTTCCTCCAGTTTTGAAACACAGTCTACGTTGTTGCTCGATCTCGTTGTGAGCTCTAGTGCAGTGAACAAGTGACACAGTAATATGGTGTTGTTTCTCGCTGTTGACATATTTCTTCAGAAACATAATGTAAGACAATTGAAAACACATCGCGCGGTTTGCATGTTGAAATTTTGCGAAGACCTGGATTTGTTTAAGTATTTCATTCTACTGTGTTTGTCTGTATCTTCTACGTAAGCCTTTATAATAAGATGCTCAACATATTGGAAAATCACACAGATAACAATACCGATTTTCTACATTTGTGTTAATTTAACACACAAGCTTTGTGACATTTCAACTATGGGCATTTGATACACAAATCCGAATGGAGAGTGCATTGTTCTAACCACCTGTTTCTGTTATATTTTAACACAATCATGTTAACACATAGGCACGTCCTTAAAATAACAAAACGATTTTTTACAGTAAAGGGACTATACGGGTGTCGGACATAAGCTCACCGGGCATAAGCGCACTGGGAAAAAGCTCATTGGCAGTCTTATATTACAGGGGCGGACAAAAGCTCACCGATAGCAAACATAAGCTCCCTTGTGGGAATTGTAATAAAATTCACCAAATATTGAAATTTAGGCTTTGGCTATTTCCTAAGCAGAAAATGGAGCTACTATCATACATTGCTTATCATATATAAAAAATAATAAAGACGTTGCTGAGTTGCGTTGTATTAAACGTAGGCAGACCTTGAGGAACTTGTAATAAAATGTCCTGGATATTAAAATCTAACCATTGACTAAAATTACAAGTAGGCCTAATAATAGTAGAAAGTAGAGCTACTAATGTCGTATAGGAGTTATCAGATATCAGAATAAAATAGAGATGTTGCAAGTTTAATGTGCTAAGCATAGGTGGAAGTAGGCCTAATTTTGGCCCTGGAAATTTTGGAAACAAATTTTTCTTATAGGCCGGACAATAATTTCATGATTAGGCATGAATACTTACATAATAGAATGTTCTTGCTAACTCGACTGGTAATTCTGCTTTTTTTTTTTTTTTTTTTTTTTTTTTTTTTTTTTTACAAATTCATCATTCTCAGATGTATTTAGGCCTTGCTTAGTGCTGTCGTCGTGTTTGCAAACCAACACTTAAACAAATATCTTTCTTATTTACTAACATCGAGCTTTTTTCGTTTCATAAGTTGTTGTTTTGTTCTCAGTAAATAGCAAAGAGATTCATTTGATGAGTTTTGGTCTGAAAGTATGATGACAGCCTTAAGACTTGAACTCTGCATCATTCTTAATATTTTATTCTGATAACTCCTATAGGACATTAGTCATATAGCCTATTTTCTATTGAGGAACTAGGCTTACTAGTAGACAAAGCCCAGATTTAAATATTCGGAGCATTTTATTACAAGTTACTCAAAGCCTGCCCTCGTTTAACACATTAAATCCTGCTACATCCTTATTATTTTTTTCTGATGTCTACCAACTGATATATAGCAGTAGTAGCTCTATTTTCTACTGAATTAGGCCTACTACTAGTCAAAATCAAAATTTTAATACCTCTTCATACCCACCATTAATTTTTCTAAAACAAAATCAAATGTATATATCAGATACAGTATTTTCTCCCATGGTGAGAAAAAAAATAACAAGGAGATACCCTTCCCTTAAAATTTCGTTTACCGACATTTCTTTGCTGCAAAATATCCTGCACCGAAAGTTTCAGCACAGGGGAGGGGGTTGGATTGCTCTCTTCATTAAAAGTATCACATAAATATGAATAATCACATAAATATGAATAACTTAACAATAGTATAATGGTTAGGTTGATGTAATTATTTAAATAAGTTGATAGAACTTACATCTAACTAGCTAATTATCATGTCACACGAGAAAGAGCGGGGATTTTCATTATCACTACTAGTAAATGGATAAATGATGATGCTAGGAATCAAGTCTATCCTTTTATTTACAGTAAATGTGAATTGAATCATGAGGATGAGCTTAGTTGGCCCTCACAACTAAATTAATTATTACATAAAAGCACGACTCGAATGTCGGCATAAGATCTTGGACCAACAAGCTCATTATACAAGTACAATTATTTGCAATGAAATGATTACATTACTCCTGTCCATTATCTTGATAATTACATAAATTCAAACCATGAAATCAAATAGTTTTGGACAAAACCCTGAATCAATTTCATATGCAAATTTAGGCATAGTAAAATGTCAAATCATAAGTCCTGGCACCTAGGCCTAAGGTGCTTGAGGAATATCATTATGATATATGCTACCTCTGTAAGTATTTTTATGCACATTAAGAAACAAATAAAGAATATTTCCAACTTACATGTTTCCAAGTATAACATCCAACAATTGAATGGAAAGACGTACAAAGTCAACGCGAGTACCGAGTACGGATAACGCGACTCGTATACTTCGTTCGAGAATAATCAATTGACTGACTGACTGACAGAATGACCGAATGACTGAATGACCACTAGTAAATTTTTACTAGTGTTTTTATACACACTTTAGTTTTCTCTTCTATCATCCTGTTCTCTATTTCTGGTCTTTCTTAGCCACAAAATTGTTATTTCTCTGTGACGTCAATCAGGAAGTCATTGTTTATCTCGTCACAGGTCCACCTTTCTATTGTCAGAAATAGTTGTTGCTTTCCCTTTCACTTCACTTTGTTTGTTCAAAATAAGAGGATTATTTCCGTGAATCGACTTTCTAGGTATATTTTAAATCAATTGTTTTAATAAACAATAAAAAAAATCATCCTAGTCTGTATTCACGTCACACTCCTCCACTTAAAAACATACTACTGAGTGATCCTGAAATGGACACCAATAATTAATTTCAGGCTAGTCTTTTCGGAACACCCTGTATATTGCAAACACTTGTAACCACTTGTAATAAACACAGATCAAGGGAAGCACAAAAGGCAAGAGGGAAGTGAAGAGTGATCGTCACAGCATATGGGTAAGATGCCAGGCAGAGAACACAAAAGAATAGAAGAGAAAGATTGTGTGTCATTAATGGTACCAAGTTACTTAGCACACAAATTTACACAAATTAGAATTAGACCAATGGTATGTAATAGCATGCATACTTAACCAACTAGTCTAAAATGAAGCATATAAACTGCAAGTAATTACATAACATTATTATCGGAAACTTGGAAACACTTGTAAACGTTAAATCTGTTGGAATTGAAACAGATATTATAACAAAGGTTATAAACCAAGAGGTAAACATCAGTATTTCATGTGTATTTTAGAATGACATAACATATATACATCAATACCTAAAAAATAATGCTTAAAACTATGAAATTAAATACTAATACTACATAGGGTATATGTATATAAATATAATATATATATTGTTGGAAATTAATTCCGTATTGGTTTCTCTTTCGCACCAACCATTGCTCCATTAAGGGAGATGCCCTAGGCGTCTACTATTCTCTCAAATGCACATGTACCATCACAGAAATAGTTAAAAGGTGATTAGCTGTTATGGACTAGGAGAGGTTAATCGTTATAACAATGCAAAGTGAAATCAAGAGACCAATGAATGAACGAAAAAGAAAGACATGACAGACTAGGGTTTTTCGTTTATATATATATATTTGGTCTAGGAATTAATTCGTGCGGGTGGACAAGAGATGGCGCAACGAACGGAGTGTCCCACAGTTCCGTGTATCCACACATGTGTTGCAAACCCCTCTCATCGCGTATCGTTCGTAGTGTAGGGCAGTGGATTAAAGCGTCAACAACACCAGTTTGTAGTTAAGTGAACATGGCGCAATTTGTGTCTGATAAAGTGTTTTTGCGGGGTGTCCTGCAGCATTACTTTAACATGCAGAAAAGTGCGACTGAAAGTCATCGTATTTTGGTGGAAGTGTATGGTGACCATGCTCTAGCTCAGCGAACGTGTCAGAAGGGGTTTGCACGGTTTAGAAGTGGTGATTTCGGATTGGCAGACCAAGAGCGAGCTGGACAGCCAAAAAAATTTCAAGACGAAGAATTGACAGCATTGCTCGAGCAGGATTCGTGTCAAACGCAGGAACAACTTGCAGCAGCATTAGGCGTTGATCAAACAACAGTCTCCAAACGCTTGAAAGCCATGGGAATGATTCAAAAGATGTCACATTGGGTTCCACATGAATTGAAAGACAGAGACGTTGAAAGACGAAAAACCCTTTGCGAATTGCTGCTTCAACGACAGAGCAGTAAGGGGTTTCTGCATCGAATTATTACGGGTGATGAGAAGTGGATCCATTACGAGAACCCTAAACGAAAAAAGGCCGAGGTGAAACCAGGTGAACCAGGTCCATCACAACCAAAACGAGATATTCACTGTGCAAAGGTTATGCTGTGCATATGGTGGGATATGAAAGGTGTGGTGTACTATGAGCTGCTGCAACCGGGTGAAACTATGAATGGAGAACGTTATCGACGACAATTAATGCGTTTGAAGCAATCTCTGGCCAGAACACGACCAGAATGGGAGAACAGACATGATAAACGTATTGTTCAACATGATAACGCTCGCCCACATGTCGCAAAACCGGTCAAAACCTATTTAGAAAATGTCGGATGGGAAGTTTTACCCAACCCGCCGTATTCACCAGACGTTGCTCCTTCGGACTACTACTTGTTCGATTGCATGAACAACGATTTGATTGGACAGCGGTTTACTTCTTCAGAAGATATCGAAACATGGGTCTCTGACTGGATCGCTTCCAAGGATGAAGACTTCTTTCGCCACGGAATCCGTACATTGCCTGACAGATGGGCGAAAGTGGTGGCTAGCGATGGACAATATTTTTCTTAAGGTATTTATGTATTTTGTGTTTGTACTACAGCTTCAATGTGTGCGTACCAACCGCACGAATTAATTCCTAGACCAAATATATATATATTATTAGTATTACCCGACACCAAAACATATCTATATAATATCTATAAACGTGTAGTCGTTCGATGATAAAAGGGGCTAATTAGGGGTACATCCATTGAGTCAGGGGATGTATTGTGGGACGTGTGTTCTGCTGATGGACCTATTAAATCCGAGAGCATCATCGTAGTTTCTGTTGCTATCGGATCCAGCCTGTGCTGTGGTATATGCCTATACTGGGAAGGAATATTCGATTTATAGAATCGAGAGCGCGGCCGTCGGCGGGGATATTTGTAAATACAAATGCAAGCAATTAACGAAGCTATTAATGCCAACGAACCTAAACTAGCACAAGTGATCACAAAGGTAGATGCGTCAGTGAGGTTTGCTGCCTGCGCCACTGGTATTGTAACGTTACTTTATTACGTTATTACTTTTGATCTAAGTATTAAACTCGTTGTTATTTTTGAAATTTCGCATCTTACTTTTGTATTTCAGAATTAAATTCGTGATTGCTATTGAAACTTATTGTTCATTTATGAATTACTAGTATGTTTGATAAATTGAATTAAGGTAAAGCAAGGAATTATTAGGATTATTTCCATTTGGTCAAAAAATTCTGGGTCGCAGTAGTGTTCGTAGTTAGTATTGTATTTTGTATGTATTATAATTATATTATTTATGTTGTATTTATACCTGTGTTGT
This sequence comes from Thermobia domestica, assembly GCF_964235325.1. Classification (NCBI taxonomy): domain Eukaryota; kingdom Metazoa; phylum Arthropoda; class Insecta; order Zygentoma; family Lepismatidae; genus Thermobia; species Thermobia domestica. The sequence goes on from NC_137457.1 coordinate 109,723,932, forward strand.
TCTTTAATATTACTTATGTGTAATCCGATGGAGTATGTGAGTATTGATATTCCGGAGCAATATTCCGAATTGATAACGGTAGATAGAACCGGTAATCTTGAAACAGATACTAGATCTGATTTTGGACAGTTGAATATGTCACTGACTCCTCCCTTCAAGGGAGTTTTCATATTAAACAACCAGCTATGAGAGCTAATAATTTTGATTGTGGAGGTAGTTCGCAGTCACCTGAGGATGAATACAATTTTAGTAGATTTGTTAATATTGGGAGTTTGAATGAATTGTTTCGAGATCAGAGGCAAGTTACTTTTAATGAGCCTTTAATGAGTTCTGGTTCTAATAACGATAGGAATTCGATAAATTTTGGAAATTCAGGTCCTGATAACAATGAGGTTCCTTCTAGGTATTAGAATCTTAGAGATTATTACCAAAGGTTTTCTCAAATTAGAAATTCAACTCCCAAGACTTCATTACATCCGCGGTATGGTGCTCCACCTAAGAGAACTCAAATGGGTGACAATGTGTTAACAGGGTTGCCAACTTTGCCTAGTACTAATGAATCTTCAAATGTTGAGCATAATCTCCTGATGAAGTATACATTTAAAAGAACTAATGATTTTCTAGAGTCAAAATTTAAGGAATATAAAACAACAGATGGCAGTAATAGTTTGCTAGTTTTTGAGATATTAGCTAAAATTGAGGAAACTCTAATGGATACTAGCTACTCTTTGAGTATGATTCTTTTTGTTCTTGTCGGGAAATGTGAAGGTTCGTTATTTAAAGAAATTTTATTAGCATTAAATCATCAAATAGCTTGGAGTGAGTTAAAATCTAGGCTTGTTAACAATTTTATTACGCCTGTTACATTGCATTCACTTATTTCTGATAGAATTTATAGACGTCAACGCCTGTCTGAATCGGTTAAACAGTATGTAAGATCTATAGTGATTGCTATGAATGTATTAAATTTTATGGATAGTGAGTCAGACATGGTAAATATCATAGTAGGTGGCATGAATCCAAATCATGGGTATAAAATGTTGAATTATTACATCCCAGCTACCCGATACGAGTTAATGGTAATTGCTGATAAACATGAATTAAATTTTAGAAATCAGTTGGAATATAATAAGGAGATGGGTTCTTCTCGGAAAAAGACTAATTTAGTAATGTTAAACCCTGATCAAGGTTTTAAAAATCGAGAATTTCCAGTGGGTGATAAAAATATTTCTTTGAATAAAGTATTAAATAATTCTTACCCTACTAATGTAAAGAATCGTTTGAAGATAGAACCTCAGGTTCGTAGAAAAAGCAAGATTCCGAATGAATGGTCTGATCAATTTAAAGCACCTAATGCTTCAGTTAACACTATTCCTAGTGAAATGGATAATACCGTCGCTTCCTTTGTGGTTGGTAAAATACATAATTATTTAACAGAAATTTGTGTGGATGGAGGTTCAAGTTTTAACATTGTTCGACTGGACTTAGTGCGACTTTGTGGATTAGAAAAATTTGTTAGATTGACTCCTGAAAAGGTGGTAAATGCTCCGTCTGGGTTAAATTTTTCAATGAACCGAGAGATAATATTGACTTTGAATCTCTCAGGTCATTTTGAGAGAATATCATTTAAGATTGTGGAACAGTTGCCTTGCATGTGTCTTCTGGGAACGCCTTTCTTACGATCAACAAATTCAGTTATAGATTATGCTATAGAAACTGTTTGATTCTACGCGGTGGAAAGAAACGGGTTAGATTAAATTATAAGAAGATGATTCAACACAACAGTCATCTGAGGGGATTTAAATCTGGTGATGAGTCTGGCCAAATGGATGAAATATTAACTGATCATCACTCTAATAAACATGATATTTCTTCTGTTTCGAATTTTATGGCATCAATTTTTATTTGTGAGGATGGATTTAATTTTCGGAAAAATGAAGCGAGTATTCAGTGTGATTTGGATTATTTAGATCTTGAATCCAAATTATTAGAAATTCCAGCGCCTAGTGCTATCCAGCTGAATCATCTGAGATCTATGATTGATTCAGAAGTTGGAGACGTTCGTAAAATCAAAGATTCCATTGAATCCATGTGGAAGGATGAAAGTCCTACGAATTTTGGGAAAAACTGGGTGGTGCGATTGAAAGGTCCAGGTTACAAATCCAGTTGGGACTCAGTATAATAATTCATCTTCAAGGGGCAATTGTGTCTCAGTGATTGATCGTTTTCATGGAGATCAGAGTGGTGAAAATGAAATATCCAAAATTAACTTTTAGAATTCGGGACAGTGCATTGCGAATTCTCGGTTAATGAACAAATTAGGAAATAAAAATAGTTTAAAGGAAAATTCGAATCAACCTTTGGTTGTTGATTTAACATCTGCAGTTCTGAATGTGTAACTGGGTCAAAGTGAACATTCGTCGAACAATGCTAGGTTGCCAGATAAGGATCAAGATAGTGTTGTGAAACCCGATGCTAAAACTAGTGGAAAGAAAATCAAGCGTAGGAATCGTAGGAAGAAAGGATCAAAGAATAAAAATTTAGTGATAACTCAGGATAAAAACTTAGTTGAAGAGAAAGTGGAGCTTAGACATAGCAGTGGTTCAGTGAATAACGTGGATAAGCTGAATTCATTAGATGGTAGTAGTGATTCTCAGGTATCGGATATTGATATCGATCAAGCTGAATACTTTCAAAAGTTGATTCAGAGAAATAAAAAGTTTATTTCGGACGAGCCTCGTACATCAGATAGTTTAAATGATCAGACTGCCATGCAGGTGAAAAACCTGGAATGCACACAGTTGAAAAACCAAAATGATAATCGGGATTCTTGGAGATTTAATGAACCAGAGGTGATCTCTTTCATTGATTCTATAAAGGCTAAAAATATAAAGACGTGATATCAGATAGAGTAGGGTGTATTAAAAATTTTATTGGTAGATTATATCTTAAGGATAAAAACCATTTAAGGATACACCATTTCCTATTCCAAAAAATGAAGAAAAGATTTTTTATGATCAAATTCAAGAGTTATTGGAACAAGGTATTTTATAGGATGTTGATCATTCTAACTTTGCCAGTAGCTGTTTTCTGGTTCTTAATAAGAATAATACTCATCGTATTGTTGGGATCTACATTAAGGCTAACTCTCTTATAGTAAATGACGTATATCTGTCTCCTAATTTAGAAGAATGCCTTACAGGTTTAGCTGATAAGCGCGTGTACACGAAAATAGATTTACGCCGTGCGTACTTTCAAATTAAGTTAGATAAAGGTTCCCGAGACATTACAACTATTGTAACTCCAAAAGGGTGCTATCAGTATACTCGTCTTCCAGTAGGAATTAAGACTGGAAGTAATATTTTGTCTCGAGCAATGGAAAAGGTCTTAGGAGATATGAGAGAAGAGGGTGTTAAATTATTTTTTGATGATGCTTCCAATTCCATCGAAGAACATATGAAAACGGTTGAAAGGGTATTCGAAAGATTTAAAGTTTATGGTATTACTGTGTCCCCAGACAAATGTATGTTCTTTTACAGACACATTAACTATTTAGGATATGTGATAGAAGGGGATCAAATGGAAATCGATCCTAGTAGGGTGTCAGCCATTAAAAATATTCCTCCTCCTAGAAATAGACGTGGCCTTATGAAAATACTAGGTTTATTTAACTACTATTCAAGATTTGCTTCTGAATTTCAAGAATTAATGGGACCTTTGAGTGCCTTGAAGTCACCTAAGGTTAAATTTGAATGGACGAAGGAGCATCAAATGTTGCTAGATATGTTAAAGAACATTTTGATTGAAAATGTCGTATTAAAAACGCCGGATTTAAACATGAGGTTCATTGTCAATGTGGACGGCTCTTGAAGAGCGTAGCGGGGTGCGTCTAACAGGAGAATGAGAATGGCAATCTTCAACCTGTTGCCTACTTTAGTAAACGGCTTTCGGAGGCTGATAAGCACCGAAGCATATATCAAATAGAGTTTATCAGCTTGGTTAAAACTATTTCAACGTTATAAACATTATCTGATAAATGAATTTGACGTACTCACAGACAACAAGGCGTTAACTTGGATTTTGAATAATAGCAAGAGACTTCTGAAATATGGTCCATTAGTAGAAATACTTTGTCAGTTTAATTTTAAGATAAAACATGTCAGATCAGCAGACAATACCGTTGCGGACTTTCTGACAAGGATTTATGATCCTTTTGAGTTCGACATTATGGAAGGACCTGTAGGACTAGCTGCTTTCAAGAAGAACATGGAAATAGCCAATAAGTGGAAACTTCCTTTAGTAGAAGATTCGAACGATAAATTACAGCGAAAAGACATCGAGCTGAAGGAAATAATAGAGGAATTAGAGCATGGGGAAAGTATTTCAGGATACCTTCTTAATAATAAAGTACTCATGAAGAAGACTAAATCTGTTATGAATCCATTTAAGGTAGTAATTCCTAAAAAACTACGGAAGGTTTTGATAGAATATCATCATGACGACAGAATAGTCGGAGGTCATTCTAGTACCTATAAGACATTAAAAAAGCTGATGAGGAAAGTTACTTGGGAAAAAATGAAAGAGGATGTTAGAGACTATGTTTCTACATGTGATATTTGTCAGAAATCAAAAGAAGTTAATCAAAAGAAGATGGGTCATCTAGCTTCCGAATTCAGCAAAAGAATTAATGCTCATTGGATGTTTGATATAGTAGGTGTTCTCCCTAATTCTCAGGGATATACGTTTCTTTTGATTGGAGTTGATAACGCCAGTCGCTTCGTTGTGTTGGAAAAGTTGAGGACCATCAATTCAACTGTGGTGGCAAATAAAATGATGGAGATTTTCAGTCGAATAGGTTTTCCGGAGGCCATATCGACTGACAATGCTTCCGTCTTTGTATCGGAGAAATTTAGAACGTTCTTGTTTGGACTAGGGATCCGTCATATCAGGTTCAGTCCTTATCACCCGCGAGGAAATGCAGCGGAGAGATTCATAAAAACCTTAAAGGCGGCGTTACGTGCCTATATATCGAAGAAGCAACATGTATGGAGTGATCTTATTCCTCAATTACAGTTTACACTGAATATTAGATAGCATGAGGGACTGAAGATGTGTCCTATCGAATTGTTTTACGGACGTCCATATTGTACACCATTAGAAAATCCATGGAACATCGTCAATTCAGACTATGGTGGTAAGTCATCGGCTGAATTGTGGAATAACGCTATTGAAAACATGGAAAAGAGCTGGAGTAAACGACGGAAGCTGATGATGAGAATAAGAAACCCTGTAAATTTCAGTGTTGGCGATAGTGTGTTATTAAAAACTCACGTTAAATCTTCGTTGAGGGATAAAATTGCTAAGTCCTTAGCAGATAAGTGGCATGGTTCGTTTGTAGTGAGGAGTTTCTTAACTCCAAATACGATACTTGTTTCTGACGAAAATGATACTTCAGATTCTTATCGCCGATCCCATGTTTCAGAAGTAAGGTTATATAGAGATAGAAGAAACCTAGATAGAGTGGGGGACGAAAATTAAAATTCCTTGAAAGACCTTGCTTTATCCTTAAAATTTACTACTAGTTTATTGGTTTAATGAAATTGCAATTTCATTAAATATGTGAGTAAATATGAAAATTTATCAGTTTATTAATAAAATTTAAATTATTATTTATTATTGTAAATATAGATTTTACTATGATCATAGTGAAATAAAAAAATTGTATATATAGTAAAATATACTTTATAAATATATGTTTAAGTATATTTTTTTACCATAGTTTAATAAAAAAATTGTAAATACTGTAAAATAACTTTATATATATATTAAATTAAAAATTATTTTTGAAAAAAAATGAAAATAGTTTAGAATATTTAACGTTGTTTGTTATTTATATATAATATTGTTATTCAGTTGAGAGATGTTTTAAAGTATATTGTTATATATATTTATTTTATAGAAATTTGTGTCTTATCATCTTTTTGTGTTTCGTAGCTTGCGAAGAAGAAGATGTCGAAAAATTCTTGGTTTGAGAATTTTTCTTTCCAGGGTGGCGAGTTTGTAACGTGCCCGTTACAAGTCACAAAAAAAGAAGAAATAAAATAAAATAAAAATGTAAATCTACGATAAAATAATGGTAAAAATAATATTAATGTATTTAATATTATGTGTTATAGAAGGAGTCATAAGCTTTATAAAAAATCATCATCAAATTTTTTTAAAAAAATAGGAGAGAAAGATTTGAATGTAAAAATAACGCTTGTGAGAAGATTTCCTTTGCCTTTCGTAACCAAGAACTTTAAGGTCTTGGCTTATGCGGTGACTTACGTTTGCGCATGGTCACAAAATTGCGGCCGCAAGCAGCTTGCCTCGGCTAGCTGCCTTAGGCTGTGATTTCCGAACGTGCAACATCTGGATGGTTTTGGTTGTTCGAATGGATTACGAATCTAAATGGACGTTTCGTGTTTGGTTCACCTTTCTTGTCTTGAAGTCTTCGTTGTAGAAGAGTGTGTTATTGAAGTGATATAAGAATATCCATAATAAGTGAGGATTATGATTACCGTAATATTACATTTAGTGCAATATTACGTGTATTTGCTTTTTCTTGCAAAAATAGTGAAATTAGTGTTGCCTGAAAATTTGATAAAAGTGTTGGAAGGGAGACTTGGTGTAGCTCTCTCTGTTTCTGTTGGCAAGCAAATTACAGAAAAGTGCGTTAGCAATACTCAGAATCACATAATTATAATTGTTTCTGAAGTTTTTCTCAAATTTGTGAATGTGGGAAATTTTAGATCTACGTCCCATTTTCACATTGGAGTTTCTGATTGAATTGGGATCGTTTAAATTGAAATCTGAGCATAACCTCACTAGAGAGTGGATTATTCTTGTTTCGATAAGTGAGTCCGAGGCATTTGAGGGCAGAAAAACTACAAAAGGTTGAGGTAAAAACGTAAATTTTCAAAGGTGAGTGATTTTTCAATTTTCCTATTACATTGTCTGTCTGCGTCCATTCTGTGTTTTCAGTGGGTTGTATTGTTGGCTTCCATTTGGCTAGATTTTCGCGGAATATATATAGTAATCGCGAGTAAGCTCGGCAAATCCAGGGGAACAAAGGTGGAGGGATTGTACCCGAAACCTTTGAAATGTACTATTTACCCTATTTTCATTACAGGTTTGAAATTCATGTTTTTGATTCAAGGTGTAAAATTCGAACATCTTATTAATGCTGATTTGAATACTGAGAAACTGGAAGTAAAATTTAATTCTCTTTTTCTAAAAAGTAAAAATTTTTTGACTTGTTCGTGCTGTTTCGAGTAATGTTTGACCGGTTTATGTTTGAAATGTTTCGATGTTGCAACGCATTCGATTGGATGTAGTAAAGTCATTCGCAGTTGCTTGTCGTTGTAAAATTTTTCTTTCCAAGGTAATTTGCGTTAAATTAGTAAAAATTAGTATTTTTTTAATAAGTATCTACGGAAACTTTTTCTTCGGTTTGAAAGAAAAGGAAATCATCACTCAATATTGATTACAGGTAAGAATTAATTTCTTTTTTTAAAGAAAGGAATATATTAGTATTAAACAAGAGAGGTCCTAGACTGGGCTGGAGTATTGATACTAGTGTTAAGTGAGAGAGGTCCTTGACTGGCCTAGAATATATTTGAGTCAAACTTGAGAGGTTCCTGATTACACTGGAGAATATAGTTTATTGTACACATTAAAAGATTTACGATACAACGGATGATTCTTTTTGGAATTATATTATTTTTGTCTTTTCTCAAACTGAGAAATAAAAGAATTGATGAATGCAGATTTTGACTTGGCAGCGAAAACACAAATTATTGTTATTTATTTGTAATAAACATTTATTCCTGAATTTGTTGTGTTGTTATTGGTTTATATAATTAATGTTAATTTATGAATTATTACCCCTCTGGATTTCCGAATTGAAATAACAGCCTGAGCTTTACGGGTGTTTGTGCGTGTGAAGCCCCTTCTGCGGCCAGGCTGGATTGTTTTTTCGCACCTTGTCCGCTAGGCTACGGATGGGGACGTTACAGTATCCACAAGATCCACATGAGAATCCTGTAAGGAAAATATGGTCGGAATAGAGACGTGTACTGGGACTTCCTTTTATATATATATATATATATATATATATATATATATATATATATATATATATATATATATAATGAATGACTCTACATGAAAGATGAAAGCCCAAACGTATACTATATTAGAACGGGAAAATGAAAATTAGAAATAATAGTTTATTTCTGAGCTTCTTTTTGAGGGTAGAAAACAGCAAATTAATATTAACAATTTTCCATATGGGGAAAGAGAACTCGTTACAGATGGAGATAATTTTGTAACTTCCTCATACATGTCAGCGCTGAAACTAGGTCAGTTGCACATAGCTTTACCAATGACGTCCCGGGGTTGCCATCTCAGTGAAGCAGGAAATAATGCGTGCAAATTAAGAGCGATCATGCAAAACACTTGGGGGAGATAGGCTAGGGACATCGTAGGGGGTAGGAAATCTTGACCTTGGAATTTACAGCGTGGAACACTGTTAGACAGAATTTCCTTGTTGCAATGTAGTGTGCTACGGGGATGTGTGCCTTTACGCGTGTGAATCTTATACTGTCCTTAGCGTTGTTCTCTGAGAAAAAAATACGCGGTGTGTGTGTTGTTTCATGTATACAGACCTTGGCGTTGTTAAGCCGCACTGGTGAGTACCTGTAATTACTTATAATTTTATTTGTCCTCTGAAAGATGGAGCTATAATAAATGTGCATTTAATATCGCAGGTTAGGGATGCTGGCATAGAAGGAAATGCATTCAAAAAGTTTTGCTGTAAGGGAATGTGGAATACCACAATGAAGGGAGGGTAGGGTTTGTATTGGGCCTAACCACGACCTATGTCGTGTTTCCTTTGGGTGTTACACAATGGTGTCGTTACCTAACTTCGGCCGATGTCGAAGCATTCAGCACTTAGCTGCTTCCTACTTCTTCATCTTGATAACCGAATGCATTTTCTGCTTAATAATATTATCAGTACTTAATTGCACAGAAATCTATAAGCAATATGTTTAAAATATTGGATTGCCTAAATCATTGGTCATTTATGTATGCTTTTTACGGCAGTGTTTAGAGGTGAACAATTCTTATTTTTCAAATGCAAAAGAAGTTGAAGCACTGAATGGGGGAAATTTCCGAATGGGGAAAACGCGGGAAAGTTCCCTTTAGTAGTAGGGGTCCCGTTATATGCAACTGAGTCAGCAAAAATTTTTGTGACGTCATAGGTCAAAGGTCAATGACCTTGGCCATGGGTCAATGACCTAGGGGTACCTAGGACCACCCCTCTAAATTTTGGCAGGGGTACCTTGGCCCACCCCCTAAATTTTGGCAGGGGTACATAGGACCACCCCCCTTAAATTTTGGAAATTGCCAAATCTAAAAATTTGGTATGGTAGCCTAGGACCATAGTATGTACCTCTATTAGTATTGGGTGTCTATGTCGTTCCCTTTCATGGGTAAAAAATTGCCAAAAATTTAAATTTCGAGGGTTTTTGACCTAATTTATCCCCTTTGATGAGGTATTATTACCCTATATAGTTATATGGGCGTATACACGGGTCCATTACCTTTCATAAGACATGGGTATATTAATGCACCCCTTGAAAAATTTGGGAGGGGGTACCATGGCCCACCCCTTAAATTTTGGAAATTGACCAATTTAAACATTGGGTATTATAGTACCGGACCCTAATATGTATCATGATAAATTTGGGTGGTCCACCTCATTCCCTTCTAGGGGTACAAAATTGCCAAAATATAAACGTAAGCAATACGTTGTACCACGTGTTTGGTTTTCGACCTAATTTATCTCCTTGGATGAGGTCCTATTACCTTATATGATTATATGGTCATGTATAGGGGTCCATTCCCTTTCATAAGATATAGGTACATTTGTGCACCCCTTTAAATTTTTGGATTGTCCACCCCCTAAATTTTGGCAGGGGTACATAGGACCACCACCCCCCCTTAAATTTTGGAAATTGCCAAATCTAAAAATTTGATATGGTAGCCTAAGACCATAGTATGTACCTCTATCGGTATTGGGTGTCTATGTCGTTCCCTTTCATGGGTAAAAAATTGCCAAAAATTCAAATTTCGGGGGTTTTTGACCTAATTTATCCCCTTTGATGAGGTATTATTACCCTATATAGTTATATGGGCGTATACAGGGGTCCATTACCTTTCATAACATATGGGTATATTAATGCACCCCTTGAAAAATTTGGAAGGGGTACCTTGGCTCATTCATCAGTTTTAGAAATTGTTTAATATAAGCATTTGGTATCTTCGTACAGGTCTTTCTAGGGGTACAAAATTGCCAAAACTATAAACGTAAGCAATAAGTTATACCACGTGTTTGGTTTTTGGTCGATTTTATCCCCTTTGATGAGGTGTTATTATCCTATATAGTTATATGGGCGTATACAGGGGTCCATTACCTTTCATAAGATATGGGTATATTTGTGCACTCCTTTAAAAATTTGGGAGGGGTACCTTGGCCCACCCCTTAAATTTTGGAAATTGACCAATTTAAACATTGGGTATTATAGCACAGGACCCTAATATGTATCGTGATAAATTTGGGCGGTCCACCTCATTCACTTCTAGGGTACAAAATTGCCAAAATATAAACGTAAGCAATACGTTCTACCACGTGTTTGGTTTTTGGTCGATTTTATCCCCTTTGATGAGGTGTTATTATCCTATATAGTTATATGGTCATGTATAGGGGTCCATTACCTTTCATAAGATATGGGTATATTTTTGCACTCCTTTAAAAATTTGGGAGGGGTACCTTGGCCCACCCCTTAAATTTTGGAAATTGACCAATTTAAACATTGGGTATTATAGCACAGGTCCCTAATATGTATCGTGATAAATTTGGGCGGTCCACCTCATTCACTTCTAGGGTACAAAATTGCCAAAATATAAACGTAAGCAATACGTTCTACCACGTGTTTGGTTTTTGGTCGATTTTATCCCCTTTGATGAGGTGTTATTATCCTATATAGTTATATGGTCATGTATAGGGGTCCATTACCTTTCATAAGATATGGGTATATTTTTGCACTCCTTTAAAAATTTGGGAGGGGTACCTTGGCCCACCCCTTAAATTTTGGAAATTGACCAATTTAAACATTGGGTATTATAGCACAGGACCCTAATATGTATCGTGATAAATTTGGGCGGTCCACCTCATTCACTTCTAGGGTACAAAATTGCCAAAATATAAACGTAAGCAATACGTTCTACCACGTGTTTGGTTTTTGGTCGATTTTATCCCCTTTGATGAGGTGTTATTATCCTATATAGTTATATGGTCATGTATAGGGGTCCATTACCTTTCATGGGTATATTTCTGCACTCCTTTAAAATTTTGGGAGGGGTACTTTGGCCCACCCCTTAAATTTTGGAAATTGCCCAATTTAAACATTTGGTATTATAGTACCGGATCCTAACATGTATTATGATAAATTTGGATGGTCCACCTCGTTTCCTTCTAGGGGTACAAAATTGTCAAAATATAAACGTAAGCAATACGTTGTACCACGTGTTTGGTCTTTTGGTCCAATTTATCCTCTTGGATGAGGTTCTATTACCTTATAGGGTTATATGGTTATGTATAGGGGTCTATTCCCTATCATAAGACATAGGTACATTTGTGCACTCCTTTAAAATTTTGGGAGGGGTACTTTGGCCCACCCCTTAAATTTTAGAAATTGCTCATTTTATATATTTGGTATTATAGTACTGGACCCTAACATGTATTATGATAAATTTGAGTGGTCCACCTCGTTCCCTTTTAGGGGTACAAATTGCCAAAATATAAACGTAAGCAATACGTTGTACCACGTGTTTGGTTTGACCTAAGTTATCCCCTTGGATGAGGTTTTATTACCTTATATGGTTATATGGTTATGTATAGGGGTCTATTCCCTATCATAAGACATAGGTACATTTGTGCACTCCTTTAAAAATTTGGGAGGGGTACTTTGGCCCACCCCTTTAATTTTGGAAATTGCCCCTTTTTACATGTTTGGTATTATAGTATAGAACCCTAATATATATTACTATAAATTTGGGTGGTTCACCACGTTTCCTTTGATGGGTACGAAATTGCCAAATTTTAGTACAACCACGTGTTTGGTTTTGGCTCAATTTATCCCCTTGGATGAGGTCCTATTACCTTATATGGTTATATGATCATGTATAGGGGTCCATTCCATATCCCCTTAAATTTTGGAAATTTTCCAATTTAAGCATTCGGTATCATAGTACATGACCTCAACATGTATCATGATAAATTTGGGTGGTCCATCTTGTTCCCTTTCATGGGTAAAATTACTAAAATATAAACATAAGCAATATGTTGTACCATGCGTTTGGTTTTTGGCCCAATTTCTTCCCTTTGATGGGGTTCTATTACCTTATATGGTTATATGGTCATGTATATGGGTTCATTTCCTATCATAAGACATGGGTACATTGACGCACCCCTTGAAAAATTTGGGAGGGGTATCTTGGCTCATCCACTCGGTTTTAGAAATTGTTTTAATATAAGCATTTGGTATCATAGTACAGGACTTCAATATGTGCCACTATAAATTTGGATGGTCCACATCGTTCCCTTTCATGGGTAAAGAACTACCAAAAATCGAATTTCGGAGGTTATTGACACCTATTTAGCACGTTATATGGTTTATTACCTTTATATGTTTATGTTCCCTTTTAAATTTGGAAATTATCAAATAACAAAATTCGGTAAACGTTTTCTAGGACCCATTGGTGTTCCTCTTATGGCCAAATATTCAAAATTTAAATGTTATTGACCGGTTTTATTATTGAATAAGTACAGGATTTATTACTTTTTTCATAAGACACAGGTGTATTTGTGTACCAATCTTAAATTTTGGGAGGGGGTACATTTCTTATTGTCATATCAATAATTGGTAAATGTTCTTTGGGTAAATCATTGTGATCACGTGATCAGTTATTGACCTATGATTGGGATTAGGAGTCCAGGACATTGGTACATTGAAACTTTGTAGGATAATTTGAGAATGCGTCATTGGTATTGATTATTACAGCCAAATATAAACGTAAGCAAGACGTTGTACCACGTGATTGACCTTGAGTTTTAGAAATCTGATAGCTAACCTTATTGAAACTTATGACTCATAGTCTTAAGGGAATACATGCTACAACACTGGCAAAGTTATTGTTGATGCAATTTGATTGGCTGATCACTATCTTTCCTGCAATCTGATTGGCTGATCACTATCTTTCGTGCAATCTGATTGGTTGAGTTTTAAATCTTTGCTGAATTCAGTTTTGTTTTAACATTTAAAAAGTTTTTGAATTTTTTGTTTGAAACTTTGGTTTGACATTTTTTCGTGTGATATTTTTAGTTTAAAAATTTTTGTTTCGAAAGTTTTGTTTGAAAATTTTGTTTCAAAATTTTGTTTGAAACTTTTGGTTTGAAATTTTTGTTTGAAAAAATTTTTTGTTTGAAATTTTTGTTTCAAAATTTTGTTTGTTTAAATTTTTTTTTGTAAATTTTTGTTTCAATTTTTTTGTTTAAAATTTTTCGTTTGAAATTTTTTTCGTTTGAAAATTTTGTTTCCAAATTTTTTCGTTTCAAAATTTTGTTTCAAAGATTTTTGTTTGAATTTTTTTGTTTCAAAGTTTGGGTTGACATTTTTAAAGCTTGTGCACTTATTAGTAAAGAACCGGAACTGTTTAGAACAAAAACCTCTGGCAACATTGTGGTGCAATAGTACACGTCAGAACCTGGGGTTGTACTTGAAATGAAAAAAACACAATTCATTGAAATGGATCATTTTATTACACTCCACATACATCCATACCAGATAGTGGTTCTGGATATTGTCGATACAATGTATTTTGAACTTCTTGCACTAGTTTGTCTTTAGCATATAATTTTAATTCCAATTGAAGTCTTTTAAGATCTATTGCGATATCAATTGGTGGAAACTCAATGTCCATTTGATCACAAATAAACTGTTTATCAATACAGGTATGCAACCACGAACGATGTTGACAACCATCATAATATCTAGATACATGTTGTACAATATGCATAACACATTTTTCAAAATAGTACTTTTTCAGGAATATACTTGTTTTGTTGCACACTTCCACTGCATGTTTCACACACTGAAATACGCTGATGAATTTGTTCCATTCTGTTTGCGTTAGATACACCATGTTGCGAGGGACATGAAATGTACTCTTTTTACGTAACAGCACCATCTTCTCTTCGAGGACTGTACGCAGCACCACTTCATGATTTGAGCCTAATGATTTGACTATGGTCACATTTAGCTCATCATGAAAATAATCGTTCATTTGGTCGATTCGTGCCATTCTTCACAGGTCAGTTGTACACCAAATTGTTCTGCTTTGCCCAATCGAATCACTGGTTCAAATGTTCTAGCACTGATACCAATCATCACATGTTTTGTTTGAAATATATTTATTGGATAATAGCTTGCGAAGATGAATTCTTTATCGTTAGAAGTACACATCTTTCCTCCTGAAACGCACTTGCTCAAATGATTTCACGGTATTGGTTGATTTATAGAACTACGGCTGACGTCATAGGAAGGAATGTGCTGACATTTGAATTCATGATTTCATCACAGTTCCTGACGTCATGCTGACCAACCACATTCATACAACTATGTCTGACGTGCTGACGTTTGAATTCATGATTTCATCACAATTGCTGACGAATCCGGCTGTGTACTAAATTCAAATTGATGACTTCGACCCAAGAGTCTTTTATAGCATAAAGATACAGATCCAGTATTTAAGAAACGCAGCAGTTCTTTTTGTTTTGATGCTTCCATGTGTAAATATCTTGCTGGTAAAATTATATTCTTATCATTTTCAAGCTTCACTACGATTCTTAATCCAAACTCTGTAGGGATCATTTGGCTAGCTAAGATTCTATAAGGTACATTCTGTTGTAAATCAGTAATCTTGGTAAATGATTTCATCACATCACGTGTGTTTAGAAACTGCAGACAAGTAGCCATGATGATGTTATCATGAATACTAACTCGAACGATGATGCAAAACTGATGACGTTGCATTATCATGTTCTGACGTGTACTATTGCACCATGTTCTGACGTGTACTATTGCACCACAATGTTGCCAGAGGTTTTTGTTCTAAACAGTTCCGGTTTTTACTAATGAGTGCACAAACTTTAAAAATGTCAAACCAAACTTTGAAACAAAAAATTTCAAACAAAAATCTTTGAAACAAAATTTTGAAACGAAAAACATTCAAACAAAAAAATTTCAAACGAAAGAAATTCAAACAAAATTTTGAAACAAAAAAATTTCAAACAAAATTTTGAATTAAAAAATTTCAAACAAAAAATTTTTTCAAACAAAAATTTTAAACAAAAATTTGAAACGAAAAAAATTTCAAACAAAAAAATTTTAAACAAATTTCAAACCAAAAATTTCAAACAAAATTCTGAAACAAAAAATTCAAACAAAAAATTTGAAAGCAAGAATTTTCAAACAAAATGTTTCAAGCAAAAAAAAAATTTCAAACTAAAAAATTTTTACGTTTCACGGTTAACCGTCAAACTTTATCCGGTTTTTAACTATTCGATTAACAAATAAACGGTTTTGATCATATTTATCATTGAGTGCAAAATGTTGAACGAAAACAAGATTTTTAAATGTAAAACAAAACTTAAAAACTGAATACAGCAAAGATTTAAAACTCATCAACCAATCAGATTGCACGAAAGATAGTGATCAGCCAATCAGATTGCAGGAAAGATAGTGATCAGCCAATCAAATTGCATCAACAATAACTTTGCCAGTGTTGTAGCATGTATTCCCTTAAGACTATGAGTCATAAGTTTCAATAAGGTTAGCTATCAGATTTCTAAAACTCAAGGTCAATCACGTGGTACAACGTCTTGCTTACGTTTATATTTGGCTGTAATAATCAATACCAATGACGCATTCTCAAATTATCCTACAAAGTTTCAATGTACCAATGTCCTGGACTCCTAATCCCAATCATAGGTCAATAACTGATCACGTGATCACAATGATTTACCCAAAGAACATTTACCAATTATTGATATGACAATAAGAAATGTACCCCCTCCCAAAATTTAAGATTGGTACACAAATACACCTGTGTCTTATGAAAAAAGTAATAAATCCTGTACTTATTCAATAATAAAACCGGTCAATAACATTTAAATTTTGAATATTTGGCCATAAGAGGAACACCAATGGGTCCTAGAAAACGTTTACCGAATTTTGTTATTTGATAATTCCCAAATTTAAAAGGGAACATAAACATATAAAGGTAATAAACCATATAACGTGCTAAATAGGTGTCAATAACCTCCGAAATTCGATTTTTGGTAGTTCTTTACCCATGAAAGGGAACGATGTGGACCATCCAAATTTATAGTGGTACATATTGAAGTCCTGTACTATGATACCAAATGCTTATATTAAAACAATTTCTAAAACCGAGTGGATGAGCCAAGATACCCCTCCCAAATTTTTCAAGGGGTGCGTCAATGTACCCATGTCTTATGATAGGAAATGAACCCATATACATGACCATATAACCATATAAGGTAATAGAACCCCATCACAGGGAAGAAATTGGGCCAAAAACCAAACGCATGGTACAACATATTGCTTATGTTTATATTTTAGTAATTTTTACCCATGAAAGGGAACAAGATGGACCACCCAAATTTATCATGATACATGTTGAGGTCATGTACTATGATACCGAATGCTTAAATTGGAAAATTTCCAAAATTTAAGGGGATATGGAATGGACCCCTATACATGATCATATAACCATATAAGGTAATAGGACCTCATCCAAGGGGATAAATTGAGCCAAAACCAAACACGTGGTTGTACTAAAATTTGGCAATTTCGTACCCATCAAAGGAAACGTGGTGAACCACCCAAATTTATAGTAATATATATTAGGGTTCTATACTATAATACCAAACATGTAAAAAGGGGCAATTTCCAAAATTAAAGGGGTGGGCCAAAGTACCCCTCCCAAATTTTTAAAGGAGTGCACAAATGTAACTATGTCTTATGATAGGGAATAGACCCCTATACATAACCATATAACCATATAAGGTAATAGAACCTCATCCAAGGGGATAACTTAGGTCAAACCAAACACGTGGTACAACGTATTGCTTACGTTTATATTTTGGCAATTTGTACCCCTAAAAGGGAACGCGGTGGACCACCCAAATTTATCATAATACATGTTAGGGTCCAGTACTATAATACCAAATATATAAAATGAGCAATTTCTAAAATTTAAGGGGTGGGCCAAAGTACCCCTCCCAAAATTTTAAAGGAGTGCACAAATGTACCTATGTCTTATGATAGGGAATAGACCCCTATACATAACCATATAACCCTATAAGGTAATAGAACCTCATCCAAGAGGATAAATTGGGCCAAAAGACCAAACACGTGGTACAACGTATTGCTTACGTTTATATTTTGACAATTTTGTACCCCTAGAAGGAAACGAGGTGGACCATCCAAATTTATCATAATACATGTTAGGATCCGGTACTATAATACCGAATGTTTAAATTGGGCAATTTCCAAAATTTAAGGGGTGGGCCAAAGTACCCCTCCCAAATTTTTAAAGGAGTGCAGAAATATACCCATATCTTATGAAAGGTAATGGACCCCTATACATGACCATATAACTATATAGGATAATAACACATCATCAAAGGGGATAAAATCGACCAAAAACCAAACACGTGGTAGAACGTATTGCTTACGTTTATATTTTGGCAATTTTGTACCCTAGAAGTGAATGAGGTGGACCGCCCAAATTTATCACGATACATATTAGGGTCCTGTGCTATAATACCCAATGTTTAAATTGGTCAATTTCCAAAATTTAAGGGGTGGGCCAAGGTACCCCTCCCAAATTTTTAAAGGAGTGCACAAATATACCCATATCTTATGAAAGGTAATGGACCCCTGTATACGCCCATATAACTATATAGGATAATAACACCTCATCAAAGGAGACAAAATCGACCAAAAACCAAACACGTGGTATAACGTATTGCTTACGTTTATAGTTTTGGCAATTTTGTACCCCTAGAAAGACCTGTACGAAGATACCAAATGCTTATATTAAACAATTTCTAAAACTGATGAATGAGCCAAGGTACCCCTTCCAAATTTTTCAAGGGGTGCATTAATATACCCATATGTTATGAAAGGTAATGGACCCCTGTATACGCCTATATAACTATATAGGGTAATAATACCTCATCAAAGGGGATAAATTAGGTCAAAAACCCCCGAAATTTGAATTTTTGGCAATTTTTTACCCATGAAAGGAAACGACATAGACACCCAATACTGATAGAGGTACATACTATGGTCCTAGGCTACCATACCAAATTTTTAGATTTGGCAATTTCCAAAATTTAAGGGGGGTGGTGGTCCTATGTACCCCTGCCAAAATTTAGGGGGTGGGCCATCCAAAAATTTAAAGGGGTGCACAAATGTACCTATGTTTTATGAAAGGGAATGGACCCCTATACATGACCATATAATCATATAAGGTAATAGGACCTCATCCAAGGAGATAAATTAGGTCGAAAACCAAACACGTGGTACAACGTATTGCTTACGTTTATATTTTGGCAATTTTGTACCCCTAAAAGGGAATGAGGTGGACCACCCAAATTTATCGTGATACATATTAGGGTCCGGTACTATAATACCCAATGTTTAAATTGGTCAATTTCCAAAATTTAAGGGGTGGGCCATGGTACCCCCTCCCAAATTTTTCAAGGGGTGCATTAATATACCCATGTCTTATGAAAGGTAATGGACCCGTGTATACGCCCATATAACTATATAGGGTAATAATACCTCATCAAAGGGGATAAATTAGGTCAAAAACCCTCGAAATTTAAATTTTTGGCAATTTTTTACCCATGAAAGGGAACGACATAGACACCCAATACTAATAGAGGTACATACTATGGTCCTAGGCTACCATACCAAATTTTTAGATTTGGCAATTTCCAAAATTTAAGGGGGGTGGTCCTATGTACCCCTCCCAAAATTTAGGGGGTGGGCCAAGGTACCCCTGCCAAAATTTAGAGGGGGTGGTCCTAGGTACCCCTAGGTCATTGACCCCTGGCCAAGGTCATTGACCTTTGACCTATGACGTCACAAAAAATTTTGCTGACTCACAAGTAAACCTTACGTTTGGGTGAATCGAGTTGCTGACTGAGACACATATGAAAAAGTAGTACTAAATGTGGTAAGTATTTCAGTGAAGTTTTAGGTGCGAAGCTCCAGGGGTTTAGGAGATACAGCTACCAGAACATCACATGGAAGTACACAATAGTCTTCATACAGTTGGAGGTAAAAGCCCTGTAAGACCTCTTGTAACGACAAAAGGTGAATAACAAATATATGGGTACATATTAGGACTAGGGGGAAGTCATATAGTAAGGGTATACCTGACGGCGGCCATCTTGAAATCCGCCATTTTGAATTAAAGTTAAGTTTTTAAAATAGGAATAGGGTCATGTGATACATGATTTAAGGCTCAAATTTAATCAGAAGAACAATGGTGACGTTAATTTTGATTTACGCGCAATTGTTAAAAAGTTACAGGCAAATTAAATATTGTTGCAGCATATGTATTAGTCCTTTATCCCACCTTGTAAATTTTGTGTTAATGATAATAATTAAATAAAAAGGAGGTGGATAAATATTAGGTCTATGGTAAGAGTTGCCTTGATGGCGGCCATGTTCAAATCCCCCATTTTGAATCAGACAAAAGTTTTAAACAAAACGCATGACATTGACACCTTATTAATAGCAAATTTCCAACGGTATAACCATTTTTACTTTATCATGAACCAGCATTTGTTATCGCATAAACAAGTTGCTAATTTAAGAAAAAATGACCAAAGTGGAAGTGAGTCATAATTGAACTTGGGTCTTTCTTCCAGAAAAGTCCTCAATTAGTACAATCGATATGTAGTTCAGAAAAGAGTGCATGACTTGCACAAATGCTCTGCTCACAGTGAGCACACCTGACAAAGGCAATCGAGTTACACTTCACACATTTGTCGTTAACAATTCCGTCAAAGCAGTAATCGTAAGGAGCGATCCAATGTCCAGGTTCTTCATTCAAATATCCAGCCTGATTGAAAGCGAATCGAATCATATTGCGAAAACGAGGAGCACTGAACTGGTAAATTGTAAACGACTGAAGTTGTATGAACCTATCACGATGCCATATGTTCACGTCAGTTTCTGTTACTGCTGTATCAGTAATGAAACGAACAAATGCTTTGTACGGGCGAAAGAAGTGAACATCTAGAGGCTGAATCATGCCAGTACAACCACTAGGTATCAGTCGCTTGATCAGTGTAACTCCTTCGGGCACACACTGTGACGAAAGAATGTCGTCTTTGTTTGCAGTCCACGAATCAAGTAATAGCAAGATTGTCTTTCTATCACGTGGAATGCTTTTCCACATGACTTCTGTATAGAAATTCTTAAGATGCTGTTTTGTCATGTTCGCTGTTTTACCAGCAAATGAGATTATATTAACCGGATCGGCCGGCTTTGATGCAGGGAAACTGCCTTTTGGTTCAGCCACTAGCACATACATGGGACGTAGAATTTCTCCTGCCATTGACACAATAGGCATTATCATATAGGAATGAGATATTGCACTAACAGATCCAACTGCTGCTCTGATCTGCACTGATCCTTTTATTCTCAACGTCCTGTACGAATGTAATTCTTTCTCAAAGCGGCTTTGATCAGCATTGAAGACATTTGTAGCTGGAATGTCATCAGTAATCATAAGCTCGTGTACTGATGCCACGAAGTCATCTGCTTCTGCCATCAAGTTCGCCTCTTTTTCCTTCCATGTCGTTGTGACGCGATGAGTAATTGCACGACTGACAATGTGATTACGCCTTTTAAACTTGTCCAGCCACGATGGCGATGCTTTGAATGCAATCGTGTTTCCCGGATCCAGTTCTGCTTTAATTTGCATGGCCCAAAGTCGTATTGTCCGGTCATGAATAATCGCGCACTTTTCCACCATCTCACGGAATTTTTCGAGAACAAGTTCATTTATCTTCTGCATCGACGGTTTTGCCAAACGACGTTCGAAATCATAAAGAACCTTCACATTCTTTATCAGTCGAAATTTGTTCCTCACACATGATGGTTTCCGCCGCTCAACCAGCAACTCGCCATTTTCACCAGTGGTCCAGAACATGTATGCTCTCATCTTATAGTCGTCATCTAATGTCTTTACCTTCTTTGGAGGTGAAGGGATATATTCCGATGCGCTGGAACTCGATACATGCGGTGATTGGCACTGTTGTGACAATGAAGCGACTTCCTCATCTTCCTGCTGATCAGCATTGTCACCGAAATCCATTTCATCATGATCGTTTTTGTCACACGCAAATCCTAATGTCATGATCTCTTCAATTACGTCCATATCCTGTTGTAGTAGTTCCACAATTTGTCTGAACATGATATCTTCCCTCCGAGTAAGTTCTCTTTCATTCGTCCCAAACTTTGCGGCCAGTGCTGCCACAACAACTGCAGGATCCATCTCAAATGAGAATGGAAGAAACTAAATAATATTGATTTCAATGCACTTCACTCGTAACTACTCGCGTGCAAAATTCACAGTCAATATGCAATTTTAAATCTAATGAAGCACTTCATAAAGAATGTCCAAACGTTGACAGTCACATTCCTATTGAACTACTCGCACTTTGAAAATGCGAAAAGTAACGAAAGTAGTCGCATGGGGGTAAATTGACCCAAGAGTCAAATTAAACCGTCCTCACACTTCAAGCTCTCGAGCAATATTGAATTTGTTTTGTTTGTTTCAAGGAGGAAGGTTAACAGGAAGGTGCTGAAAGAAAGAGATCTGAAACTCGTATACAATATTATAATTTTAACTGCATAAAACCTTTGGGTCAAATAGACCTCCACGCGAGCACTTGCGGGTTAAACAGGTGCAGAATATCAACAACAAGACAAAACTAAAAGACATTAATATAAAACCATCCCCTCACGCACACACCCATTAATCTTACCCTTTCACAAAAAAAGCAAAAACAAACAAACAAACAAACAAACAAACAAAAAACAAACAAACAGCATAGCAACAAACAAGAAAGATGTTGTCGTGTGTGCGTGGCACAGACAAGGTGAGCAATAGTACAGTGAGGACAAGAGCGAGCGAGGAATAGATGTGAACAGGATACACGAAAAACAACGAAATGGCGTGCAAGTACAGCATCAAACAACTAACATTGTAACGCCACCATTGTAGTTCTGATTAACTTCTAGCCCGAAGTCATCTATTGCATTACTCTATTCCCATTTACTTTTGTGCTGGTTAATGATAAAGCAAAAATGGTTATACTGTTGGATTTACGGTAAAATTTGCTATTAATATGGTGTCACTGTCATGCGTTTTGTTTAAAACTTTTGTCTGATTCAAAATGGGGGATTTGAACATGGCCGCCATCAAGGCAACTCTTACCATAGACCTAATATTTATCCACCTCCTTTTTATTTAATTATTATCATTAACACAAAATTTACAAGGTGGGATAAAGGACTAATACATATGCTGCAACAATATTTAATTTGCCTGTAACTTTTTAACAATTGCGCGTAAATCAAAATTAACGTCACCATTGTTCTTCTGATTAAATTTGAGCCTTAAATCATGTATCACATGACCCTATTCCTATTTTAAAAACTTAACTTTAATTCAAAATGGCGGATTTCAAGATGGCCGCCGTCAGGTATACCCTTACTATATGACTTCCCCCCTAGTCCTAATATGTACCCATATATTTGTTATTCACCTTTTGTCGTTACAAGAGGTCTTACAGGGCTTTTACCTCCAACTGTATGAAGACTATTGTGTACTTCCATGTGATGTTCTGGTAGCTGTATCTCCTAAACCCCTGGAGCTTCGCACCTAAAACTTCACTGAAATACTTACCACATTTAGTACTACTTTTTCATATGTGTCTCAGTCAGCAACTCGATTCACCCAAACGTAAGGTTTACTTGTCAGTTGCATATAACGGGACCCCTACTACTCCTTTGTGACCGAACATGAAAATCCGTAGTTCACAGGATTTTTATTTTCATTGTTTGATATTATAGGCGGCATAGGTCATCAACAGTACAGAACATGATGTCCACAAAATTATTGGGTCGTCCAGTGATTAGTTTTATGTACGAGTGGGGCAATATTATGAGATGAGTGTGTTAGGGTACTAGCCCAATATGTGTTACTTGATTTAATATCATAATATTTCCGTAATTAAAAAAAGAACACATATGGTCAGTGCTTCTATGAGAAATTATATTGTTGAGGGGGGGGGGGCGCCCGTAAATAGTGCGGAGGCCTAGCCCAATGCTTTACGTTAAATATGCAAAGCTAATAACGTTAGTCGTTTCCGGGGGATCATTCTAGCTCTAGGGGGGCAATGCCTCCCTCAGTTTTGTGGAGAAGCTACACTGCTTATGGTCGAGAAAAAAAACGTGTAGAATGACTTGTGCAATGAATAAGTATACATTCGTGCGTATGCCGTAAACAATGCTATGCAGCCTGCTAACCAGTGAAGGTGCATTCCCAAGTAATATGATGGGAGCGCATAACATATTATGCAAGCTAGAAATACCAGTAGTGAAAGTTGGAATCCATATCTGAGTCTCCTACAGTAACTCTAATAACGGAGGGGGAAGTGAATGAAACAGCATCGAGTAGAGAATTACTTTTTTTTTAAAAAAAAAGAACTACTCTTTTCTTGCTAAAGCTACTGGAAAAGAAAAAAAATAACTGAAACCGATTGTGAGAACGTGAAATAGAATTGGGAGTTCAAACATGAAGGTTGCAATTATACAATACACTCATATACATGATATTCCACACTTGTACATCATTAATCTGACTGTAAATATTGCCTGTATTTGGTTACAAATTCGGGACTAGGTCCATCTTCTGGAATATAGAGTTTGAGGCGCGCTTTGGTGATCGGAACCTGTTTGTCATTAATAGTAACTAGATATGAGTTACCATGAAGTTTACTATGGATTTCGTAAGGGTCGTCATAGAGTTGTTGAAAGCTCTTACAATATCCAGGTTTTGTGTATAAACGTTCCGCAACAACCTGCTGACCGGGTAAGAATTCCGTCGGCGTTTTTCTAGAGTGTAACTTTTCTTGGCGACGCTCGAAAATCTGATTCCGTCTATGTAAAACGTAATCACGCATTTCCCTTGCTTGTGTGAGCCGTACATGATTGTCGAGGTTATCCTCCGGGGCATTCAATACACGATCTATGGTAAATACAGGTTGAATACCATACAAAATAGAGAATGGACTCACGCCAAGCTCTGTAATCGGAGTCTTATTCACAGATGCCGTTGCAATGTGAAGAAACTCAGGGCAGCGTGAATGCTGATCCTTCGTGAGAAAGCGGAGCGCATTTTGAATATCGCCAATTCGACTTTCGGCGTGACCTAGTGTCTGGTAATGGGCAGGAAGGGCGTACTTGACTTCTACTCCCATACTCTCTAAGAATTTCTTGGTTTTTATGGAGGTGTGGCTGGTTTGACGATCTAAATACAAGGTAGATGGGCACGAGAAAGGAATCAGAATGTGGTCCATGAAAAAGTTAATAAACGCTTCTGACGTTGGGCATTTAATAGGTGCGGTGATGACGTAACCACTGGAGTAGTTAGTCGCCAGGTAGAAGTATTGATACTTTTCCGGTTCAGATGGCATCAAACGTCCAGCAAGATCAATGGAAAAACATCGTAAAATAGTACTCTGGGGCAATTGTTGAATAGTCTTCACAGAAGGATTGTAAGAGCGTTTGAATAAGGAATACTCATGGCATTTCCGCAGTTTACTATGCAGCCATTTCTTCATTTGTGGGAAGTAATATTTTGCCTTCAACAATTGATACAGATTCGTAAAGCCTGGGTGGGTCAAAGAGTGCGTGTGCAACTCAGCAAAAATAGAATCCCTTAGTTTGTTAGGGACACAGAGTACAAGTCTATCTTGTGGGATAGCTTTAATTTTTCGATAAAGAATTCCCTTGGAAATCGTGAATTCCTTTTTCCATTGATTATACTGTCTGTGCGATGTGTCATCTGCTTGTAGTGTTCTTATCACTTTGCCAAAAAATGAATCTTGGCGCTGTAGTTCGCCAACATCAACACGCTTATCAAGTGCCAACAATTGAAATTCGTGGGGAGTTTCTTCCGCCTCTTCAATGGTGTCAGCTGAGACCGGAAGTGGGTTCCGACTAAGCAGGTCGCTTAATGTGTTATTCTGGCCCTTTATATGTTGGATTGTAAACGAGAATGTACTAAAGAAATCTCGCCAACGCTGTAGTTTGCCACTCAAATAATCCGAACTTTTTAAAGCCGTGACTGCCGTCGAGCGGTGTAAATTATGAACTCCTGACCTATTAGATACTTATAAAATTTGCGTAAGCCAAAATAGACTGCATACAGTTCTAATTCATAGACGGGCGGAAGTGTTTTTGGTGGGGGGGGTGACGCGATGAGGCATATTGCACTGGATGCCATTCTGTGTCGGATGAACGTTTTTGTAACAGGCATCCAATGGTTGAGGCCAATGGTTGAGGCATCCACAACTAAGGGATGGGTGGTGTCAGTAGTAGAGTAAATTTGGAGGAGGGGTGGGCTCGTCAGAGCTTGACGCATTTCTTGGAAAGCCTTCTCCCGCTCTGGTGTCCAAACTAACTTCTTCGGTGCGCCTTTTAAAGCATCATACAAGGGTGCCAAATTAAGGGAAATATTGGCAAAAAATCCACGAAAAAAGTTAACTGAAGCTAAGCACGACCGCAATTGTTTCACCATCGTTGGTTTGGGAATTTTCAGAATTGCTTCTATTTTAGCAATGTCAGGTTGTATGTGACCGTTCTCAATAATGAACCAGAGACATTTTAATCGAGTAACGCCAAACACGGACTTTTTAAGATTGAAGAGTACGTGATACTGCTGAGCAGTGGCAAGTACTTTATCCAAAGTCTCAAGCAGTTCTTCAAAAGTTTGGGCGTGTAGATATATGTCATCTACGTACATCGTGAGTCTACTTGGGTCTACATTTTCGAAAATATCAAGTAAAACACGTTGAAGCATAATTGTACTATTTACGTAACCCATTGGCATTGCTGTCAGCTGATACATCGAGTGTGTTAAATTTAGGGACGGGACCGAAAAAGACGTAAAAAATCTATCCTTTTTATCTGATGGAATTTGGTAGAATGACTATGTTAAATCTAAGGTAATATTGAGCATCGGCCAAATTATCTATAACATCCGCCATGTTGGCTGGCGCATCTCTTATAGTCAAAGAGTGAAGATTCAATTTTCTGAGATCCAGGCAAATGCACAGTTCATTTGAGTTAGGTTTTGGGATAACTAAGACGTTATTTCTGGTGGGAGAATCACTAAGCTCAATAATTCCCATCTCTAAAAGTTTGAGAATCTGTTCCCGCGCACGTTCTCTGAGACGGTGCGGAATGGTGAACATCGGAGAACGAAACGATTCCCTAGATTGAAGATCTAATGATGCTTCATATGCTTCAATATGAGAAAAATCTACGCATGACCATTTGAAAACAGTTGCGTATTTCATGGGCCTCTCTCTAATCTAGTTTTGCTGTTGTGCCGTGAGATCTTGGTATATGTTAAATGTAGATTGGTCAATGAGATGTCCTATTATTCCCATTCGCTGTTTAACTTTCTGTTGCACTTGCTGCCTAGTAGGAGTAAATAGCTTTCTAATGGTATTCACTCGTGCTGTTTCTGGAATGTCAGTTAGCTCAGACGCAATAGCTATAGGCGTTCCTTTATGAAAACGTTTGGGCTTAGAAGCTAAATTTACTACTGGAACCGCTATGTTGTCTACGCTGGCTGCCGTGTGTGCTATGAAACAACGTTTAAGGTTTCTGTTTATGGGCGTGTGAATGTGCAGAGTATTAAAATTAATAGCTAACGGGATTTCAAGTGGGACAAACGTCACTGAACGTGGAGGAACCGTGGTAGTTTGTTTACATACCAACGTTAAGTGTTTGTTTGTTTTCACCTGTTTTGCAACTTCATCCGGAAACTTATTAATGCATTGTGGTAATTTCTGTTCTTTGTTAGGAAAGTAACCTAAATGACGTAATGTAAGCGTATTCGTCTGGTATTCAATTACTGCCTAGTGTGTTCTGAGGAAATTATTGGCCAAAATTATGGGGAATTTCGGAATAGGGATAAGCCGAAACAATACAGTAAAGGATTTTCCAGCTAATTTAATTTTAGTATACGTAGCATGGGTCAGAACCATGGGTTTATCACTAATACCATAAATGGATGTTTGTAACGGAAAAACAGACACGTTTCTTGGCAGTGCGGACCACGGAATTATAGACGTTTCCGCGCCACTGTCCAGAAGAAAACGCTTCTTTTCATTACCTAAATGACCTTCCACATATGCTAATTGACCATCAAGGTGTACTGGTAGCGTAATCGACGAAGTTGCATGATGTAGTGTTGTTACTACAGGGGTAGGCTCGGGCAAAACTGCAGGAGCGGAGGGCTCCTGCACCGTACCTAGTTTTTTTGATTAGTAACGACACTAGAAGTTAGGGGTGGCTGGGCTACCGGATGCGGCGTAGGTTGGTAGAATGGGTATGGAGGAGGAGGATTGTATTCATAGTATGGATACGGTGCTGCATACGGAGGGTATGCAGGGGGAATTTGACAGACATATGATTGGGAATTATTGCCAAGGGGCTGTTTATTTGCCTGTTTTTTTCTTTTTGTTCTTGGGCTTCTGCTTCGTGTTACGTACTGGGTTCGATTCCGAGCCTCTGTCAGAACCTTGCCCTTTTTATGTCCTTTTTGTTGCCATCCATGAGAGCACGGTGGACATTCTTGACATGTCGGTTGTGCCTGAGGGTGGTGATGCTGCCGCTGATAATTACCATCATTAGCAGGTGAATGTGCCCGTGGGTGGGGGGGCGGTAAGGTTTTTCGGCAAAATGAACATGCGAAGCGGATGCCTTTTGATTAAACTGTAGTTGGAGTGATTCTAGTTTTTCCAATATCTCAGAAAAAGGATCTGCCTGTGCTACCGGGTTCGATTGCATTTTGGGAGCCGTTGCTGGCGATGTCACTGCATGCTGCCTGGGATCGCTAGCTACAGTCTCTTGATCACAAAGACGTTTTTGAAGCAGTAGGTCTGCTTTTTGACGTGTAAAGGCGTCCTGCACAAAAGCATCAAAATTAGGGTACGTCTTCTGTAAAAAATAGTGCATATGCGATGGAAGCATAGCAATGACCGCGTCTGCTACGAAATCTTTAAATGATAGATTGGGATTGTATTTATCTGCTAAAATTTCTTTTCGAAAAACAAATGCGTTAAAAGTTCTCCCGGGGCCTGAACTCGCGATCTATACGCATTCAACACCGTTAAAGGTAACTGAGATGAACCGAACTGTTCTTCAAAGGCCGCTTTTAATCCTGCCCAGTCTTTAGTACGTAAAACATCTTCCTGGGTTTTGTACCAATATAAGGGAGGACCACTCAAACACGTGGGAAAAATAGCCTTTATGCGATCTGAAGACCAACCGTTAATCTCGGCTAAACGTTCAAATTTCGCTAAGAATCTATCTACATTTTCGGAAGGTCCATCAGAAAACACATCTAAGGAAACAGAAAGGATTATCATCCAAACGGGGTTAGCACTATTAGATCTACTGCTAGAGCGGGAATTAGCCATAGTAAACACAAGTACACACTGAAAAACACAACTAGAACACAAAAAATGTCAAATTGCACTGAGAGAGAACAGCGAAAAATACAATGTCACTTAAAGATTAGGAGCAAAGGTCATGCATAGCATAAAATCACAACCAAAGTAGCATAATCCTTATAATTCCTCTATAAGTTCGGGGAGCCATATCACATAAATACATTCTCAGTACTAGAGTATAGACAAATGATGACGCTAGGAATCTAGTCTATCCTTTTATTTACAGTAAATGTGAATTGAATCATGAGGATGAGCTTAGTTGGCCCTCACAACTAAATTAATTATTACATAAAAGCACGACTCGAATGTCGGCATAAGATCTTGGACCAACAAGCTCATTATACAAGTACAATTATTTGCAATGAAATGATTACATTACTCCTGTCCATTATCTTGATAATTACATAAATTCAAACCATGAAATCAAATAGTTTTGCACAAAACCCTGAATCAATTTCATATGCAAATTTAGGCATAGTAAACTGTCAAATCATAAGTCCTGGCACATAGGCCTAAGGTGCTTGAGGAATATCATTATGATATATGCTACCTCTGTAAGTATTTTTATGCACATTAAGAAACAAATAAAGAATATTTCCAACTTACATGTTTCCAAGTGTAACATCCAACAATTGAATGGAAAGACGTACAAAGTCAACGCGAGTACCGAGTACGAATAACGCGACTCGTATACTTCGTTCGAGAATAATCAATTGACTGACTGACTGACAGAACGACCGAATGACTGAATGACCACTAGTAAATTTTTACTAGTGTTTTTATACACACTTTGTTTTTCTCTTCTATCATCCTGTTCTCTATTTCTGGTCTTTCTTAGCCACAAAATTGTTATTTCTCTGTGACGTCAATCAGAAAGTCATTGTTTATCTCGTCACAGGTCCACCTTTCTATTGTCAGAAATAGTTGTTGCTTTCCCTTTCACTTCACTTTGTTTGTTCAAAATAAGAGGATTATTTCCGTGAATCGACTTTCTAGGTATATTTTAAATCAATTGTTTTAATAAACAATAAAAAAATCATCCTAATGTCTATTCACGTCACAAGAGAAAGTAGTATTCTTTTGTTTGACCAAATCTGTTTTCAATTTATATTTTAACATTCAAAATCTACTTCATTTTAATATTCAAAATCTAGTTTGATTTTTGACATATTTCCCGCTTGCTATTTTCCCGTTATTGCGTATTGCGTATTA
Source organism: Thermobia domestica (assembly GCF_964235325.1). Lineage (NCBI taxonomy): Eukaryota > Metazoa > Arthropoda > Insecta > Zygentoma > Lepismatidae > Thermobia > Thermobia domestica. The sequence continues at coordinate 109,754,179 of NC_137457.1, forward strand.
ATTTTATTCAGGTTTATTTTCATTTGCAATTAAATTAGTTAACCTATAAATGTAATTAGTTAACATAGGTTATCTTATGTCCGGTGAGCTTTTTTTCCGGTGAGCTTTTTTCCGGTGAGCTTAAGTCTGCGAAACGGACTATACATGAATAAGGAAAGGATGATAATACATAGCTAACATGCTTTGAGCGGGATTCAATACCATGACAGACAGGACTTCCAATTGTGGCATAAGGAATTAGACCACAGAACCACAATTTTTAGGCCTTTTCTTATAGGCACCAATAAGGATAGCCAGTCTGACATAATTGTCGGGTTTTCCAACATTATAAGGCATTCCTGGAAACAAATATTAGTGCATTTTGTAAGTACAGGTTGGCAAAAAAAAACTCCGATCTTTGGAGTGCCAGATTTGCAAACATAATGGTTATAGGCCAGTAGACCTACGTCAGGGGCGCACCCACATCGTGTTCACCGGGTCCAGATCCCAAAACTCAGATTTCATTTCATTTTCTCACCTAAACTTCGTAACTCGACTATCATTTGTACACATTTTTCACAGAGAAATGACTCGATTATATTCCTCATCTGAACTCTTCCTTTCCTCGTAAAAATAAATCTAGTCCCATCAGATTTTCTGTGAATATAGATGGCAATAATTAACGATTACTTATCTTTTTCCGGGTGCCGAAAACCACAGATATAATACTACATAAACGTATTGGAACCCCCCCAAAGAATCTGGACCTCTCCCAACAAAAAATCCGTGTGCGCACCTGCTATATGCTATATATAGTTAACAGAATATGGCTACCAGTAAAGGTCTTTAAGGAAAACAAGATAAATAAACATTACATGAAAAGCAAATATAATTTAAGGTTTATCAACTAAATAAAACAAGCCCATAAAATTGTAAATCAACTGAATAAAATAAATAAAATAGTTCCTCGGAACTACACAGCCATTGAAATATTAACATCATCTGCAGGAGGCAATAGCACGTCAATCCGGTAAATTTGAAAATGCACTCCGAAATCTTTATCGAATTGGTTAAATATATATGGTTTCTTGAAACGCAGAAGGATGCAAATGCCCCTTTCCTCCCCAAATGACGCCCCTGTCCAGAAGTGTTTAAACCTATATTCTTTTCGGCTCTGGAGTCTAAACGCGATTCGTTCTTTTAAACCATTTTTATAATGCATTTTTAAACATTACATATAACTTTGCTCCTATAGCACTTATTTTCATTAGTTACGTTGTATAATCAAAAGCAATATTAGGCATAGATTGGAGCTATCTTTTCTTATACCTCCAACCTATACCTAATATTGTTTCCGATTGTATTTACATATCTCACACACCGAAAGTGTTAAACATCAATGAACACTTCTGGTTTAAATGTTGATTTTCAGAGAAAAATAGTAAGAGATACCGGGTAATGGCCTTTTTCATATAGATTCCGAGTTCGAGGAACAGATTCTACCTTTGATCTTATTCCTCTATTACAATCAGTAGCACATTGCAGTGCGTAGGATAGCAGTCAACTTAATATTGGTATTTTGGGGCGAGCTGTCCCGAGTTCAATTCATAGTAGAGACCTCGGTCCAAAAGATTTCTCAGGCTAGCCATCCTGACTGTAAGTGAGGTTTTCCTTGGGCTTTCCTCATTCCTACTAAGCAAATAGCGGGAAAGTACCTAATATACAGGCCCCAGGACATTTCCTTGCTTTCCCTGATAAAGTGCTCGCAGATGGACGTCGTCCCTACTAAGTGACGAGTTTAAGGCCATAGATATCGGTAGTACCCAGAAATATGTATAAATAAAGTATAAATAAACAACCAGTAGTTATAGTATAGATGTACTACTTCAAGTTTATAGTAAATTGCACACATTTTTAAGTTTGGAAATCTACCATTATCTGAAATGAAACATATTATTATTATTATTATTATTATTATTATTATTATTATTATTATTATTATTATTATTATTATTATTATTATTATTATTATTGTTGTTGTTATTATTACATTTGAAAAATACATGACATTTTCTAAGATAGAATGAATAGAATACTAAAACCAATACTAAGAAATACTAACTCGACCTGCATTGCGGTTAACTGATAAGTATTCTTGTCTTTCGTGGGAGTTAATAAGATTATGATTTCACATCTATATTTAGGATCAAATCTCATATAGTTTGGTGTGAAATGTTAGGCTAAGATTGGAATTTTTTTTTGAGTTGAGCGTTCCTTTCAGCACCGGAGCTATATAAGATGTAGGCCTACAGATTAACATGTGATCCGAACTACATGAGCACTCACCGAAAATCGAACCCAGGTCTCCATGCTAACGATATAGTCATGAGGGAGCTTTGTAATAAACTCATCTATTAGCAACAGTTGGTGGTAGGAATGACTGGGTATTGGGGATATGGTAGCTCAGAGATATGGTGTTCATACGAGAATCCCTCCTAGTTGGATCTCAGTTTATGTGAATTTATGGAGGACAAAATCTTGTCTGTGGATTTTATCTCGGTTCCTTCTTTTTCTCCAATATTGCCATTCCACTAATTCTTACGCAATCATTCGTTCCATTAACCATCCGTCTCCTTTAACCTACAGGACATAAACTGAAATTGGGACGTAAAAGTGAATGGGTATTTTGACACAGTTTTGCGATCTTCTCTTGTAACACAGATACAGGTTAATGATATGTTAATACATTTAACTTCAGCAATGTTACTCGACATAAGTTTAAGAAATGCACTATAAGAACATAAGAACTACGTATAAGAACACGGTTTGTAACATACAGGTCTGAACACTCTGTGAACTTGTCTGTGAAATGCAATACTGTATTACAAGAATATTTAAAATAAACTAGGAAAATTCTTTGCACATGATTAATCATCTTGAAGCAATGATGATGGTAGGTAAACCTCAGACTATGTTACATCAAAATTAAAACTCTTTACCAAAGCGATTAGGAAAGTCACCTGTTCCCTCATTATATGCGGAAACTCCAAAGTTAGGGTTGAATTCACCCTATTTCGTTGACTCAGTGATGATTTCAAAGGTACTGCTATTTTGGGAAGAATATTTCTCTAGTTTTCAAAGAATTCATGTGTTTGATCGGAAACAGCATTGCATTTATAGTGTTAGCTTGAATATTCTGCTATTTTTATTTTCTTTCATGAGGGTTCCAGACGCTTTTGTCTTTCAAATGCAGCCAAATTCTTTACATTCACTGTTAGAATTACAAATTCATGCCGTAATCAATTTACAGTTTTCAGAAGCTGTTACAAATTGAAAAAATCTGAGGTAATTGTTCCAGGCAATAATAAAAATTGCTGTTTTTATTTATTTTCAATAAACATCTAAAGATGGCCAAGAGCAAATGCGTTTTCCTCGTTTCTGAGAATAGTTTTGATAATAAGTTAACGACTTAATTCTGACTTTTCAAAGTCACCCTCACTGTGCAACTTCATTGAGGTGCTCGAAATTTCCCCCTTCAGGAAATGTATCTCCCTGGAGAAGAAAATTTTCATCTCTGGCAGTTATAACTTTCCCTCCTCTACATATTTTCGAATGGTTACGAAGACGGATGAAATGACTTATTTTGGCTATCCAAACTAAGAAAACACTTTTAATTGAATTTAAACATTTTATTAAACATTTCACTTCTCAGCCTTTTTGTAGCGGTTAGAATCACACACTTTTGTTTCTTGAAATATTTATCTATTCATGCGGAAAGTACAATGTTTTGGCAAGGAGATATTTGAAGAAGGTTGAAATATTTATCTATTCATGCGGAAAGTACAATGTTTTGGCAAGGAGATATTTGAAGAAGGTTGAAGGGTTGGAAAAGTCAACAAATGTTTAGGTCTAAATTCCTGGAGAAGCGCCCGTGTCAATGCCACATCATTCACTCAAACAGGTCATATTGTAAACTTGCCTGCGGTGCTAGCTATTACCAGCGAGAACTCAGTGTTTCTTCTAGAAAGGGGAACGAGAATTGTTATTGTTAATACAATTATCATTGAACAATGTTCTACAAATACTTTGCAACTCTGGTCAACAGAGCAGCATAAATAGGATAAAGTGAGCACACACACTCCTCAACAAAAAGCTGTGGCCAGCGATGTCCCGTTCGTTATCTAAAGCCAGGGAGTTACGTTAGTTGGTCCTTCAATGAGTAAAGCCATTCCACCTCCATTGTTTTGAAAATATAACCTCAAAAAGACATGCTTTGTTTTTCTTTCAATGCTCCTTGAATGACATGTAAAGTTTGATTTCTGCGAATTTATAGTAACCTCACAAATATTGTATTTGGTAACCTGTGTGTTAATTTTATGATAAAGTGTCCCCACAAGTTGCTACTGTTCTTACTATTCAACATTCTATCTGTGACTCTTGTCATTCTTTCAATCAAACGTACATCCGAAGTTATCAGAAATGATTTTATTTTTATAACAATAAAATATAATGTAATTCTAATCAGTGGTAGATGTCCAAGTATAAAACATACACTATTTAAAGAGTGCTGGTATAATCTGAAGCTGTGCGAAACGTGGGAGCCTGTATCAACAGATGGAATCAGAATTCTCCCTATCTATCACATGTATTTTTTGCACACCACAAAAAAATGTTCAGTGAACGCATACATATTTTTAACACTTATTTCAACAAAGAGATTGTTTTATTTATATTTTGAAAGGTACAAAATCAGAACTTAGCACGTATTGCACTCTTCAAAGCGTTATGAAGCCTTTGGAAATGAAAAATGAAATTTGTAAGTTTTACGTCCCAGGTTAACACGGCTAGGCTAAAGGAGACGGTGATGGTGAGAAATGAATGAAATGGTGGAATAAAGAAAGTGGGAGGAAAGGGGAGAACCACGAGAAAATCCACGATTTGTGTCCACCACAAAGTTCATTTGGCGCGAGCTGTAATCGAACCAGGGACCCGAAGCACCAGAGGTGAGCTGATGAGCCACCGCGGTTCCTATGAATGAAGCCTTTGGGCCCGAAAGTTTGTCTTCCTTAGTTGAAATTTTTAAGAGTAAGTTTTTGTGTATAAAAAGAGAAAACTGAAAATTCTGCTATCTATTACTTAAGGCTGTGTTCAACACTCGGAATGCGATGGGATTTCCCTATATAATAACATAGTATATTCCTTTCCAAAATATTATGAAAACTATTTATTTTAAACATTTCAAAATTCGTCCAAATGCTTGTTAGTATTAATAACCATGTTCACTTTTACTTTTTCTGCTAGGGTAATATTAAAGCGCGCTACTTAAAAATTAATTTTCTTCCATTTAAAAGCTGTTTAATTTATGGTATTTATGTTGCAAGAACGCAGAACAGCAGATAGGAGGCTAAGCAGGTAGTTTCTTTCATTCTCTGCTCCCGGCTAGGTCACTTGGGTTGTCTCCGCAGACGAAGATACCAATGGAATGCAGATTGACAGCGGATAAAAGCAAAGTCAGTTTTCTCTCTCTTCATAGATCACAAAGATTTCAATGATTCTGCGTAAACATCTCGGCGAATCGTTACCTGTAGAGGCATATTGGAACTAACCACGTACGAAAGTTTCAGAAAAGCTCTCTGTGTTACTTTCAAGTGAGGAAACTGTTCATCTTATAAAAATAGTTTTGAACTGTATAGTGAACTGAATACAAACTCGCCGGGAATTCAACTCGGATCTCCCGCAACAAGACGCATACACTATCCACATAGCCCCGAGGCGCTCTATGTAGCTTGAAACCGGAAGAGTGAAATTGTTTTGCCATTTCCTGTTTCAGGAGAGAGATACAGAGGAAGATGGTATTTTTCTTCAATTGCTCAATCGATTTTCGGCAACTGTCGTTATCTACTACCAATTTAGTTTTATGGCGATCAATGTTAACCGAAAACGGTTGATTTCTTCTGGTTTGAATGCAATGTTAATGGAAGAAAGATAACCTATTCTTGAGACGCTGTATGAATTCCTGAAAATTACTCGATATCTCTGACAGCTCACCTCTGGTGTGTGGGGTGGCTGGTTCGATCCCAGATCGCACCAAGTGGGCTTTGTGGTGGACAAACACAAGTGTATGGATTTTCTCGGGGATTTTCTGTTTGCTCAAACTTTCTTCATTCTACCATTTCATTCATTCTGATCATTACCGTGTCTTTTAGCCTAGCCGACGTAACTGTGGGACGTAAAACTCAAAGATTTCGTTTCATTTCTAAATAATAACCGAATGCATTCTACAATGCTCTATTCCCCAATAATGGCGTAAAGATTGATTATATGCTTGCAGATTGATATGCCATGACATTGATTATTCATGCAAAGAAATGTACGAACATCTGCCAGGTAGTTGCTACAAAAAAGAGTGATATATATTTCGTTCAACATATTTCAAGCTCCACTTTCATTGTACGTGTTTACCTTTCCATCTTAATTTAGTTAAAGGGAAAAGGCTTGCATTTGTCTTCTTTTCAACTATAATAAAAAGAAACATTGCGATTTTTACGAAGACAATAGTGCTGTACCTTTCTTCGTACAGAACTTCTACTGTACAGTGCTGTACAAACCTTCAATAGTGCTGTACAGAACTTCAACAAAATTCTTGAAAGAAAATCACTCTGTTCAGCCCGGTCATTCCATCTTCAGAAAATAAGTAAACTGTTCATAACTTGGAACGGCATAAAATAATGTTTCAAAGTCGTACTCTTTAGTGGATTATTATTATTATTATTATTATTATTATTATTATTATTATTATTATTATTATTATTATTATTATTATTATTATTACATTTGAAAAATACATGAAATTTTCTAACATAGAATGAAAGAATACTAAAACCAATACCTCGGGCAATTTAAAAAAAAAGTTCTTTTCTTCCACCCCCATTGACCATCCTCAGCTCTGACTAACACGTTTAATTTCCATATTCATGTGTGAATTATTTATAATTTATCACGAGCTGAGAGCATCAAAGACGGATTATATAACACACTAAATTATTTTTTCTTAATCCCTGGCTTCATGTAATGCTTACACTTTTTTCATATTAATTACCACGTATGAGATTTGTATCTATGAGCAAATTTATAGAAATTGAAATGTTTGAGTTTGCCCCAAGACTTTCCCTGTTAGGCTAAGGGAGACGATGATTGAACAAGTGAATGATGATGGAAGAATTGGCAGAATGAGAAATTGTGAAGAAACGGGAGTACCGCGAGAAAACGCAAGAGCACGATCTTGTCCACCACAAATTTACTTGGACAGAAGTCGAACCAAGGACCCTATGCACCAGAGATGAGCGTTCTACCGTGTTTTAGACTAAATTTTTAGAAATCTAGTTGTAGAATGAGTCACTAATATATTCAATAAGTAATTTATTAAACTAAGTTTTGTGTGAAACTAATTTCTTGAATCCAGGAAGTAATGATTTCCTCAATGTAGCTCAGCAGTGATCTGTGGCTATGCACTTATTTATTTTATACTTAAATTATTGTGATTAATGTCAATTTTTTGTTATGATGGATGATGTAAAATGGTTGTTGTGCGCCATTTGAGGAAAATGGCAAATATCGAACCCGAGAAAATAGTAACGGAACATGGATCAATGATATTCATTCATACAGCAAATGATAGTCTGACTCGACAGCTAAAACTACAATATTCCGATTGGTATAAAAAGTAGTTTAATTTTGTCGCTTGCTGGCATGTGAAGGCTTCATACCTATATATCTTCTGCTTAGATCACGAAGACAAAAGGCAACAAATATTTACGGGACGAGACAAGAAAACGTAATTTCTCGTCTCGTCTCCTGGGCAACACTATTCCCTTTCAAATCTCAAGGTTTTACTTGGCTATAGGCCTGTGCACGAAGGATAAATTATCACGAAAATAATAAAGAGAAACAGTTAATTAAAGTTTTGAAAGTATAAGCAGAAACCAAGCCCAGTAAAGCATTTAATTTTGACAATTTTCTGTTCTGATGCCTGTCTTCCAGTTGCTATAAAGATAAAGACTTTTTTAATTGCCTGTTAGCACAACAGGAATTTGTATTCGAAGTATATGCAAGCAATAACTTACTATGTCTTCGGAAAGCAATTGAATAAGTAGCCTAACTTCGTAAAAGTTTAATGAAAATACTTTTTAGTAGTTGGAGAAAATAAGGCTTTAATTTAAAAAAAAAGATTTCGAATGGTCACATCTATTCAGTATTAGAAAAATTGTCAATGTGTTTCCATTAGATAAATAAAAATACTGAAGTTGCTTACCCAACGAGCTCTCGAATTATCGGAAGAAAGCTGTTGTTGCACAAATAGTAGACGAAAACGTCCCGTAAACAAGGACACTTGAGAGCACATTGGTTTCGTTTGAGATTGTAGTTTTGTCATAATCTCAGTTTTCTCCTGCCAGTTTAACAGTATATCCAATATATTTATTCTTTTACTATTTGAATGCTTTTGCTTAAGCTAATTTGTTTCTCATCACCCTTTCTAACAATTGGTTTTACTCAGTTCCATCAAACCGATTTTGTTTAAAATTTGCACACAAGTTCATTGTCGATGAGTTAAGTTGATTTGAGTTTAACGTCCTTTCAACAGCTAGGCTATATGAGACGTGAATCTAAGGATTAACGTGCAATCTGAACCACATGAGCTTTCGTTGGGGATCGAATCCGAGTCTCCCACGCCAAAGACGTCATTGTCCCTGACAGTACAATAATAAAATATATTCGGGTTCGCACTTCACGAGGGACAAACTTCACGGAGTATAACCTCTTTTCCTTGAAATCGATTCCACCCTTCCATCAAACAGATTTTGTTCAAAGTGTACATACAAATACATTGTCAGTGTCACTACACTGGAAATTAGGTGACAAAGACTACAAGAAAACTAAGTGACAGAAAATTAGATGATGAAAAATTGGTGAAATTGTAATTACATTCACATTTCATCAGTCTTGAGAAGTAACACAGTAATTTTTATTGGCAAAAAATTAAAATTTATAAAATAACTAGTTACTTTTATCATAAGTAAGGCTTTGCTTCCACGTTTTACTCATAAATACTACTATACAACTTTGATTTTTATCAACGTGAACTTCAGGAAAATAATGAGATGAAAATAGACAGCCAAGCGCCAAAGGGATATTCTGAACACAAAGCAGAGAGTAACCGCAATGCGTGGATTAACTGCATAGCTTCTCAGAATACAAGATGTGAAAACAATTGATCTAGTTCAGCCATTCTGGGGAATTCTTGTAGATGTTGTAAGCGATTTTACTCTGAAGTTTCGAGGTAGGAGTTGTACATTAAACTATGTTTGCCTGTGAAATTTGTCCATCAGTGACCTTGTAATTTAGAAATGATGGAAGAAATCCTTCTTTGGCTTGGATAACTCAAGAATTATTTCCACAGATAATAAATAAATGAGAAACTATTCAAAGCGCGATTTGTATTATGCGTTAGAAATAAATTATCAACTGTTAAGAATTCTGCAAATTTAAGAAAACACTTGAAGTTATTTTTATGTTTTTAATAATGTAACCGAAATAGAATAATAATTTTGTACTTGCCTATAACCCTAATGATTAAGCTTACTGCAAACACGGACGTAGTTAGTGCTATTCATTAACTCTTATTAACAAGGAAAAAAAAGATATAACAAATGGAGATTTCGGCTTGTCATTCCTATTGGGTTTAAGAATTTTGGTCTCCACAAGGTTTTGTTGTTCAAATCAAAACAAAAAGTTACGAAATTTAGAATAAAAACAGAAGGCCAATGCTCCCTTAAACCTGGCTGTGACTTTAAAGACTTGCATAATTTCGAAAGCAATTTTTAGAAGTTCGGTATTTAATAATCATCTTCTAACTTCCACATTTGAGATCAATTGAGATTTATTGAATGTATATTATTCATGTGAGTATGTTAAATATTAATTGGTTTATTTATTTACGCGTGTTGATCAAATGCAGCCGAAAGGCCTCTCAGATATGATATAGCAGTAGAAATGGAAACTATTAAGAAAGTTGGGGCATGCGTTAAGGGCAAAATTTCTCTCTCTCTCTCTCTCTCTCTCTCTCTCTCTATATATATATATATATATATATATATATATATATATATATGTGTGTGTGTGTGTGTGTATGTGTGTGTGTGTGTAAACTTACAAGTTTACTTTGGTCTATTTTGAAGAATCATAATCAAGACTATGTCGCAGACATCGAATCCTTAACATTCCGAACGTATTTCCAGCATTTGTTCAATCCGAATCCTACTCATAACTATCGTGTAATGACTGTTACAAATATTTACTTATAAACAGGACAGAGGGTATAACTAATGCGTGCGTTCTTTTCAGTTATTATTATTATTATTATTATTATTATTATTATTATTATTATTATTATTATTATTATTATTATTATTAATATTATTATTATTATTAAGTATTTTGCATTTCAGCAAGTTTCCTATTTAAGCCTGAAATGTTTCTTCCACGTTTCTCGATTTCAGCTTCCTATTTTAACTCACTATATTTTTTTCCTATTTTTCAAATCATCAATCAGCTGTGTTCTTCTCATTATTATTCGCTGTCCTTCTATCTTTCCTTTTGTGGCAATTGCAAAGAAGACAATTTCTTCTCAAGATGTGTCCAACTCAATTGGCCTTCCTACGAATGATGCTTAATAGAAGTGCCCTCTTCTCTCCTATACGTTTCAAAACTTCTTCGTTTGTTACACTGTCCATTTAATCTTCACCGTTTTCCTCCAACACCACATTTCGAAGCTCTCCAAATATTTCTTCTCTCACTTCCTTTATGTCCAAGTCTCTGAGCCATACAGTCCAATGCTCCATATATATATAGCACTTGACTAACTTATTTTTGAGTCCAATATTGAGCCTATTAGTTAAGAGTGATATTTTTTGTTGAATGCTTCTTTAGCTATGGAAGTTCTTGACCTGATCTCTTTGGTGAAGTACGCGCCTCTTGTCAAAATACTTATCAGATACTTGAAATTATCGACCTCTTGAAGTACTCTTTCTTCTACTCTGATCCGTAAGGGAGTGTTTCCACGGGATATTCTTATGACTTTCGACTTCCCAATGCTGATTTCCATTCCAAATAGTTTTGCAGTGTCAACCATCTCCTGTCGTCCGCATTCGGTTTTAGCTATTATAACCGTATTTTCTTAATATCTGATCTTGTTAATGATCTTCCCTCGAATCTTGAAATCTCCAATTCCCATTAATGCTTCCCTCATTAATCATTCACTGTAAATGTTGAATAATTGGGGTGATATACTACCTCCTTGTCCGACTCCTCTTGCAATGCACACACTATTGGTTTCTACTCTACTCAGACGCAACTTCACTCGTTGTCCTATGTAAGGTTTTGAATGAGTCGTCTATCTCTCAATTTGACTCCGATTTGTTTAAGTATTTTCAAAAGTTTCGTTCAATTTTCGCCAGTCGGTGAAGCACGATCACAGCTCTTCCTTTACATCAAGAACTCTTTCTGATGTAATTCTCATGTATCCAGTAGCATCTCTTGTGCCTTTTCCTTTCCGGAATACAAATTGATCACCTAATTTCTCATCTATCTTACTTCCAGCTGCCTGTTCAGTATGCGTGCAATAATTTTTCCAGTGTGGGAAATCAAAGTAATGGTTCTATGATCACTGCACTTTTTTGCTCTCTTCTTCTTGGGCAATGCGATCACTGTAACATCAAGAAAATTCTTTGGCCATTTTCCACTCAGGTAAATTTTGTTAATAAGAAAAGTCAACATTTTCATTGCGCTGTCTCCTAATCCCTTGAGCAAGTCTACTGGTATGTCGTCGTCTCCAGTGGCCTTTCTCCCTCATATATCTGATTGCTCGTACTGCTTCATATATTTTAAAAAATAGCCCTAACATTTGTTTTAGAAAAAATAAAACAACAGTACCAATTTGATAAAATCTTCATTAAAGAAACGTACGAACGTATACATACTTCTTGAATTCTTTCAACACTGGTCTATTATCTATAATAGAAGTAGTGTCTCCTATTTTCTTTAATGGAGCGGACACTAATATTACTAATGTTCTTACCTGTGTAATTATACATTTTGCAATATTAATATTCAACTATTAATGTCAGAGTTACAGGGTATAAAACATTGAATATTTGCCCAATTATAATGCCGTAATTTTCGTTCTGGAGTACCTTAATAATTATTATTATACTTCCAAATAGGGATGTACACGAATTAAGTCGAGACGAGATTTAAGCCTTTCTCGACTCGTGTCGAGAAAATGTTATCTCGACTCGAAAATATGATTTGGTCTCGACTCGACTCGAATTCGAGACACCTCGAAATTCGAATCCAGACAGAATGCAAGAGTCGAATTATACCCATACACCAGCCAGAATATTATGACTACCTATTTAATTGTCAGTATGTCCACCTTTGGTACGGATAACAACTGCACGCTTCTTGGCATGGACGCAATGATCCTTGGTAGGTCGCTGGAGAGAGCTGGCACCACATGTGCACACACAGGTCACCGAATTCTCGTAAATTCCGGGGAGGGGCGATGCGCTCTGACGTCACGTTGTATCACATCCTAAATATCTTCGATTGGGTTCAGATGCTGCAAGTTGGGACGAGTACATCACTTAGAAGTCATCCCTGTGTTTCGCGAACCACTCCATCACATTTCTGGCCTTGTGGCATTGTGCATTATCTTGTCGAAAAATACCACTACCGTTGGGAAACACGGTCGTCATGAAGAGGTGTACGTAGTCTTCAACCAGTGTGTGATACGCCTCGGCCTTCATGCTGCCTTGATCGAACTCGACTATACTAGATATGCGCACAAGTGGAGATATGTCTCGAATTTCGACTCGATCCACTCGAATTCGAGTCTAAATTCGAGTCGATACACACTTTTAAAATTCGAGACGGGTGGAGTCAAACGTATTTCTCGATTTGAATTTTGAAGTCGAGATACGAGTCAAGTTGAGAATACTCGTAAAAATCTGGACTCGACTCGAATGTCTCGAAAATCTTTCTATAATTCAGAATTAATGCTGGGCAAAGTACAAGTGTGTCTGAACACACAGTGCACCAAACACTCCTAAAGATGGGCTTACGCAGCCGATGACCCATCCATTTCACGACAGATAAGAATCACGACATCCGCAACTACGACTGAAATGAACACGTGACCATCGCCACTGGACCATGACGCAGTGTCCGAGTGTTGCATTGTTTGATGAATCCCGATACTTTGTTCATCATGAAGATGAGAGGGTGCGAATATATCGTGTTACAAGGGAACAGCACTTTGACTCCTGTAATGTGAAGGACTGATACAAGCTGTTGGCGGTTTAATTATGCACTGGGGAACCTTCACGTGAGCATGACGGCAATGTTTCCCAACAGTAGTGGCAATCTGCGACAAGATAATGCACCATGTCACAAGGCCAGGAGTGTGATGGAGTGGTTCGAGGAACACAGGGGCGAGTTCCAAGTGATGTGCTGGCCCCCCAACTCGCTGGATTTGAACTCAATCTAACACATCTGGGATGTGATTGAACATGACGTCACAGCGCATCGACCCCCACCCCGGAATTTACGGGATTTAGGTGATCTGTGTGTGCACATGTGGTGAAAAATCTCTCCAGCGACCTACCAAAGATCAATGCATTCCTGTCAAGACGCGTCTCCTTTCTTATCCGTGCCAAAGGTGGACATAATGACAATTAAGTAGGTAGACATAACATTTTGGCTGATGTGTACGTATATTTTATCTCGTATACTTTGTCTCGACTCGAATTTCGACACGTCTTGTCTCGAATTCGAATCGGGTCAAAATAAAAACTATCGAGTCAAGAGAGAAACATATTTTCGAGTTGAGACATTTTCTCGAGACAAGTCGAGACAGGCTTAAATATCGACTCGACTCGACTCGTACGCATCCCTACACTGGACACATGGATGCTTACATGAATGTTCCCCAGAGCATAAATAAACGCTGCCATCTTGCCTCCGTCCCGCAATACAGGTGTCAAGGAGCTGTTCTCTTGAAACACGACGGATTCGCACCCTTCCATTATCATGATGAGGAAGGTATCGATATTAATCAGACAATGCATCTGTCTGCCAGTGCGCCAAGGTTCATTGGCGATTGCAACGTATTCATTTCATTCGTAGTTGCCAATGTGTGGTGAATGACACATGTGTCGTCGGCTGCGGAGGCCCATGATTAGGAGTGTTCGGTGCATTGTGTGTTCAAACACACTTGTATTTGCCCAGCATTAAAGTCTGATGTTAGTTCCGTCACAGTTCGCTGCCTGTCCTGTTTTACCAGTCTGGCCAACTTACGACGCCCGACATCTGTATTGAAGTGGGGCGCCCAACTCCTCGACGTTTGGACGTTGTTTCCCCTTGTTGACAGTACTCACCACAGCACTCCTCGAACACCCCACAAATCCTGCAGTTCCAAAAGAATCGTGCCGAGTCTTCGGGTCATTACAACCTGCTCTCATTCAAACTAAGATAGATTGTACGCCTTTCCCATTCTACAAACGGCCAACACTCTCACTGATAGTGCATTCACTGTACGTGTGTCTGACTAGCAGGCATTCCTCGACAGGTGACGCTGCTATCGCCTGAATGGGTTTATATCAATAGTAGGTAGATGATCATAATGTTCCGGCTGGAGTATAAGAAATAAATATAAAATGTAGGAAATTTTCAACATTCTGACTAACTTGCAAGAAATTTCACAAGTTATGGCAAGAAGCAACTGACTTGGACAAGACAAGAATAGTTGATGAGGCAATCATTTTTCAGGTTTTTGAGATGTGCGGCTTTGACGTCAAAAAATATTTCATGCCTCGTTTGGTACTAATCAGGCACGCTTTCATTTTCTTTTCTAACTTTTTCCAATTCACGATAATTAACAATACATGGCGCAGTTCGAATACATGTCCACTTTTTCATTCAATCCAACTCAAGCCGTTTCAGATACTATATAGTTGTATTTACTTACGAAGAATTAATTGCATACATATATTTTCTTCAAAATAATATTAATAATTTTCGGAACATTCGAGTGGAGTCGAGACTTTTACGATCAGTATTTACTCGAAATTCGAGTGAAGAAATAAATTTGTCTCTACTCGTCTCGAATTTTACAAAATGTGCCTAAACTCTAATCTCGACTCGAATTCGAGTCGAGTTGAGTTGCGATTCGAGACATGTCTCGACTCGTGCGCATCAATACTTATAAAACTTAAAATGGTGCACATGTTCTAAAAATTTGATTTCAATTGGATCCTAATCACTAATCAATTATGACAGAAAATACTGTTTACCATTTTTAATCAAAATGACGAACAACACTGACATTGCTATAGGTTATTTCATCTATCTGTATACAGTCTGCAATTTGATTTTTATATAACAATTATTATCCGAGTTACGGGATATACAATAGTGAATATTTATGATATTATAATGTCCACTATTTTGGTTTAAGAATCCATAGAGAATGATAATTGTCACAATGGCATAACTAGGCCCAGCAAGGAACCGAGCAGAAGTTGAACTGAGCCTCTAAACACATTAAACTGTAGATTATATAATTATGATTTGCATTTATTCGGGATTCAACTAGTGAGCCCAGGGACACTACCCCGGTTGCCCCAGCCTAGTCATATCTCTGTTATGTGCCTGTGCATATTACGTTATTTTCCAAAGTTCTGGACATATTCTAAAAATTTCATTCAATTCGCACAGTAGACCTGAAAAATGATAGAAAATGCTTTTCACGGTTTTGAATCAAAATAGTGAATAACACGACTAACGTTTAAATGTCAAACAAATTTTAGTATTTATGACAAGTATAGATTTTTATATAATCTGAAAGATTTGTTTTCGTACGAAATTAGTCCGGTAGGATAATTAGTTTATGCAGGACAATTATTAACATTTAATTTTCTAACAATTATCGTTTTGTTTCAAAGTCATGTTATTGGGACGACATTCATACAAAAGGATTTTAATTTATGTAGCTATCGTGCAAGTTTCGATAACATTGGTTGAGATGTAAAGAAGTTACTCGAAGAGAAAGGAACCTATGCGTTAGTAAATTTGGAAGTTTTTAAGATCGTGACTTTGTTTCCATAAACTGAAAGTTTAAAAAAAATACAAAACGACAAGCGTATATATCGATCCATCTATCTGATCTGACATATCAAAATCGCTGAAAAGTATAAAAGAAAATCGTGGGGGACCAAATTACAAATACGAGTTATGGGCAGTGAAGTCATAAACTTGTTTCCTATTTTCTATCAGAAATTATCAAAGCATTATCTATTTGCGAAAAACCAATTTTAAGGTTTTGTTTATTGCAATTCAAAGAAATATTATAAAACGCAACTCAAGACAGTTGTTGAAACGGCTACCCAACTTTCAAACCGTCACTTCCACTCCCAAGCGCCGGAGCGTTACAAAGGAATGCATGCAAACGAAGGAGATACAAGCGTTCAGGCATTTTGCGCTTTTGCCACACTTCGGACGCCATATAGTCAGCAATTTCAAAGGAAGTATACAAACAAAATATACAAACTTTGTGACTCGAGCGCCAAGGTGGTAAACGGCCGAACTAAAAGCAGAATATAGGTTTCCAATATGCTATCCATTCGACGTCCGACGAACTTTAAATATCGAAGTTATTACTATTAGAAGAATATTTTCGGTAAATAAAATATATTATTTTTTCCAACCAACAATCAGAAAAAGCATCATTTTCTATGAAACACACACAGGAAGAAAAATATTGAGGATTGTCATCTGGCGTTCGGTATACGGACGTCATATGTACGTGGACGCCACATGTAATGCAATCTTCGTAATGTACGGACGCACTATAGTAGTAAAACTATATATATATATATATATATATATATATACACAAATTTTTCAATATATTTTCTAAAATGGTTTCCTCCCACTTTCTATATATTTTTAAGAGCTTTCTTTGTAAATCGATGTAATATAAAAGATTCTTCCATCATCAACATCTCCTTTAGCCTAACCGGCATAACCGTGGGACTCAAATATTTCATTTTTTCCAAATTATATATATCTCAATGTGAGTTTCTATTAGTCAAACCCATCTGTATAATACGAAATTCAAACGAGGATTTTCATCTCATTGTGAGTTTCTATTAGTCAAAACCATCTGTATAATACGAGATTCGAACACGGGTATTCATCTCATTGTGAGTTTCTGTATAATACATAATTCAAACCGGGATCTTCATCTCATTGCGAGTTTCTATTAGTCAAAACCATCTGTATAATACAAAATTCAAACGAGGATTTTCATCTCATTGTGAGTTTCTATTAGTCAAAACCATCTGTATAATACGGGATTCGAACACGGGTCTTCATCTCATTGTGAGTTTCTGTATAATACATAATTCAAACCGGGATCTTCATCTCATTGCGAGTTTCTATTAGTCAAAACCATCTGTATAATACGAAATTCAAACGAGGATTTTCATCTCATTGTGAGTTTCTATTAATCAAAACCATCTGTATAATACGAGATTCGAACACGGGTCTTCATCTCATTGTGAGTTTCTCTATAATACATAATTCAAACCGGGATCTTCATCTCATTGCGAGTTTCTATTAGTCAAAGCCATCTGTATAATACGAAATTCAAACGAGGATTTTCATCTCATTGTGAGTTTCTATTAGTCAAAACCATCTGTATAATACAAGATTCGAACGCGGGTCTTCATCTCATTGTGAGTTTCTATTACTCAAAAATCATCTGTATAATACGAGAATCAAACGGGGGTCTACATCTCAATGCTAATAATGTAAATATATTCAATATTATTAATTTAATCACTGCTACGGAAGTAAGTGATACAGAATAACGTTTCATCATATCTACCAATATTCTAATTAACTAACATATCAACAGATTTAATTCAAATCGAACCAATTAAAATTTAAATTTAAATTTCTATTACTATTTTTAAAAATATCCAGTATACTTCGTGTACAAACACGTATACAGACTCGAAAAAGAGGACACGACCTTTCCAACGATACACACACGTAATCAGAGCTAAAAAAAAGAAAACAGCAACTTTCCAAACCGGACATATATGTCATCACACCCAAAAAGGAGGACACGGAGTTTCAATAATAAATTTAGAACATAACGATACCCGTGTAAAAGTAGCTCCATTTCTACTTACATGCTCGTTAAATACAGAATAAATTAAATTAGTTAGAATAAATTATAAGCGGTCAGTGGTTTCATTGATACTGTTACTGCAATTATTTATTAAGTTAATTTCTCTAATGCCCTTGTAAATACCTAGGAAATTTGCTTGTTTGAAATAATATGTATCGAACTGAGGAATGGGACAATATTGGCCACTATCTATAATTTTCCACTCAAACATGAATGGGGGATGGAAGCGATCGACTTTAGTCAGTGGTGGGATGTCAAAATGCATAGAACTGTTATCCAAATTTGTCAGCAACAAATCTAATACTCTTCCCGGATTATAATAATAATAATAATAATAATAATAATAATAATAATAATAATAATAATAATAATAATAATAATAATAATAATAATAATGATAAATTTTCACTTTCGAGGGAAATGTACCATGTTATTGCATATGGAAATTCTGTCGCATTTTAGGTGCTGGACATAATCTTTCAGCCTAAAATAACTTTCATCTGACCAAAATAATCATTTTTTATAACATTTGAATCATTGTTACAGTTATCTCTGTTTTTATCAGACATTTTCAGTTTCTCAGAATTTAATAAACGTCTTTGTGTTATGTGATGACGGAATACATCACCTTTATGTTTTTGCTATTATTTTATTTATTTACGCTAACTGACGTAGACCTAAGGGATGATGAAGGAGGTGCCTAGTGTCTTACTCTAAGGAAACATCCAAGGAAACATTCCCGCTGGTAGAACTGTGGTAAACAGGAAAACCAGAGTCAATATGGTATTATTGGGAATTGAATTACTGCCAACCTCCCGAATGCAAATTAACGTTTTATCATATGAAGTACGGCTGCTGAATTAACTTCTTTTTTGTCTATTGTAGCATATCGGAGAAAACCGTTGATGTAGTTAATTAATGATAACTGGATAATGGAGACGTCCCTTATTGCCGAAAGATGAAGGTCTATTTTCAGGAGTGAATCACCTAAATAAAATATAAAGAATGTTGCAACTAATATCTTCTAATAGTAGGTTTAGAAACAGGTTACTCAATAATAATAGTTGTTTGTAATCTGTTACTTGAGCGTTGATCTCAGTGGTTTCGTGGTAGGTGTTCAGGCGTTCCTGGAACGACCTGTTGGACTCCTGCTATTTGTTAGTTATTTCCTTCTTTTGATCTCCTTTTTGGTCTTCTACCAGTACATTCATATTCAATTTCATGACAAACGAAAATAAATATTAGTACTCAAAATTGAGAAAACTATTGACTGAATGCTCTTGCTCAAAAGTAAGGAAACTGGAATGTGGTTGCTTACACTTTAAAGAACAAAACAAACAAACAAAAAAAACGTAAATTTGAGGGAGAACTGACTCAAAGTTGAGAAAATCAGTACACTTGAAATACATACATATGCTACTATCTTGAGAAATGCAATTACATTCATGCTTGCGGATTACGCTTTCCCACTCCATATTTTTTCAGTTCTCTCTCTTTCTCTCCCCCTCTCTTTTGTTGTTTATGGAGAAAATATTTTTAAATATTTGAGCAAGTGCTGAGATGATGACAAGTGTGCCACTATATCAGTTTTTCATAATACAACTTTCTGAAAGAAAGATATTAGAAGCTTGTGAAAGGTGTAATTTTTTTAAGTTGCTATATTTATTATATCTGATTTTAATCTAATATATTGCAAAACAAAAAGAACGTAATTCATCCTTTCATAAATATACTTTTATTGTACAAACCAATACATTCATGAAAATATAGGACTATAACTCAAATAGATCGTCAATTGGTTGATATTCAGGAGTCCTGAGATCGATCCATGCGGCCAACTACCCTGACTGTGGAGTCGAAGAATATCATTAATATCTAGGTCATGGCTACCACATTCACTATCTCGACACCTAAAAGTGCAAAATGGAGCAAAAAAAAAAAAAGAAAAAGAAAAAGAAAAGTAGAAAACGCGAAAATGAACGCATCCTCACAAGTTACCGATATAATTTTGAATCCTGATCTCTTCCATATTGTTGTCCCGTTTTCCAAGGTACGTTTATGTGGCTCCTTGAATTAGGATAACGCCTATTTGCCCTAATACGATCCTTCATTGTTATTAACTTAATCACCTCTCAAACTTTGTCGGTGTTGTTTTGAAACCCCCTGTATACAGTAGAAATGAATGATTTGGCAACTAATGACTGGTATTAATGAAATAGTTTTTAACATTGTCTGGAAAATGTGCTGGACATATTGCAACAAATTATGATAGATGGACAAAAACAATTCTAGACATGATACCACGAGATATAAACAGCCCGGGAACCGTCCTTAAACAAGAAGGTTTTATGAAATCAAGAACAACTGGGGAGTAACCTGAAAAAGAATTGCTCGTGATACACAGTTTTGGAGAAGACTTGGAAAGACCTTCATCCAGCAGTGAGCTGATAATGGTTGATAATGTTTATGGTTATGATTTTATTATATCTGGACGTCTGAGATAAACTAAACAATGTCATAATTTAGTAATTTTACAGAAGAAGCGAAAAACCGGTACCTTAAGTAAGGCCTATGGTACTAGTGTAAGTAGTTACAAAGTAGTAAGATGCTTTTAAGCTTACATTATTACACCATTAGAAAGAATGTACTCTATTAAAAAGGTATTGTAAACTCAATTTCGACCAAAAAGTGACTTAGCATAGTCTACCTCTAAAGTTGATATATATAACTTTTACAAGATAAGATAGGGTAAAACGGATCCAAAATTTAACAAAATTCGAAGAGCTAGAAAAGAAATAGTTTTGATCTTTCACATTGCAGCAAAACTACGAAAATTAATACAAAAGAAAACTAGAAAATTAAGGATTACTTGTTTTGCCGGGACAGGAAAATATATACATATAGCTCAAATTACCTACATACTTATATAAGGTGTATGTTAATGTTTCGTACGTAATTTTCATTCAATATAAAATTTCAACGTAATGAACGCACGATTAGCTTTCTCGAATAAAGATCACATGCATAGGTAAGAGCTCAGGAATAAGCTTAATCTATGTTACAGCACTGGATATATGCTTATGTATTACAGTACGACCTTATGAACTTGTATAAGAAACAATATGTACTTAAAGTGAGACGCGAACTGTACGAAATATCGGACTTTGAATATTACTTGGTTGGTGATCCAACCCGAAACCACAGATAGCAAAGATGAGTGCCGTAGCTCCCAACACAAGGCTAAAAAGGTTCCTGTTTTAAAGTGTCAATTAAACACTGAGATGTGAAAAGGTAATAAAGCATTTGGTCAATTGGAAAAAAATTATATTGTAGTAATAATTTACTCTCTTTGTTAAGATAATGAACGTTATATTCTGTTTTTAAAATGAAAGTAGGAGCTGAATGTATTGAATAATAACTGATAAATTGTACAATTTCAATTTCGGTACGATTAAATACATTCATGCTGCTATGTGTTGCGTTATCCTTTAGGAGGTATTTAAAAATTCTGATTCAAAGGACGGAAATAAACTACTTTATAGTACTTCAGTTAATTTAATCGAGTTTAACTGTATAGGCAGTACTGAGGCTATTTGAAACAAAATCTATTGCTGAAAGTGAAATATGGGTTACTATTACGGTCCTGTCCGAGGTATGTCATACCCAGTGATGATTGAACCTGGAACACACGCATGGAAAACATTAGCTTTAGCAAATTAGCTACAAGAGGTACATCATATCATAATTCTAAGTCAAGAATGAGGACAAAAAATAAGAAGTGGAAAAGACAGACTGTACGACAATAGTTTCACAACTTTGATTTCACACTATTTATTTGGAGACTTTCAAGAGAGACCCGAGACAAGACCGAGACTTGACCTTCGAGACTGAGACCGAGATCGAGACAAGCATCTGTTGACAGAGATGAAACCGAGACCGAGACTAAGATTTTTGACTCGAGACGATATCGAGACAGAGACCGAGACCGAGAACGCTACTTATCAACCGGAACGAGATCGACCTTTTCGAAGTCTCGTCTCGTCTCGATACCATCCCTACTTCTTTATCAGGAAGATAGAAGATAATTTATTAAAATATTTTCATAGCTGAGGCTTTTGTTACCCAATACTTTCAATGTTAAGCACTCTTTTTTATTATGTCACGTGTTTCATGTTTTAAATAATCCTATTATTTCTGACATTATTTATGCAGATTAAGCAAGGGAAAGAAAAAGTAAAGTTAACCCTTTTCCGCTTGTATTTCAGCTGCTATTTTTTCGTTTCGTTTTAACGAAGAATCAAAGTACAGAATTGTGCAGGAATCTTGCATTTGCAAGGGAATTAAATGACGATTGCTTAGAAAACTGAAAGAGCAACACTTGCGGTACCGACATTTGCGATACTGCAACAGTTAATGTACTTCAAGTATTGGTATTTGTTATACTGGTGCATTAGCGGTACTATTAGAAATAACTTCTTATTCTCCTTCCTGAGAGAGGATATTTTCGAGTGTTCATTTAGAGGATAAGCACTCAGTATCAACTGCTACACAAAGGCCACATTTTACAGGAACATACGTGTAGCCAGCACGTTATCTAGGGGAACATGACATGACTTTTTTAGAGGACTTGGGGCTTTTTTGTACTCTAAAAGCAGACTAAAAATGTTGTTTCAGAATATGATACCATTATTAACTCACCATGTATAAATACAAGCTTTTCTCTAAATAATAAGAATATGTAAACCCAAATATAAAGATCAATTATACAGAAAAGTGAAAAAAACATTTAGTAAGATACATGGTAAACTATAAGAAGGATATAAACAACTTCATTGTCATATAAACAGCTTTTTTTGTCATTGGCCAAAACTGGAACATCTAAACAAATCCTTATCTCTCATTGGTCAAAGGCCTGTCCATAACATTTAAAGGCAACTTCTAGAAATACTTATATATTTTTTCATAGCTTTCAGAGAAACTGGTTTTCTAGTTGTACCGCAAATGTCTTGATATCTAGAATTAATGCGTTGCAGCAATGATCATCCGGATTCTCTAGGATTTAAGTACAGATAAGAGTGTATATAATGGAAAAGCATTCTACCGTGAAAATATTGAAGTTATAGAAGAACCTTTTACGCGGCACAAAACAGTAATATCTCCATAATTGAAATATGTACTTGAGAAACTCTACTATGCACTAAAATATGTACTTTCACTAAAAGATGAATTATTTACAAAAATATTAGTGTTATCAACGGCTTGAGCGGCTTGGATCCCGGCTCAGTCACAACCGAACCGAGCCGAAAAGTGTGCCGAGCCAACAGATCACCAAACGGAGCCATATCCAGTAGATTTCTCACCTGACTCGAGCCGTACCGAGCTGAATGCTCAACTGAGTCGAGCCGAACCGAGTAAATGGCTTATCTGAGCCGAGCCGGCTGGAACCAATAGCTCAGATGAACCGAGCCGGTTGGGCACAACATTGTCCTCATTATCAACACAGAAAAGGTACAGGTTTGTTTAGAAATATTTTTTATGTTATTAATAAATAGATGGAACTAATGAAACAAAACAAGTCTCTAGATAAACATAAAGGATGCCTTTACAAAACTACATACATGTTCTTACACGATCATAACAACAATAGTTTTAGGTGTACTCGTACGTTTACATATTTGTAGTTCTATTTCATTAGTTCAATGAATTATATTTAAATATATATCAAACTAGTGACGACTGATTTGACCAGGGAACGGTTGACAGGTGAGCGCAGCGCTCACCCTGGTTTATGTTTGGTTTCAAAGCCGCCCTAGTAGGGTCACAGACTTGACGCGCCTTCGAGCTGTCTCTTCATGTGTCTTGCTTATGAGAGTCAAGTGTAACCTTTTCTTTCTCTTCTGTTGGATTAGCACTGACCTTATAAATGTGACTATGCGTAATTTGTGAGCGGCACGCTCACCTGTCGACCGACGGCGTGAGTGATTTTTCCGAGATCATGGACAAAAACAAGGAGCAGATTCAACTACGGCTTAAGAAAAACAGAAGAAAACGGTACGACATGCTGCCAGTCAAGGGCTAATCTGTGGGAAACACACTATCAACATCTTCTGGAAATATAATGATTGACATTAGTACAGTGATGAGACATGCAATAGAACAGCGTCTTATTGAAATACCTACTCTATGTATCAAGAGACATAAGTGCAGTGTTTACACTAAGATATTTATATCTTTAATTTCATTAGAAATTTCCCATTCAAAATACGAATAGTATGAACATATGAAGAGCATGTACTGAAAACTCGCCCTAATTATGTAATTTTTTTTAAAGAAAATGTAATCCTTATGTGATATATGTGACAATGATAATAAGAATATATCTTTTGCGACAATGATAGTCACCTAATTTTATTGTTTATGGGATAACAGAAATTCATTTCATAAACAAAAACCTTTGATTATATATATTCATTTTATTATATTCATTATTTTATTCATTATATATATTAATTTCATTTGTCATTTTAATTTAATAATAGTAAGAATAATAAATCACAAAATGTAAACATTTAGAAATGAGTAGGAAATAAATCCCATATAAAGTCATAAAGAGCAATAAAACGATTAGCCTATATTGTAAGTGAGCGCCGCGCTCACATGTCGACCGCTGGCGTCACAAATCAACAGTCGACCGTTCTCGGGTTAAGAATTTGATTAACAAATCAGTTACTAGAAACTCAAATATAAACCATTTGGTTTGTCTTCACGTATTCCAAGTTCGAAAATTGGGCTTTTTTTTTTTAACACACCGTAGCAAGTAGTTAGCAACTTCAATCACAAATTGATTTCATTGCTAAACAATTAATTATCTTAATAAACTGCATTAAGTATTAAGTTGATAATTGCAAAGATTCTGACAAAATAACCATATGAACTTATGTCCAAAATGCGTATTATTTATATCCATTTTTTTACTTGTTGCGTGAACCCTCTATGTTTGAATGTATAACACACGTATGTTTGACGCAGAAGTCTCCAGGTTTGATTCCCACTGAAGGCAAAGGGAATACACTGTATGGGGCTGGTTTCCATAATAAAAATAAAAGTATATTAATGATTATAATAATAATAATAATAATAATAATAATAATAATAATAATAATAATAATCGTAAACTAATAATAATAGTTTATTTTTGTGTTTACTGCAAGCAAGAAAACGCGCTCCGAATCAAACATCTTTAACAGCTATACGTTACTGCTTATTTTCAACGCAGGTGTATCACTCTTTTAAACTTTTGATTCATTTTTTTTTCAATTACTTCAATAAAATGCTTTGATCTCCACATGTAAATTTGTTTCCTATGGACCAACAGCCAGTTTCTATTATCATTCATTTTAGTAATTTTTGGGCTCTATGATTATACATAGGGAATGCAATACGAGACCCATCATTCTTTCATCAGTTGGGTTGATTCAAAAGATTACAATTATCTTTTTTTCTTGTTCAAGAAGAACTTACATTCACCTAACCCCCCATCTATCCCCATAGATTAAACATACAGCATAATTTAGAAATGGTAATTTAAGACATAAAACTTCTGTATTCTTCGTTTGTTTATAAAAGTATTTAGGTTGGAAGACTGTAAGTGTCTCGCAAATGAGTCTCATTCTTGCCCGAATTTTGCGGACTTGCACTTGTTTTCGCACACTTGATCCTGGTCTCGATCTTGCATATAAATACCCGGCCTTGGTCTTCGAACCAGGGAGCTTCACCCAAGTTAACACTCTATCAAATCCGCACATTCATACATAGGACTCACGATCATATGACATCAAACTCCAGACTGAAGGTAGAGGTCGATTGATAGTTGGGTTTCGGAGGTTGAGGTTGAAGGAGATTGATTAATTATTGGAGTTTGGAGGTTGAATGGTAGTTGCAGTTCGAAGGTTGAAATAGAACCGAGTGAAGGTCAAGCAGTAATCGGAGTTTGAAGGTTGAGATCGTAGTTTCCCGGAACTAGTGTTGCCAACGGCTCGAGTGGCTCGGCTCACGAGTGTCACATCCGAGCCGGGAAGTGAGCCGAGCCAACAGCTCTTTCAACGGAGCCGGCTTGATCCGATGGCTCAGTTCAACCGATCCAAGACGGCTTACATCACTAGACAGTACAGCTATTGACGCATATTTTACCAGAAGATGAAAAAGAAAATAAAGATCAAATGTATTCATTTAATATGCATGATCTTGAAGAACAAAATCTTGAATTTATAACTGAGAAGATAGCTTTTTAATTTAAAATCAAATATGCACGGCTCTGTCAAAGATCTCTTCAGGACAACAGTGCAACTGAACAAGATTCATCTGGAAAGAAGGACTAACATTTTCATCAGAGGAAGACAATGAAAATAGCTAACGAATATTTTTTGAATGTAATTCGCAAAAGAAAGAACATCATCAGAAAATTAACAGGTGTCATAAAAGATGAATTTGTGAGCAAGTGTGAACCGCAGGTTTTAATACTTTATCCGATTTAGAACGTACGTATGGATAAATGAACTAAATAAGCAACTGAAAATTTCTTCCTCCAAAAGAACATTTTAAAAGAAAATGAAGAAAGTGGTGAAGTGAGAGAATTAAAAATTTCAGGAAAGAAATCCTTATTAACAAACGCAAGTGAATTAGGCCTAATGAGGATATCATTTAAGGAAAAAAGAAAAACGCAACACGGACTATACGTCTAAAGTTATGGGGGAAACTTGTCCAATTAACTTTTTTCTTTGCGTTTAAAAAAAAATAAAATATATTTATTTTTTATTTATTCAACACAACAGGGTCTAGGCACAGTTACAGTATTGTCCCTTACAAATACATTTACCCTTAGTTATACATATACATTTAAACGTAGATATACATTCGTATATTTTGATTATCAGATATTTTTAAGGCTATCCTTGTATACTGTCTCCGACATTCCAAAAACATCTGTAGAAGTTATCTTTTCAATTGCATTGTAGGAAGCACTCGTTCTCCATATAGGAGACTTACCGAGGATATTTGTTCTTGCCTTTCTGTAGTAAAATGCACTGCTATTTCCTACGCGGGTTTTACCTGATGGGACAAGCAATTGAACCTTCGAAGTAAGATTGGGACAGTCAATTTTACCATGCAGTAATTTGTGTAAAAATAAAAGATCCGTAAGTTCTCTCTTTAGCTTCAACGTGTTCATATTGAAATTTTGTACTATTTCTGAATACGACTCGTATTTTGAATACATATCAGTTTTCCTATAAGAAAGTAATCTCAAGAATTTTGATTACATTCTTTCAATCATATCTATGTGGTTTTGTGCTTTTGGTGAACAAAACAGAGTTGCATATTCCAATTGCGATCTCACAAAATAAAAGTAGAGTTTCATTAACGTAGCATCTTTTGAAACTCCTTACCTATTCTCATAACAAAGCCAAGATTTCTGTATGAATTATTAACAATTGTTTCAATATGATGATTAAAACTTAATTTAGCATCAAATAGCACTCCTAGATCTTTAATTAAAGTAGGTGTCTCTAAAATAGTACCTTCAATAGAATAGTCATTTTAATTGTGTTTTCTTTGAGGGTAAAGGAAAGAGTTTTGCATTTATTTATGTTCAACTTAAACTTGTTATTGTCACACCAGTTCCTAAAGTTACATATGTCTATTTGTAGTTTTGCACAGTCTTCAAGCGAATTAATTTTGGAGAATATTTTAAGGTCGTCGGCGAAGAGAAGATGGTTAGAATAATGCGTATAAGACGGTAGGTCATTTATCACTAATAGAAATAAGAGTGGACGAAGAATTGAACCTTGAGGGACTCCTGATAAAGCTGTGAATGTTTTAGATACATATCCTTTGCACTTGGCGGCCTGCTGACGATTTTGCAGATAAGATGCGAAAAGACGTTTTGCTTGCATACAGAAATTAAAAGTTGTTAGGTTTTGCAACAGTACATCATAGTCTAGCAAATCAAAGGCTTTTGAAAAGTCAGTATAGATCACATCCACTTGACCCCCTCTATCCAATTCATTTGCCATAAAATATGTAATAATGGCGAAATTTGTAGTTGTTGATCTATTCTTTAAGAAGCCATGCTGATGACGGGTTTTATATGACACATTATCCTCTTGAATATTACTTGATAAAACACATTGGCAAATGCTGATAAAATTGAAATAGACCTAAAATTCTGTATATTCTTCGCATCAAAAGACTTAGGGATAGGAAAAACTATGGCTTCTTTTCACGCTTGTTTTTAATGACATATTTATAATTGTATGTAGAGTATGCTTAAGAATATCTATACAACCCTTAAGAATGTACGGTGGTATACCATCCGATCTGCACGATCTTTTGGGTTTCAACATTCTTAGGGCTTCCTCAACATCCTCGAGAGCGATTTCATTTAAGAAAAACATATCTAATGTTTCGCAAGCTGTACCATCAGGCATGAATCTATTTGTATCATAATGCGCTCTGTCATTACTATAAACCGAATTAAAATAGCTAGCAAATTCCTCTGCAATATCACTATTGTTTCTCAGTTCCTTAGCATTATACGTAAGGAAGCCTGTAGAAAGATACTTATTTTTACTTTTTATAAAATTACAGAATTGACTAGGATCCTTCTCTACCATGTGTTCCGATTCAACAACGAAAGATTTATACACTATCGCTATTTCTGTTTTCAATTCTTTCCGGAGTTTACAATATTCCCATTTATGAAGCGAAACATCAACCATACCGCTTCTCCATTTTTATGGTGATAGGACATTTATTTTTTAATAATATTGGACGTAAACCAACAGGAATAATTTTTGTTCAAAAATATCTTAGAGGGAACACTTACATGTATCGCATTATAAATAATTTCATAAAACTTATCAACACTCTCATTAATATCATTCAGATCTTTGAGGCCGTCCCAGTTAGCATTTAGGAATTCATTGTAAAGTACGTGGGCCGTTAAACTGAAAGATTTCATCTTTATCGTTGCACACAATTGATTTCCAGCTCAACGTTAGTAACATTCTACAATTTAGTTCTTATGGCTTCTGTTTTTATAGTTTCTGTTCTTATGGCTAGTTTGGAAATTTACATTTTAATAAAAAAAACGAAAAATCGTCTTAGACGTTCCTTAAGTAGAATTACTTCGAACAAGAAATCTTAATTCTATGGCGAGGGAATGTCCCACATGATATAGTTCATTCCCGAGACGAGATAGAATACTTCGAGAAGCAAGATCAGAGGAGACTTTTACAAAGATTTGTGAGGAGATCCAATGACAGACAGAACCCCTTCCAAAAGTCATAGAAAAAAGGGATTCATTCTGTTTGCACTGTTGTAAATCAAGGCTTTAATCGGAAGATACTTGTTAAATCATGTAATATGGCAACCCGACTTGGAAGTACAAGACATCAAATACACATTTTACCTTCCATTGTACATTTCTACAATTCTCTGCGTATGGCTACATATACTTTCTAGATAATAAAACATGAAGTTTGTAGCCTCGATGAATCGCTACTAAGTTGTAGATCCATGTATTACTAGTCTAGGTGCTCAGTATAATAATAAAGGCGTCAACGCATCTCTCTTTGTTTCAGACCATTCTCATGTGAAGGAAAATGTATTACTTCTAGATTCATTTAAATATATGTTAATTAGTTTAAATAACTTTTCTCGGTATTTCAAATTTTTGTAAGAATGTTATACATTGTTTCCCACATAATCGAATTGTGGGCCTTTCTCAAGTTAATAAATAATTGATATGCATGGATATAGTAATAGCACTTTCGTAGCTGTAAAATTAATGTGATAAATCTTTGTACCCATGATAAGCAAATTATCTCATTATATTGTCCGTTAACTTACTTAGTTGCAAATTTGATTATTTATGCAATCCAGCTTATATCGTTTATGATTTACTTCCTATGTGATCAAAGAAATAATCTTTGTTCGTGTGATTTGTTAAGACATCATGTTCTCACAATATGTTCAGAAAAATCGACGAGCTTGAAATTTTCAATCCTGTGTGAATGTGTTAAGTTTTGTGTTTCACGCAGGAGAGCCCTTCATTATTTCTCATTATTTCGTCAGAGAGATAAGAAAGGTATCCTGCGAATTTGTAACACAATGAGAACAAGCTCAGACCCCATGCACCATAGGTGAACGCTCTACCATTGAGTCACCAAAGCCCCCTGCCGAAAAGGTATCAAAATTTGGCCATGGTCTCAGAACGAGACGAAGCAAAGATATCTGTGTGTTAGCCATTCATAACATCCATATTATAGGTTTAAATAAAGTGCTTATCTGACTGCATGTCTGTCTGGGGAGCCAAAAAATTATCAAAATTTGGTCATGGTATCAGACAAAGAGGTGGCGTTTTGAGGAGTTCAACCCGGGACCCATGCACCTTAGGTGAACGCTCCACCACTGATCCTCCGACACCCCTGATGAAAAGGTATCAAAATATGATCAGAAACGCGGTCCCCGAGCTAAGATCGAACGAGAGAAACAATGAAGTGAAATCTGTGAGTTTTACGTCCCAAGTTTATGATGAATATGTTAATGGGAAATCTTTAAGTTTTACGTCCCACAGTTATGTTGGCTAGGCTGGTGGAGACGGTGATGATGAGAAATTTATGAAATGTTGGAACGGAGAAAGTGGAGGGAAATCCACGTACACGGTATTTTGTCCCCCACAAAGTTCACTTGGTGGGAACAGAATTTTGAACCAGGGAGCTTCCACGTCCACGGTGTTTTTGCACCACAAAGTTCACTTGGTGGGAACAGGATTTTGAATCTGTGACCCATGCACCAGAAGTGAACGCTCTACCACTGAACCACCGAAACCCCCTTATGAAAAAGGTAACGAAATATGGTCAGAAACGCGGCCTCGAGCTAAGATCGAATCAAGGACCCCACAAGTACTGAGCCACCGTGTCCCCTAAGTGAATGATGATAGAATAAAAACTGTGGAACGAGAGAAACAATGAAATGAAATCTTTGAGTTTTACGTCCAACGTTTATGACGAATATGTTAATGGTAAATCTTTAAGTTTTAAGTCCCACAATTATGTTGGATGGCTAATGGAGACGGTGATGATGATAAATGAATGAAATGTTGGAACGGAGAAAATGGGAGGAAATCCAGGTACACGGTGTCTGTCCACCAAAAAGTTCACTTGTTGGAAACAGGATTTTGAACCTGGGACCTCCCACATACACGGTGTTTGTAAACCACAAAGCTCACTTGGCGGGCACCAGAAGTGAACGCTCTAACACTGAGCCACTGAGACCTCTGATGAAAAGGTATCAAAATATGATCAGAAACGCGGCCCCCGAACGAGAGAAACAATGAAATGAAATCTTTGAGTTTTACGTCCCACGCATATGACTATTAGGGTAATGGGAAATCTTTAAGTTTTAGGTCCCACATTTATGCAGGCTAGGCTAATGGAGACGGTGATGATGAGAAATGAATGAAATCTTGGAATGAAGAAAGTGGGAGGAAACGGGAGAACCCAGACGAATTCCACGTACACGGTGTTTGTCCACCACAAACTTCACTTAGTTCGAAGAGGATTTTCAACCTGTGACCCTATGCACCAGAAGTGAAAGCTCTACCACTGTGTACCCGAGACCCCCTGATGAAGAGATATCAAAATATGGTAAGAAACGCGGCCCTCGAACTAAGATCGGACGAAAGAAACAAAGAAATGTAATATTTAAGTTTTACGTCCCAAGTTTATGATGAATATGTTAATGGGAAATCTTTAAGTTTTACGTCCCAAAGTTATGCCGGCTAGGGTAAAGGAGACGGTGATAATGAGAAAAGAATGAAATGTTGGAATAGAGAAAATGGGAGGAAACGGGAGAGCCCAGAGGAAATCCACGTACATGGTGTTTGTCCACCACAAAGTTCACTTGGTGGGAACCGGATTTTGAACGTCTGAACCCGCATACACCAGAGGTGAATGTTCTATCACCTAGCAACCGAGACTCATAGAACGAGAGAGAGAAAGATCAAACCACAACACTCATCCAATAATTGTTTTGGCACTCCATGAATGTTTTAACAAAGAACATTCGTTTCTATACGTGTGAAATATAAATAAAAGTGTATATCTGTGACTGGCCTAAAAAGAGTGTTACATTTTTCGACCGAGTGCAACAACAGGGAATCGAATCCGTAACCGTTCGCACTGAAGGCACATCGTGCTTAAAATTGTTACAGGAAATGGTTATTTATTATGGATGTTCTTCAATATTGCTCAGATCCATAGTAAATGAAGAATGTTTGTAATATAAAAATGAAGTATTTTTAAATGAACAATGCAAATACGTTTTAAAATGAAATTAATTGTTCACTGCGATACTCTGCAGTGCCTAGTTTCGAATTTATTGCTATACTGTGTTGAAGACAAACAATGAAAGGAAGCGAAACGCGTCATTCTCAAGTTCACGTAAGATAAACAAAAGAAACACTGAGTTTTCCTATGTACAAAACAATAATATGCAAGAGTTTTGTTCTCGAAAAGATGTTAAAGTTATCACTGTAATTCACGGGAGTCTCCAACCCGCCGATGTTTTGTTTCCTCTACTGAAAATTATTTTGTTCAAGTGTATAGTTATTTACAAATAATATGTATACTAATTTTAGCAGCGTATACAATTAAAAGACTCTTATTTAATCACGATGGGATGAAAGCATGAATTTCACAATAAGCTGTAGGTCTTTTCATCACAGGAAACGAACAACAGGAATGAACATGAATTGCACTTCAACTGTTCTGTACGGACTTTGGTTCAATCCTATCTCCCGTCAAGTGAACTTTGTGATGTACAAACATCGTGTGTGCGTAGGTAGCCTTTATGTTTCTATTTCATAGAGTTCTCTCTTAACTTTTTCTTACTCAAAGATCAACAAAATAAGTTATTTCTAATTTAAATGTTTCTTTCGGCATTCCTACTTTATCGTTGTTTTAAAATCACGTTCACATTTCATGTGTTATCTAATAACTCTCAAGATATAAAAGTAGAAACAAAATGAACAAATATAGGTACTAAAAAACTAACTAGGAATATCTAAAGCTGAAATATCAAAATACTATTACTAGAGTAAACTAGTATTTCCAATGAATCGAGAAACTTCCCGGCACGAGAAGAGACAAGCCTCAAATCGACAAGTACATTTTCAAATTCGAGATGATACAGATAAACCCGAGACTCGTCGGCAACACCATTTCACTCAAGTTGAATCCTCAAAATACTATTATTTGGATGGACTAATATTGTCAACGAAACGAGAAACTGCTCTGCACGAGAAGAGATAAGTCTCGAATCGAAAAGTACATTTTCAAACACTAGTTCACCCAAGTTTTAGATCTCTTATACTGTTTCAATATTATATGAGTCATGTATAAAAACTATAAATTGATAAAAGTAATTGTACGAACACGACGAATAACATTTATCAAGGTGCTGAAATCTCATCATCACAGGAACGAACAACAGGAATGGACATTAATTGTACTTCAATTGTTGTGTACGGGTTCGGGTTCAATCCCAGTTGCCATGAAGTGAACTTTGTGGTGTACAAATATCGCGTGTGCGTGGTAACGTTTATGTTTCTATTCCATTGAGTTTTTCTTCTTATTCAAAGATCCACAAGTTAGGTTATTTCTTATTTAAATACTTCTTTCGGCTTTCATTCTCTATCATTGTTTATAAATCACGTTCATATTTTATGAGAACTTAAAACAACAACAAAAGATGGTTATAAAAAGGATTAAAACTGCGGATTTCCCACACTAATTTCCTCGTTCAACTGTGGTTATTTACTGAATTCGCAACAGACATGCCCAATATTCCTTCCTGACGTATTTCCGAAGGTTGCGACCGCTTTCTGGAGCTGGTTAGCAATCTTTTCAGGTGCGCACTCAGAAATTTTTGTTTGGAGAGGGTATGGTTCAGTACTACAAGCCGATACATCTATGTGGTATTGAACGGGCATTATTCTGCACCCGAAAAGACATAAGTATTTGTAAAATACTTCCACCTTTATTTTCAGAAAAAAGGAAGAAATAGATTGTTTTTATAAGAGAAAGAGTACAGATGAAGTGTAAGATCAAAATTTCATGTTGCATGAATCATTTCCCTGTTAAACAAGTATAATTTTGTTGATAAAGGGTACAAGTATGTTGAGTTAGGAAGTTCTGGTTGGGCCCGAACCCAATGAATCGCCGTGGGTGCTCCCCTGGCAACCTTTAAAAAACGATTACATGCTACTCTAGTGCAGATCACGTCTTTACAAATAGTATCCAATGTAACCCACTAACATTTTGAATCAGGTCCAGTTGGGACAAAATTTTCTAAAAGGGAGCATGGACATGCCAATTTTGGTTGCTAATCATGGGCCCATGTTCGCCAAATATTAGTAATTTTAAGCATTATGTCATTAGCCATACTGTCTACTGTCTCCTTGGTATTATCACAATGGAAAGTACGCTGACAGTATCCGTAACTTTTTGTAAAAGAGTGATGAGTAAT
The DNA here is from genome assembly GCF_964235325.1 of Thermobia domestica. Lineage (NCBI taxonomy): Eukaryota > Metazoa > Arthropoda > Insecta > Zygentoma > Lepismatidae > Thermobia > Thermobia domestica. The sequence continues at coordinate 109,789,058 of NC_137457.1, forward strand.
CACAATTTAGTTTTTTTAACGGTCATAATGGATCAATGATTAAGTCCCAATGGTAGATTGGCAATAGCCAGTCCCAAAATGTAGGAAGAGGGGGAGTAGAATTTAGGAGAGACCCAATTCAATCATATTTTAGTTCATTTGCAAGCCTACCGTGAAAATTTTAGGGGCGCTCGTCATCCCTGTGGATAAGAGCCTGGGTACAGTGATCACTTTTGGTGCTTGGAGTTCCTGCCTTAAAAGAGAGGGGCCCAATAATTAGAAAAACAACTTTTTCTAGGAAGCCCAAATACGCGTATTAATGCTTGCCCCCCCAGAAGAAATCTAAGTTACGTCGCTGCTATTATCTGAAATATTTTAGAAGTACGCTCATGTCCAAAATTATTGTCGCGTGTCTATAAATATGTTGTTGTAAGAATATAATTTGATAACGAATTCAGCTGGTATTTCTTATAATGTTACTATGTGCATAATCGGCAAGGACATGTATGTGGCAAATTTCATGTCAAAATAGCAGTAAATAAGAACAATAAAACGAAAATAATACTCTCTTGTCCATTTAGCAACATTTTGTTTTACCCACTCTAATTTTTGTACTTATAATTTTATTTCTATGAAATTTACCACAAATATACATTTCCCGATTATACACATAGTATCAGTATTAAAAGTCCCCTGCAAAATCATTATCTAATTATATTGTTACAAGAACTCAGTTATAGATATGCGACAATCATTTTGGACTTCAGTGTACATAGAAGAAGAGCAAAATAAACATTATTAACACATAAGAACAAACCTCTGACAAAGTCTAGATATAGCCTATCGCTGATTATTTTTGTTAGTGTGAAATATTGAATTCATATTGAAGAGTTCTTTTACATTACATGTCAGACTGTTTCGCAAATCACACATAGTTATAACACATTTTGATCTGATGTTCACCACATACTGGCTTATTGCAGTTATGGCAGTGTTCCTTCTTGGGATCTTTTCACTTGAATCTGTCATTGAATTTGTGCTCCAGGGACGATTCTTTCCTAGCAATTGAGTAACACCACTTTCACTTGCCTTTCGTCAAACGGAAATTCATTTGCCTTCTCATCTCTGCAATATACTGCTCTCTCTGTCTGATTTTATCCAGACTTGAATGCGTGGCGAGACTGCTGTTTTCGTTTTTACTACATGTGGAAACTATCCACTTCTTTGGTTGACTTTGAGGTTTCACATTCAACAGTTCAAATTGCTGACAAAATGTTGCTCAATACCATTTTCACTGATTTAGTAATCTGGATCTTTGTCAGAGTCATCTACTTCTTCTTCTGATCTCACATCAATGCCAGCGTTATCTTCCTCCATTTCTGAATCTGATGTTCCTCTTATATCAGTGATATAGCTTCCTTGCTATTTATTACACCACACTCGTCCATTTTTGTAGTAATAATTAAATATTTACGAATGACAATGGTCCATCGTTGGTAAACATACGTAAAAAACACATGCAAGAAAACTAACGCTAAAGGTAAACACACGCTAAACTTACGTGTAAGATTTTACGTTACAAGCTAAACATACGCCAAATTTACGTATAGGGTTCCACACCCAATCGTTTAGGACAGAGCTCATAACACCTACCGTAATAATTAACGTCGAAACTTCAAGCCAACTAACCCACGATAGCATATCTAGAGGTATGTATTTTTACACACAGTTACTGCTACGTCACATCAGTGTTTCCAACTCGTACACGTAAAATTTACGTAGTTTACCTTTCTCGGGTTAAACCTCATGGCGATAATGCTAAACTTTGATGTAAATGATATTGTGAGTATCATAACTCATGCCACTGACCTCAAAAGATATGGATTTGAAATTAATATTGTTCATATTCGATTAATTAATATCGTTCACATTCGAACATTTCACTGGGCTCCCCATGACAAACGGGTTTCGATTCCCAGCGGGAGTCGTGTAGTTCGGGTTCAACGTTAAGTTGAAGAACCATATCTTACATAGACTAGCAGCTGAAAGAGATGCTAAACTCTATATTACCTCACATCGTGAGTTATTCTACTTTTCTATAATTTCTCAACCATTTTTCTCTCTTCGAATTCCCTCTTACCACTTAGAACACCCATGGGTTCAAACCAAAACTTTCTTCATGGATGGACCATACGCTATATGGGACTATGGTAGTGAGTTGCGGAGTTTCAGCGGCACACACGGAAAAATCACGCTTACGCGGATTTATTAAAATATCATTTTAGGACTTAGTCTGCAAGACAAAGTTTTAAAGAATGTGACTTTTAAAATTAGTTCTTTTTCTTCTTCAACATCATCATCTTCTACTTCTTCTTATGATTATTATAGCATTAGCTATATGAAGCAATTATCTTGGCTAATTTCGTTAATATACACCACTCATCAACCAGTAGCTATAGAAATGAGCCGTTTGCAACAGCAGTTTTAACATGTAGAAAAATTTATGAATTATAGCTCCTAAATATTATTTATGCAGTATCATCCATTTAAAACGTTAGGCGTATTTTTTACGCCTAACAGTACCTAATTTTTATCATATATAATCAATTTATACTGATCAAATCAATATCAGTTAGCAAATACTAGATATACACTTTAATACCATTTTGCATTCCACATAAACTGATATAAATTATAACTTATAAACTGAATTTAGATATCAGAACCCATTTTAGAACTAAAACTGCAAAAACTACAATATAAACAAGCACATTCTCTTCTTTAAACACCAATTTTACATTTCAATGGTCTGGTAAGCATCCATTTTATTACTGTAGTAAGGAACCAGAATCCATTTTAGAACTGTAAAACTGCAAAAACTACAATATAAACAAGCACATTATATATCTTTCTTTCTCTTCTTTAAACACCAATTTTACATTTCAATGGTCTGGTAAGCATTATTTCAATTAACATGTCTTTCCAATCTCCCAACATCTTCCCCCGTTCTCTGCAAGACAATGTTCTGTACCATTTCCTTTCTTTCCTCCTTGGACCAAATCGATCGTCGACCTCTGCACTGTCTTCCTTCTTGATCAAATACCTTGCAATACTAATTCTGAGCAGTAACCTCCCACTATTTCTGAGCACATACCTCCTGTTGAGCACTAAACTCCCTGAGCACACAGCTCCACTTACATTTTCGAGCGCACAGCTCCTGTTGAGCCCTAAGCTCCCTCAGCACACAGCTTCACTTACATTTCCGAGCACATAGCTCTTGTTAAGGACTAAGCGCCATGAGCACACAGCTCCACTTAATCTTCCGAGCGCACAGCTCGTGTTAAGCCCTAAACCCCGTGAGCACACAGCTCTAATTAAACTTTTGAGCATTAAGCTCAATGTTTATGCCCACTACTTTTTTTTACGAAATATCATTACTATGAAGCGTTTTCTCAATAAATTCATAATTATAACAATTGAGGATATGTGAAGTTCTGACATATTAGAAGTCGATGGGATTCACTATACATAAGCAATCGAACAGGAAGATGCGCATAGACTCGCTTTAATCAATCTTTCCGTTAAAATAAAGGATTTTCAAATCAATAGAAAAGAATTTCAAATCGGTCTGGAAACTTCTCGTAATAACCCCTACCAACCATAATTTTTCTTGGCTAAGTGCAGCGTATTTGAAACCAGAAGACATTTTGTAATTGTAATCACTATATTCGATCCCCCGTTTTGAATTTTGTAATTTTGAAGTCACATTCTGAATAAGCTGTCCAAAAACTCCTCTGACAGTGTGTTTTCTTCTAAATTAAATGGTTGTTTTCTGTCATACAAGATCTCAAAAATTATTAATGACTTTATTTTTCTGCTAGATGACACTTAATTTCCCGGAGTGAATTTTGACACAAATCTCTCTTAAATTGCTTTTCTTTGAATCATTGAGAAGCATTATGGACATCTAGAAAGTATCCTGCGAAAACAAAGCAAAACTTTTGAATCATGAAATCATTGATTCTGTCTTTCCGCCACACGATCCTTTAAGTGATAATGCTATATCTAGTGGCGATGGTCAAAAAGGTGAAGTATTAGAATATAATGATATAGACGAATATGATTTAGATTCAAATCTAGATTCTGAAGATATGTGTTTGCTTTAAATACGCAATGGTGATACCTGAACTTCTTCCACTTACTTGTAAATATATTCAAATGGACTTTTGAGCTCCTTCGTGGCTAAACGGTTACCATGCGCGCCCTTTGCGTGGGAGTCCCGTGTTCGATTCCCGGAGGGAGCTTATATGGTTCGGATTCCATGTTAATTACTAGGTATACGTCTCATATAGCCTAGCTCCTGACAGGGACGTTAAACTCAAAATCAACTCAACTCAAATGGACTTTTTTTACCTTTCTCAATCATTGTTGCAGCTGGTTTTGTTTTTTATATGCTGTATTTGCAATATATGCTGTATTTATTATCCTGATTTACTTGACTTCTGAAGTTCTGTGAAAGAAACATTTTAGAAAAACGAAATGAAATCTTTCAGGTTTACGTCCTATGTTTCCTGGTATGCCGGTCAGGCTAAAGAAAACAGTGAGACTATTCAGAAGTGTTCGTTCATTTGATAATTTGATTCCTCTTTTCATAATTTCCTTTTTCTCATCCTTATGGAATATTGCAAAATGAACTGGAAAAGAGTGTTACGCCTACGATTATGCCTGCTAGGCTAGAGGTAGATGATGATGAGGAAAAAATAAAATGGTTTGCGGAACAAAGCGTACGAAAACTGGCAAATCAGAAGAAAACCCACCCACACGATATTTGTGTACCGAAACGTCTACTTGGCGTGAACTGGGATCAAACCTGGATATCACTATGAGAAGTGAACGTGCCACTATTGAGCTACCGCGGGACATTATTCAATATTGCGTTTCTGAATAATACACAAAAGTACGTAGTTGATAATGAGCAAGATGAACTACGATGACTAACATATTCCAATCCTTGTTCTGAGTTTGAAACTGATTTCTGTTAGCTATCCCATGTTATTGCACAATTCTTTTTATTCGTTTTGCCTTTTCTTATCTTATGAATCAGCATTGCATTTCAGTTCGAAGAATGGACAAAGAGCCTACAATAGTAGTAAACTATGGGCTCATCAAGATAAGACTCCTTTCTCAATATTGTCAAGATTAAAACAGACCCAACATGGCATAGCATCAGCAATGGGGATACGGTTCAATCTGCTTTCGAACTTAATATAAGATTGTATATCTGGACGAATTGTTTGTCAGTGTCACCTCTTGAGAGCTCTCTTGAGAGGAAGCAATAAAGCAAAGTAGGATATGTGTGGTTATACAACACTCAGTTATTGTTTAAGTAAATTTTGATATGACTAAAGATTAGAGTATTATTTTCTGCAAGTTATTTTGTGAGTAATTGTTTACATTTCTTGGAGATCAAATTTTACCGAACAAAGGAACCTTATTTCCAGGTTAACACATATTTACAGAATTGTTTCAGGATAGAATCATGTGCATAAAATACGCTATTGTACTGTAAAATTCAGTTATAATACTAATGCTAATACAAGTTATTAATTTACCTTATATGCATAACTGTCCTTAATTTGTATAATTGCACGCATGTTATTAATTTATAACCACATTAAGCATATTCTGTAACCAGAAAAAACTAAGTTAATAACATAATGTATAAGCAAAAACGATAGAATATAGAAGTTAACACCATTAATTATTTTTAATCGAAAAGCAAAGTTACAGACCCAACTTATTCAGGGTAATGAAAAAAATCCGTTAGTAGCAGGCTTAAATACTTAACTTTATTATTTCGTGTAAAATATCCTTATATATTACATATATCCTTATAACATTGTTTATATAGTATGTAGTTAAATCTGTTATTCAGTTATTAGGGACGTCGAATGTAAATTGATGCATGGCTTTTAAATTGATTAAATGTGACAAACTGGATATATGCATTATGGGACACAGTACATTGCAAACTAGACTTTCCTCTGAGGCTTTGAAGGGCAAGGAATATTTGGTATGTCGAAGTACTTGATGTATTGTGCTACTGAAGTACTGTGTGAGAGGTAGAATGTTCCATTCCTTAGCCGGTTTCTTCTTTCAAGGAGATAGAGCTGCCAGCTTTTCTCCTACGACTAAGGTTGCTAATTTATTTAGCTTACAGTTCGAAATAATCTATGATGTAGAGGAACAGGTGAAAAATTAGATCGAAACAAAAAGTTACTCTTTTTTAAATAACGAAAACGCAGTAGATTGGATCATTTATCAAAAGCTTAATAATGCAGAAAAGTAGTCAATTGACATTGATAAAATACTGTAGACATTTCGTCGCTGAAATCCAATATCTTAGAATATCGTCAAAACACAAAATAGTGTTGCCTACAGCGGGTTTGCATACTGTATAAAGACACCAAACCTTTTTTGTGGATTAACTACTGGAAAATATTCAATTTCAGATACGAAATGTTTTTAGTATTTCATTAATATCAATTGACAAATTTCCTATCTATTAAGTTTTCGATATATAGAACAAACGATTTTTCGCTTCACCCTAATGATCACGCATATGATAATACATGTGACATCAGGACCTAGGTCATCCATGCCACATTGATATGGATGTGACAGATGTATTAGCAATTTATTTGACTAATTGAGGCTGGTTTAGGTGCCAAGATGCTTACTGTGAATGCTTTAGAAGCATTGTTGCTTTCATACTACATCCAAATTTCTCCTTTGTAGGGTTGGTGGATATACATGTTTTTAATGTTACGAAGACATTCAAAAAAGTAATCCTAAAGCATGATTACCCCAAGTACTAAAGGTTCTTGGAGTTTCCGCCTCGAGAAAGGTAGTTAAAGAAAAGTGGTAAGGACTCACCTTGCTGATGTAGGCGTAATTATAGAATTAATGATATTATAGACACATTCAAATCTATCTCAACATGGATAACTATTTATAAGCTAATTCTCTTTTCAGTATTCCGCAAAATCAAGAATAAAATGAAAAATAGTAAAGTGATGAGCTGGAGCATCAGATAAGATTTTTAAAAACCGGACTGAATTAAACTCTTTTTTATTAATTTCTTTCTATGTGCTATCTCTAAGAGAAGAACGGACGCAAAATAAAAATTATGTAGATGAGCTGTAACAAAAGCTGCGGTAAACACCATGGTTTCCGAACAATATTCTTTATTACAGCGAAGGTAGTACGAGGTTTTAATATTTTGTGAATGCAATACTTGATAATTCTTCCAAGGGACTTATCTTCCGGTTGAATGTATAGGAAGTTCACAGTAGCAACTAGAGTTAGCAGTTAATTCTTACGAGGTTTATAATTGGCAAGAGTCACCGGAGTTAATTGCGGGTAGTAATTCACTAACAGGGTTAGATGTCGACTATAATTGAAATAGTATGATAGTATAATTGAAATAGTATAATTGAAATAGTATAATTGGAATAGTATAATTGAAATTGGTAATCTATTCAATTCAGCGAGTGACTTTTCGTGACATTTGTGCTCTTTACCGAGTAGCTGCTAGGACTTTTGAAGTTGTATGTAGAAAGAAGTGATCCCTTATATAATATTTGTAGAATTCCTTGATGGAGAAAGAAACAGCGAATAACTTCTGCTGGTATATTGTGAAATGGATAACCCTCGGGGCTGAAGCTTAGTAACATAGTGTATGAATTGTAATAGGTCGGAATGATAGTTATTGAAACTCGGCAGGAGCTAAGCCTAACTGTGAACTATGAGTTACAAGAATATGAGTTGTATCCATTCTGGAAAATATGTCTAATGTCGGTGTGTAGTCATGACTGTTTTCATATCGATAAATAGTACCTGTATTTCTGGGAAGAAGAATTAATTTATGCCTTTCCTTTTAGAGTATTGCAGAAAGGTAATGGCCTCAATGAGATGTGTGGGAAGGGATTGCGATAGAAACTCACTGCTGGTAACCAACTGCGAAGACATTTCAAAATAGTGGGTTGCTCGAGTTGTGAGAGACCGGCAAGGATTTGTGGGCCTGGTGTTAGAGCAGCATCAGAAGGGAGAAATTAGAGGCACTTTGTTTTAGTGTCCCTAAGAGTAGAAGTATGAAGGTTGAAAGAGAGAGAGCTCCTCTGTGTTGTTACAAAGAGAGCCATAAAACTGTACTCAGTAGAGCATTGAAATAGCTTTGGTCAAAACAAACATAATCAAGATTTTTGCTTTTGTAAGCTTATCTATAATAGCCAACAGTTGCTAAATGGGCTCCGAGAGACATCACTTCTAGAGAAGGAGTCGCAGGTGGAAGACAAGACTTATTTCGGTTTTAATGTGAGGGTTCTAGAACTGGTAATATGTTTTGCGATAATCAGATTCATAATCAGATAACAAGGTGCATTCGAAAACTGTCGCCTCTGGATTCGTCTAAAATTGCTTTAAATGCAAAGTTCTCCGCGGCCCAAAGTGTATTGTACTAATTTTAGCTGTCCGTACGGTTAATTTGCAAATTTATAGGCCTTCTTATATCCGGAATTCATACACTACTGTAACGCTTGGTAACAAAATTGCTTTCAGTTTCTTTAGATGTAACTGAACATGAATGTGGGCATATGCAAAACAAATTGGATCACGTACTGCTTCTCTGACACGTGTTATCCACACCAGCCGCCACCTTGTATGCGCCATATAGGATTCAACTTCCGGGTTTTGAAACGGGAATAGGTGCATGCGATACATTAAATTCATACAAAATTTTCTAGGAAATTTAACGGCTCTAGTGAGTTTTACGGAAGCTTGTACCATTAGCAATGCATTGCATGTTAAATGTGAGGCAGTTCACCAATTTGACCTGTAAAAAGTTTGCCGGGCCCCGTATGTATATGTGATCTTTTACGTGATTTATTGCTGATGAAATGTTTTCTGAATTCATACATGAAGACACAAAGACGTAAATAGGATATGGTATATCTTCACCAAAATCTGGTCGTATCTAAATTTACATTATGCATTTTGTTCGTAATACAATATTTCCTTGTTATAGTATAACATGGAAGTAATAACAATCACTCACAGAAAAGTTATACGATTTAGACACAAATGTTGTAGAAAGTTTGTTTATATCTACAGTACTTTTCCAGTTAGAAATTGCTTTGATTTGTCAACATCAAAAACGTAAGCATAACCGATGTTACTTTCCGACGTCTATTCGGGAAGTGCCTAGAGGGATTTAACATGTAATATCTAACAAATGGTACAGGATACACCAATGAATTTCCAAGAAAATTTTATATGGATTTGATGTATCAGATGCACCTATTCCAATTTGAAAAACCGAAAGTTGAATCCAACGTGGCGGATTCAAGATGGCGGCCGGTGTGAATGACACATGTCAGAGAAGCAGTACTTGATCCAATTTGTTTTGAATATGCACACAGATATCCAAAAGCAATTTTGTGACCGAGAGTTATACCAGTGTATGAATTAATTCCGGGTATATGAAGGCTCGTAAATATGCAAATTATCCATATGGAACGCTACAATTAGTACAATACATATTTAGCCATGGAGAACTTTGTATTTAAATCAGTTTTACATGAATCCCGATGAGACATTTCGCGTATGTACCTTGTAAGATGCTAGTAGAGAATGTTGGTGTGTAAGTGATGGGGAACAATGAAGTGTCATTCCTTGTATTCGAAATGGTCGATGATGTTAAGGAAAGCTTCAAATAGTTTTGCTATGTGGAAGTGTCTTTGTCCCATTTAAATGAGGTAGCACGTTTTGATAGTAATGTTTTGAGTTGTGAAATCTGCTCTGTAGAAAGACGTGAGTTAATGGTAATTTCAATTAAATAATCGATATATCTGACAAGAGTTTGAATGTTGCGATGCCCGTCTTCGTCAGTAGTTGTTTAAAACTGTCGAAGTGTATGAACTTAGACAAACTACACGGTGCCTGTAATACTGACCCGATCTCTAAAATGGGTTCCTTATGTCAATCGTTTGGAGTAAGACGTTTAATTTGCCAGAGGAAAGAAAGGATTAACGTAATGTAATTGTGACTGAACAGTATAAGAGCCTTGATACATGCACACGTTTACAAGTTTGTAGGGACGAGTGCAGGGAGAGGATAATTGAGATTATGAGAGCTTCTCAGTGGGAGGTAACATTGTGTAGGTACATGTTGCTTTAAATGTATACTCCGGGCGTAACGCAAAACATTTTAACAGACCAAGAGAAAGTTTGCTATGAAAAGTTGCTGAAAGGCTCGAGGTTTCAAACTATGGTGGGTAAATGTCAACTATTTACCCAAATAATAGGTGATGTTAAAATGCGTAGCAAGGAATAATAAGAAAATTTGCATTAATCTGAATAGCAATGTGTAAAATTGACAGCGAAGAAAATTTAAAGAGAAAGAGCTTCCGTTAAATAGACAGGCAGGGTGGGCATAAAATTTATTTTGTGTATAGAAAACAATGTTTCCTGGTTCCACAGGAAAGAATAACTCTTCAGCGAACGTATGCAGACAGAAATGATTTGTTCCTTTAAAAGTAAAATGAGATATGAAAGCTAGTTAACCATGACAGATAACTGGAGGTTGGATAACACGTGGGGGAGATGATAAACATGTGCTCCTCCTAATTTAAACGGAAAACCATAATATTTTCTGATCCAATAAATCTGTATACTGACTTCATCACATCCGCCTTGAGATAGTATACGCCGTTGTTCGGGAGTATAATTTTTGGGAGGTAGAAGAAAAAGAATAATGGTGACTGTTATAATTTTGGATACCTTAATACTTCAAACAATTTCTTAATACTTTCGTAGATTACAATGCGTCAGCTGTTATCCATCTGAATACTATTGTTTGAATGTATTTACATTCATTAAATATTATTAACAGCTGCTTAACATTTGTCTCAGAAGATAACACCTTTTTTCAAAATATCAATGTTGGGCTCCAGTAGTGAGGTGGGTACACTGGTGTATTCCATTGACCGAAAACTCAATCATGATTGCCGAATAAAAAATCATTGTGATGGAAAACACAATATCAATGTTGGGCTCCAATAGTGACGTATGTACACTGGTGAATTTCATTGCCCGAAAACGTAATCATCATTGGCAAATAACATCAGATCAGAAATCGCATTGTACTTTTGTTGACGATAAAGGATGTTTCAGGTCACACATATGTCACTCCATAAAAGGTACAGTTTTTTCATGTCTAGTATAATGATAGTATATAATTCGCAGCAGTTTCTATATTTAGGCAGAAGACGGAGTTTAACGCTGTTTATGGTCATGGATAACCTTGGCTTAAAGAAACATCAGATCTGAGCTCTTCACCCTTCACCACCGAATTCAAAGAAGTTAATCTTATCTCCATATATTGTTCGTCATATCTTTATCCCTTACTGAACTCTCTTTGTTTAAACGTCGAAAAAGGTGACACATTTTATGAAGGTGCTAATATCGTATCTGCTTCAGTTGTGTTTGTATATTATACATAATAGAAATATATATTTCTACTAATACTAATACTGGAAGACTTATTTATAAAATGAAAGATTAAACTTACCAGTGTCGTTTTCTGGAAACAAAAACAGTGTCATCGTTTAAGGTTGCTATGTACTACTATAAAAAACTGTAAGAAATGATTATTTGCATCTTAGTACGGAAAAGGATGAAAACACATCGGGGGAATATTATACACAATTATGGAAAAATAATATTTCAACACCATAAGTTCATATTCATATTCGAGCAATTTCGTATTTGAGAAATCGTGATGTATTAATACGCAACATAGAATAAGACATATATAGTCATACTTTAGAAATTCAAAAAGGATGGTTTCAACGTGTAAGAGCTTTATCAAAGGTTATACTCAAAAGAATTGTTACATATGGAAGTAAAGATGCTTCTCAGATGTGTTAAATGAAAAGATTTCACAATAGTGAAGACGATGCGTTTCCTTTAAGAAGACAGAAATCGCATTGTACTTTTGTTGACGATAAAGGATGTTTCAGGTCACACATATGTCTCTCCATAAAAGGTACAGTTTTTTCATGTCTAGTATAATGATAGTATATAATTCGCAGCAGTTTCTATATTTAGGCAGAAGACGGAGTTTAACGCTGTTTATGGTCATGGATAACCTTGCCTTAAAGAAATATCTAGATGCTAGGGAAAGTTAAAAGTAATTGCTTTCCTCGAATATTTTGATTGCTTCTGGTGCCAAATATTTTTGGTGTATCAATTATTTTGTAAAATGAAAATTTCTTATATTTTAAGTATGAATCCAAATAAATTGTCTTTAAAAACTTTGATAGGTTACATTTTTATTTTGTAAATAATGAATATATATATATATATATATATATATATATATATATATATATATATATATATATATATATATATATATATATATATATATATATATAAGAAATAGTGGAATCTGATTTGCTGGGAGCATGGTCTATCCTCCAGTCGGTTAATTTTGAAAATTTCTTTTTTAATTTCCAATAGGTAAACAAAATTTATATTTGTGTTGAATCATAATATTTACCTTATGTGTAATGTACATTACGACTGCCGGTAAGAAAGAAATATTTTTCTTCAATATATATATACATAATATCAAAGTTCTCAAAAATAATGTTTCTATCAAATTTTGAAAATACATTATTTTAACGACGTGTGCATCAATAATGTAACACCTCACCTATTTCAAATCTGAAGAACACCTTCAATGAGAACCTTTTAAACAGCTCAAATTGCAGAAGATTTTTACAAAATTAGAAAATAGGAATATATATCTAATAGTCGATGGTGAAAGAACACATAGAGAGCTATAGTTATGCAGAAGACATACTTAAAGTAGCTTATGCAAGACACTATACTACCAGAAGAGTGAAGAATGAGTAAGTGAGTGACTTGAATTACAGTTGTTCAATTCAAACAAATAAAAGTCCAAAACTGTATCAACCATTTCTTTCAGTCGCCGAGTTCATTATCAAATGTAGGTATGAATTTAAATTGTTTTACGGAACGCTCCAGATTTTCGCTTAAGCTTGTCTGGACCATGCTAAAACCTAAAATAGGTTTGCAATCTACCACAAACTTTGCCGTTTTGAGGGCTTAAGTTTAGAGTTGCTCCTCCAGTCTGAAAGTGCCCTTGGACTTTGCAACATACAAAAAACAATGATTAAAGTATTAAAAAGTGTTACATTCACTTAAGTTCAGTACTCCGTGGGATTCACAAAAATTTAAAGTGTTGTCTTCATTATTTCTGCGCATCCGTTACAACTGATCACCATGGAACTCTAAACTTAAGCCGAAAATTTAATAGATTTTCCTCATTATTCTTATATAGTTCAGTAAAACTCAACGCATAAATACATCCAACGCACCGATTCCCCATCTTATACGACTACCATGCTGTTCAGGTATCGAAAAATTAGGTGTCTTGCAAATAGTACACACTTCTACATATCTTTTCTCGTATTAAAAATAAATTTACTGCCAAACTCTGACACTTAAACATCACATAAGAACGCCAAATCATCATTTCTTACCACATTTCTCCTGCAAATTTTTCTAATTTTTATGCAAAACGGAGGGGCAACTCTAAACGTAACCCATCACTAATAAATTTACATTTCATAGGCTTCACTTTTTAAAATTTATACCATATAACATTTTAACCTTCGCTAACACTATAACATGTTAATCATATATGTATTTCACCTGACCCTACATACCAATCGGATTCTAATAGTCATATACTATTTTTAATTGATAAATAAAATGTGTTGGACTATTTGTTGGATATACATTTGTATTGGCGTTTGAAAAAATATAATGTTAAAACTATCCTCAATAATTTCAGAAATCAATTTCGTTTAAAGTGAACTGTCAAGTTAAAAGTCCCGAAACGAAATATTAATTTTTACTCGTGTTCATCTTTTACATGTACTTGTATCGTATCAAAATATTCCTTTCAACTTGTATATAACCCAAAAGATTTTGCAATACCGTGTTGTATACTATATATATATATTAACTTTTCGAACTATCCGTCCAATGATTTGATTTTGTTTTACAATATCAACGCAAACATTAATTGTATTGCGAATATTATAATCTAAATTACAAGGAAATTTCCCACGTGTTAATATCAAATCAACGTTTCTAACTTTTGTGTATACTAAATTTTTAATATCAACCTTATTTTCATTAATTCATCCAAAAACATGATGTAATCCCGGTGTAATAAAATACTAATCATTATTTGATGTCCTAATTTTAAAGGATGTTTAATAACATTTTGATTTTGATTTTGTAAATATTGTAATATAGGAACATTTTAGGTATAACTGAGCAATAGATTCAATATAAGAATAATATCCCAGAGTTACAGGAACATGATGTCGTTGAACTTTATCATCAATAACAGTAGCAATTATAATTCATCTTTTTCACCAACGCTATAAAAACTCCACGGAATATTCATTTGTGTTAATGCAACGCCCTCTCCCCATTACTTAAATCAATAGGTAGTGATAGTTTAACTCGAAATGAACCAGCAGTATTATTATTGAAAAGTTTACTACTTCCATCTGAAGGAAAAGTAACGTAAAATTCGCGTGCAAAATTTGAATTCGCCTTGCAGACTGAATAGAATTTGATCTAACCCACGAATTTGTACTTGATGGAAATACCAGCCGTTTTACATACATCCACCCATTTCACGTTTTAATGCTTTTTCAATTAGATGAGTTTTCTTTGAATTTATAGTTACATTTTGTAATTGTTGTGCATAAAATATCCCTTTAGTTTCTTCATCATTCAAATCTTCTAATATATAAGTGACCGGATTTGATTTATCAGCAATAAATATTTTTGGGACCATATAGGTAAATATCCTTTTTCTACTATATGTTTATACTTAATAACATGGACATAATCACCAGGACAAAATGCAAAACTTGTATAATTTTTATTCACTTTCTTTCTGTGTAATGTTTCCCACACTTGATTCACATTGGAATTATTTTCTTGTACGACTGCCATTATAATACTTGAATGATATGAATAATTATAATTATTTACAATCTAACACATTAATATAACGATACGTATTCTTTTCAGTAAAGTAACGATTCAATTTTTATTTTAATGTTCTTATAAATCGTTCTGCTAAAGCACATTTGATTTCGGAATGAATATTAAAACGATTAATTTCGTATTCTTTAAACAATTTTCTTTTCTTCACATGAGGATTACAAAATTATATACCTAAATCTGTTTGTACATTAAACACGTTCAACTTCAATTTATTATTTGTTTCTTTTTGCTTCTGCCATTTCAGGACTTTTTAAGGGAACATAATATGCAAAACGTGAAAAACTATTGATACAAAATAATAAATATTTAAAATTATTATTATATTTTGCAATATTTTTCATATTTCCTAAATCCATTTGGAATGCTTCATTTGTTGCACTAACAATATTTCATGCTCAGAAACTTAACGAGCTGGTGCATGTAATGTATAAGCAACTTTAGAAGCTAACCAATTTTTTTATGTTCATCTTAGACAACTTTGTTTTATATTGTAATCTTTGTATACTCGATAAAGAATCAGGATTTAAATAATCATAATATATTTTTGATAAATTTATAATTTTTTACATACTATATTCTTTCCAATGTTTAAATATATTAGATACTGCAGTTGGACTAGATGGTTTTCTTACTTTACGACTATCTTGTCTTTTACTACTACTAGTAGCACTACTAGTATTCAGTTTTGATGCTGGTGTGCCAATAAATATTGGTGCTGTGCGTGACATCATATATGGGTATAACGACGTAATATCGCCGTAATTGATGACGTCATCACCACCACACTCGATGTAAGATCAAAGCACATCAGTGCGATCGCCCTTGTAAACATTCTTAGGAATAAGGAAATCAGGGAGGTTACTACAACGATGTTTAATAAACGTACGTCCTTATCAAGTACTTAGGGTGGAATTTCCTCGTTTCTTTTTCCATCCTATTCTAAGAGACATGAGCGTCATGCAAATTGGCGTCGCGATAAAAGGGTAACAACGGGTACAACTGTGGCAAAAACAGCCTCATGAACTCGAAGGTAGCGTTGATTTCTTCATGCTATCCATCGACTTGGTACCAACCAATACACTTTTTCCCACCTCTCCTAGCATGCTGAACTTCTATCCCTACTTGTTCTTCCATACACATAAGCCATTGCATAGCTTTAGTACTATATTTTGTCTTATGATGGTGACCCAACGCGGAAATTACGAGGATAGTATTTTATGCAAGTAAAAAGTACGATAAGTACGCATCGCAAGACTTGCAATGGTGGAAAACGTAATGAAACATTCATTTTCTCCTCAATAATGTCGCTAAATTTTATGATCGCTTCTGCTAATATTATAACATCATTCTCGCAATAAGAGATCACACCCTTTTCCAGATTAATTTCCACGCCACTAAACACACGTTCTTGGTGCAAGGCTGTTAATAGTTCTTTCTGTTCTGTGCTTTGCCGTCAGTGTCACAGAATTCAAGTAGGACATAAGGACAACATAATTTTGATTTCCTTCTGTGTTAAATAAATATGGGAAATCTCCCTTCTTTAAATTTTTAATAAGACCTAAAATTTTGGGTAATGTGGATAGTTTGCAGAAGATGAACAAAAAAGAATCTTTGAAAAATGCGACTGCCAATGTTAGAAATTTTGTGACCCTGAATAAAGACAGCAGGCGGGAAACTTCCAAAACTTTTAGAACAAAGAAACCCGATTTTTCTACAGCTATGCTAAACTTGAAAATAATAATAAAAATAAAAATATTCGGGACGGATCAGCGAATTTAAGAAAGGCTATCAATCTCTTGCTTATATATTAAAGAAGACTGACGGAACAGATCCCACTGATACGGATAGCCTTCTAAATAGATGGAAAGATTTCTTTGACGATTTGCTGAACCCGCAGCCAAAAACTAATGTGTGGAGAATTAGCAAGATTGACCGCATATGCTGATGACATTATTGGAGATTATCAGTGCGGATTAAGACGAAATCTATCAACTATCGACCAAATATTTACCATTCGACAAATACTCGAAAAAAGTGGGAATACAATACCCAGTACATCAACTATTTATTGATTTTAGAAAGCCGTACTACTCGGTTAGGAGAGAAACATTATACAACGTTCTTACAGATCTTGGAATATCGAGAAAATTAATTAGATTAATTAAAATATTTTTAAATGAATCCCAGAGTAAAGTCCGGGTAGAAAAAGATTTGTCCACGAGCTTTCACGTCGAAAATGTCCTGAATCAAGGAGATGAGTTGTCGCTATTATTATTTAACTTAGTGGTGGAATACGCCATAAGGAAAATCAAAGATAGCAACCAAGACCTAGAATTGAATGGTATTCACAAGGTTATGGCATATGCTGATTATGTAAATTTAATAGGGAATGTTAGGAGAACAATAGAAATAAATGCAGCGATCTTATTAAATGCCTGCAGGGACATAAGTTTAGAAGTAAATGCAGAGGAAACGAAATACATGGAAGTACGTCGGGAGCATAATACGGTAAATTGTGGATGCGTCAAAATATTAAATAATACTTTTGATAAAGTGGATACTTTCAAATATTTAGGATCGATATTAACAGCCGAAAATCACATTTACGAAGAAATTAAATGAAAAACAGGGAATTCGTGTTACTATTCGGTTCAAATTCTCTTCTCATCGCGACTTCTGTCAAACAATTTGAAGCTTAAAATATATAAAACGATAATAATGCCTGTTGTTCTGTATGGTTGTGAAACATGGTCGAGTACTCTAATGGAAGATCATAGACTGAAAGTATTTGGGAACAAGATCCTGAGACGAATATTCGGGCCCAAATGGAACGGGAATGGGGAATGGCGGAAACTGTAACGACGAACTACATAATTTATACGCTTTACTCAATATTGTTATTGTCGTGAAGTCTATTTGTGTTAGGTGGGCAGGTCATGTAGCTAGAATGGAAGAAAGTAGAAACGCTTTCAAAGGCTTGACTAGAAAACCCATCAGAGAAAACCATTAGGAAGACCTAGGCGAAGATGGGAGGAAAATATTAAGATGGATTTCGCAGAAATAGGAATACAAAGTAGAAACTGGATCCAATTAGCTAAGGATAGATGTCAGTGGAGAGCATTTGTCAACGCGGCATTGAGCCTCCAGGTTCCATAGGCCATACAGTTAGTTAGTTAATTAGTTAGAATAAGAACATTAGAAATAATATACTGTTTTTCAATTAGATTTCTAAGGCAGAAGAATCCACCGTATCTACTAGCGTTGTGAAAGATGCAAATTACAAAACTACAGACGGGACGCTATACTAGTTGTCAACAAAATATCGTGTCGTGCCTTTAAAGCCGGGACGTAATTGTATAGTGACACGATACAAGTTGCTTCCATCTACTATCCAAAGTAGACAGGAATAAAATTATAATATCTCCACCAACCTACTTAGTAGGATTTTGTATTAAACATGCGAAGGTGATTGAATAAATTATAATCTAGGCATTTAACTTTAAATTATGCATTTATTATCTTTTACTTTTAGTAGAGTTAGGTGTCGGTTGTTGTGATGTAGATTTAAGTAACATAGCTAGATCACATTAATAATCTATTGGCGATTCAGTCAATTTGAGAGTAACAGAGATGCATTACTACATACCTCGTTGTAAACTGGAGTCGAACTCCTGGACCCGGAGTTCGTCGTCGATGTCCCACACACACACAGTGGATGGATGTCTACTGGAACACGCTGTTGTCCTATAGATGGATTCCCAAGAACTATCCTACTAACGTAGTTCCTGCGACTCATCCCAATTCAGTCCAACATCACCTTTTTATGTTAATTTTCATCATGACGAATTTGTTGTTTCTCTTTTCCAAATTTTGCAGCTCATACATCTCTGTGCTGAAACTGTGCTGCAATCGCAGTTTCTGCATTTTCTCTCATTGACTAAAACTCCAGACAGTTTACGTCTGCGATATTCACAATTTTACCTAATTTTGATAATGTGTAATTGTGAACACAAATTTATACAGAGTTTACATTTTCCTTGTTGCTCCAGTATTTGTTTATATTCTTGTGACACTTGCAGACTCGTGTCTGTTACTTCATGAAAACAACAATCATAAGCAGTATGTAATCTGATGTTATAATCTGTCTGTCTGCAACCTAATTAATTTCTCACACAAGTTAATTTATAAACAATACTTCAATTTTCCTCTTTTTAGCCAATTAATAAAAATGAATGAATTTTGATATTAAAAATATTACTGAATTTTGGCATACCGTGACACGCCCCCACTTTAAACTGAGGCATATCCGATGACGACTAGATCTTTTGAAAAAAGATCGGCTTTTGGAGAACTCCCTGTATACAAATTCTGATGTATACAAATGATTTCTTTTCTAAAATAATCAATAAGTATAAGACATACAAATACAAACCTCTCCATCTATAGTTAATCTCCAAAATAACAAATAATACCCACGTCGTTAGTATGGACGCTCAACAAACAGTAAGCTAGCTACTTCTCCTTAGAATTTGTTTTTTCTCTTAGTGCAGGGCTGACTAAAATCCCAGCAAAGACTACTACATTGTAATATAATAATATTCAATCTCAATAAAAAAATCTTAACTCCTTTAAACTTTCTGTTCCAATATTGTTTTTTAAAAAACAACAATTGATTAAAGGCAAAAGTTGAAAACCTAGACGAAACTTGTATTTGATCTTTTATGTGAGTGGAAGTTATTTAATTTGTATACGAAGTAATGCGTATTTACGGAGCAACGTATTAAAAAAAGAGACTTATATTATAAATTTTCCCACACTCCTAAATTTTCCCTCACGATTCTCTGTATATGTGATTGTGATAAGTGTAACATATTACCTAATTATATATTCGTTCTTTCTATCTTATAGGTATTTCAGCGTATTAATATCATCTAGATAATACCTTAAGCCAAAAATAATATCTAAATTCGTATGCAAATATATAAACTGATGAATTTTCACTAGTGTTAATGGAAAAAGGATGTAATTATCTTGCTGGATAATATGATTTAACTTGTTGTGACCTTGTACTGTAAATGAACACCTGGTTACTGTAAATGAACACCTGGTCTATTATAATTCATTGTACTACATTATAGTACAAAAGTATTGTTCACTCAAATGCTATGAAAAAAAAATTAAACAATCTCCAACAATATTCATATTTGTAAATTACCTAGTAAATTGTAGTCTTCATTGTAAATACAATAATAAATGTTCAGGAAGCCTGAAATATTTTCCCACCATTATATCACAGATATGAATTACTTTCCCTGCAGGTAATATGTACAATTAACTACAACGACACTGTTATAATACATTGTACTAAATTACACTGCAAAACATAATATTAAGAAAAATGCTACAGTAAATATTTAAAAGGTTGCAAAAATCATATTTGTAAACAGTGAGTGTTTTCGCAAAATGCAAGGTTTAATAGGTAGGCTATTGGAAGACAGTGTCCGCTGTTTATGTTTAAGAAAATAAATTCTGTTGTCTCTAAATCTAACTTGTATAGATGTGCGCAAAGTGTACATAATTAGCCATGTACATGATTGGCAGAGTAGAAGTAGTGATAGAGTTATTTCTAATAAATTGTGTGCTTGTTTTCTAAAGTTACATGGAAGGAATAATAACGGTTGAATTGAAGTATGTGTTGGTAACAGGTGTATGTTGTAAAGGGAAGTGAAATCCTGAAGGAATAGTTTTCTAGAACATGACACCTCATAGCAAAGGCATGACCGGGGTCTGCAAATCTAAACTCCAAAGCTGAAAACAAAATTTTAAGTATGTTCAATATTTTATTATTGTCCTTTGATTTGTAATGAAAAACTATTTACAAATATTGGTGATTTCAGAAGATTCTTCCCGGGGAAATTTTGAAGGACGGAAAACAGCTAAAACAGCTATTAGTCTATTTTGAGCGTGATCGAAGATATGGCTTCGAAGGGGGAAATTTTTTATATCGACAGTGCCTCAAATTCTCCCTCAGGTCACCCTCTGAAATCATCACTATGTAAGGTTTTCTTAAATAGAATATTACATTCATTTCTCTTTCCACGTTTTGAAATGGCAAAATAGTAAATTAAAGAGAATTTTAGAACGTAAAATAATAAAGAATTATAGAAGTAATGAAGTAAATATTATCGTGTAGTTATTGATTTCTACTTGGATTAAAACTCGAATATTCGTGTGGATTGCACTTTAAAGCAAATCCATTCTATATATAAATCTTACTGGAAAGGCAGGTTTAATTCCAATTACTTAACCACTATTTTTAACAATATATTTTTATTGTAATATTTTTACTATTCAATGTTGAGTACACTTCATTTCCGAAGGAAACTCTCGCAAATGTATGGTGGGCTAGTGAATATTATCAAATAAATTATTATTAGTTTGCGTAAATGCGCATCGCTTCATTTTGAACTTGGTACTTTCATTATTATTATTATTAATGATAATTATAATAATAATATATGTATTATAATCAATCAAAACATAGTCGTTTTCTTTATCAGAATTTCTGGCTTAGTCAATAAATGAATTCCACGACGTTTCTATTCGAAGTTCTATTTAATCCAATACGATAGAAACAGAAAGAGAAAATTCCATAACAGGTAGAAGACAGGTGTTGCTTTGAGGGAACTCGAACTAACCTTTAAGAGTGATCTATTCGCAAGCGCTTTAGACCGTTTTTCTTTTCTCTAAGTTAACTGATTCACCGGACGTATCTCTGTAAATTATCTCTATTTTCTACTTAGTATGCACATTTTACAGTTATTTCCGATAACCGTGAACAACAGTGAAACAAATACAAAAACATTAAAGAGAGTTAAAATTCTCCGAGCGGGAATCGAAACCGGGAAGCCGTACACCAAAGGCACACGTGCTAGCCACTACACCGGCAGGAATTACGAATGAAATATATTTTGTAGTGACTGAAGTTTAAGCCTATTTCACCCTGACGTAATATGTCTATTGATCGTATGTTTATGTTCACCCTATTTGTTAGATAGAGGAATGATGTAAGTTATTGATATAGGTTCTATTACATATTCGTACATAAATAAAGTATAAGAAGTATTTATGATTTGTCATGGAAATTTACTGATGGAAGGACAGTTCGGCAGGGATGATATATTTCGCCATTATTTAATATTTATCTAGAAGGGGAAGCAAAGAGGATTCTACATAATGGAGATGTTATTTCATTTGGGGGTAAAATGATTAGGTTTATAAGGTTTGGGTATGATATGGTTGTTATAGCAGAATATAAAAAGAAAATCAATAATATGTTGAAAATTTTGAGAGTTTGAGAAGAAAATATATCTTAGGAAGACAAAATCCATGATGACTGGAACGAAGTGATCGGTGTCAAATATAGGAGGAAGAGCGAAGAAAATACAAGCGGTGGCTAGTTGTTCCTGATATCTAACACTTCCCAAGTGTAACGCTCGAAAGACAATAGGAAGTTGACTGAAGTCAATGAATCTCTACACAGATATTGTAAACGTGAAACGAGGGAATATTATGAAATGAGGAATTTTCCTTAACAAAAAGTTGTACCGTACACTGACATTCTAAACCGTTCATTACGAAAGATCAGAAGTGTAATTCGGAGAGCACTAATGCATTTTTGGTGGCTATGTCTCCCTCCGAAGAAAGTAAATTTTCCCATGGTAGCGCTAGAAGGAGTAGACGGAAGCAAGTGTGTAGGTATTGCACATGTTAAATAAGGTTTCTCGTTTTCCCCAAGTGTCCGCATCCGATTTGCTTCAAACTTAGCTCATCAGCAGTAAATATTAAATAAAACGACACGTCTTTCTGTTTATGCGGAAAAACATTATAAGGGTTAAGGCGCCTCCAGAAATACTATAAAATACGCTATACTGTTGTGCTTACTGTTGTGCTGACGTATATTTGAAGAAATCTGATGAGGACACATGAAAAGCCTTGTTTTACATATAAAATATCTGCACACAATTTCATTCACTTCAATCCAATTCTTTTTGCCTTTTGGACGGCAACTTCTAAAATGTTGGGTGGTAGCTTTTGCCCCTTAAAACCCTTTTTCCGTAGAAAATAGAAAGCACGTATTCTTTCATGTGTAGTATCTACTTATCGAAATCGGAGTGTTAGACTTGGGAAATATTACATGTTTGACATATAGAGTTTAAAACAGGTCTCAGTGGCTCAGTGGTAGAGCGTTCACTTCTGGTGCATTCGATCTTAGCGCGCTCCAAGTGAACTTTGTGATTGACAAACCACGTGCGTGTGGGTATTCACAGGGTTCTCCCAGTTTTTTCATTACCCCTTTCATTCATTTCTCATCATCACCGTCTCCTTTAGCCTATCTAACATATTCGTGGGACGTAAAACTCAAAGGTTTCATTTCATTGTAGAGTTTAACGTCCCCTTCAGCAGCCAGCGTACATAAGACAAAACCTACTGATTAGCGTGGAATCCGAATCACATGAGCTCCCGCCGGGAATGGAAGACCAACTGAGTACGTAAGAAGTATTGACTATTTTCATGAATACATGTATCATATGGAAACCTCTTCAAGCCTAATAATAAAATATTATTATTATTATTATTATTATTATTATTATTATTATTATTATTATTATTATTATTATTATTCCTACTTTAGTATTATTATTATTTTACATATTACTTGAGATGGAAACTATAGGCCTTGTTGCAGTATTGTAGAAAGAATATTGCCTAACTGATAATGCTTTATTGTTAGATTTCTACAGGGGTTGATCTACTCTTCCAGCTCTGGGAAAGCAGTAATTAGGTAACTTCCTCTTCCACTCTACAAATAAAGCACTGATTAGCATATAGCACTGGAAAAATATTAATTTTTAAACAAGAAAGTAAAATTCTACATATTATTCTTTTCTGTAAAACGGATGATTGTTTAGCTTTAGTGGAAGAACGTTAAAAAAGTAATCTACCCAATTAATTTCTTTATACGACAAATATCTGTCGTTATAAAGAGAGCTGAAACATAACAAGTAAACATAAATCGAAACCTATGCTGAGCTGAAACCTATGTCACAGATCAGGGTGTTAATATTTTGATTTTGTTTTAATACTTAGAGGCATTTACAAGGTCAGTACAATATCGTCTGCTAACGTGTAAAAATTTTGTGAAGAAAAGTGGAACAGAATTCTAAACAGTTCTACAGTGCTAACTTTAAGTTAAACAACATATATCAAAATGAGGAGTGGATTCTGGCTGTCAGAAAATAAAAAATACATTTTATGAGCTGCTGGAGCAACCAACTTCACACGCTGATAGAAATAGAAGCTATTGCTAGAAGAAGATATTTAAATGCTTCAGCAAAGTAAACATATGCTTCGTAGCAATTGATTCCCAAATATGAACAATTATGACCGCAGTGAGATTTGTAAACGGAGACCATGACTTCGTTAGTTGTCCATGACTTCACCGTTTCAACAGCGACTATTTGGTTGCTTTTGCTTGTATATCAATGCATTTCCGGCACAACTTTGGAACATGAACATTGAAGTGAAATAATTAGAATGATGGGACAGAGAGTTTGAACTGTCCCCTATTGCAACTCTAGTTGGGCATTACAACATTAGGCAAACTTTATTATATGTACAACCATTATTATATTTTTCATTTTCATAGGCTAGCTCTTATGATAACAATACGGATTTCCTAATTAAATTCAATGTATAGGTAATTGTTTAGTTGAGTTGAATTTGACTTTAGCATTATTTTGAGCAGCGAGGCTATATGAGATGGGACCTAATGATTAACATAAAATCCGAACCACATGAGCTCCCGCCTTAATCGAACCAAGTCCACCCACACCAAAAGTATAGATAATTGTGTCTTATATAGCAATTAATATCGACTTTGTGGCGGACGAACACCGTGCTCGTCTGGGTTCTCTTTATTAATTCCACCATTTCATTCACTTCTCATCATCACCGTCTTCTTTACACTAACCGACATAACAGTGAGACTTAAAACTAAAGATTTCATTTCATGTTTCTTGCTACAAAGTATAAAATAATTAAACATTAGATAGAAATAAATGGGAAACCGATTACCGGTATTGTAGATTACCGAAATTGAGATGTAATTGAATTTTAATCATTATACATCTATATGATTGTTAAAGTTGCTTTATAAAGGTCCAGATTATGAATTATACTAATTTTTTGAATAAAAGCCATGCACGTACAGTGTTCTTCCACCACAAACATCACTTTGTGCGAGCTGGGATCGAACCAAGAACCCCATGCACCAGAGGTTGAACGCTCTACCACTAAGCCATTGTGGCCCTATAAAAATACAAACATATTTACTCTGCTGCTCCCTCCCTCTCTCTCTCTCTCTGTATTTGATATATATGCCAGGAGCATGAATAATTTTCAGTTTGGACATATGGTTTCAAGTTGAAATTTAACTCAGAACTATGTTCTTAATGAGTTGAGTTGATTTGGGGTACCTAAGGAGAAATACGCTTAGTACGGATAAGTTCTCAACTCGTTTGAATGTTATCGAATTTTGCATTTTTAATTTTTACAAGTAAATTATTGCGTACCAGTATTTAGCATTTTCAAAGATCATTTAACGAATAATAAAATAGGACAAGTCCTTGTTTCGAAGTAGTATTACGTATCAATCAGAGGAGCCGTAACCAAGGAGCTCAGGCCCTCTTAGACCCCAAACTTTTCAATGGAGTCTGGGTTATTTTCCCAATGATTGATCCAGATTTTAATTAATTTGCAGGTAGAACTACTGTTAATAGTTTCAATACTCGGCGCAAGGCTTTGTGTTTACTTAAAAAAATATCGTACTACATATACCGCATAATCTATCCGTATATAATTTGATACGCATATATGTATAGTCATTTGAAGTAAGTTAACTTCTTTATAATCCCTCATTTGAATTAATTATAAGATTATTTAAGTTCCCTGACTAATATCTACTCATCGGCCCCTCTGGAGTCCTTATATTTTTTTCTCGTATTGTGCTGTTTACTGTGAGTAGAAGTAACCAAACTCTCTCCTCTGTCATTAAGGTCAGCCAGAGTTTCTTCTAACTCCTGCACAAAACACACTTCATGATTTGTTCTTTTAAAAGTTGGGGGTAACTTCAGGTTGCTCTTCTAGATACTCTACTAGGAGTAATTGATCTTGAAGCAGGCGTTAGTTGTGTTGCTTATCTCGCTGACTTTGTACATCAAGAATTTATGTGTTACACTGTACATAGAGTTATAAATAAATATAGTTTATTATAGTTTGGTTTGAGTATTTTCTATCTCTTTGTACACAATTTAACACATGAACGACAGTTTATCTGAAAAGTCGAAGTTTGCGATTTTTACGAGCACTTGCGGTTCGAATTTTGAAATTCTGTTTTCACGGTATGTAAGACCTACTTCCCCGTTTTCCGAAAACAAGATTGTACCGTGTGCAACCATGTTTTACAAAAAAAAACAAAACAAAACAAAGAGATGTCAAATTTTTGAAAATCGAAACTTTGGGGCGCCATTTTCTCGAAAACACCAAAATTTAAAATTCTGACATATTATCTGATGGTTAAACTTTACATGAATAATAAACACATCAATCGCATTCTCGGTCAATGCTTCACGAATTAACTACAGCCTTTTGAAGTTAGCGAAGTTTCGTTCATTTTGATATCGCAGTTTTCAACACTGAGAACAATGAAATTTCAACAATTTGATGATATTTGTGGTAAACATTCATTAAATAAAGAATGAAAGTTTTGCCTGGCTGTTTATTTTATTATTTCGATCAAAAAACTCTCTGAATTAATAAAATAGCCTCTCCTCCTCCGCCTCTGGTTTCTTCAACCAATGTAATCTGAGATGGAAAATAAAATTACGGAAGACAAATTTTAAGCTTACTTATTTAAAATGGTTTTCCGAAACAAAGTTTCACTGATTCGTTTTCAGACTGAAGTAATTATTTGCTTCCTTAGGGTCTTCTTCGCTAATAACTGTGCAGATGTTTTAATAGGTGTTGGTGCACTCACAACTGTGACAGTTGTGCAGGTCTCTTTCTGTTTACTTAGCTCGTTAAATTCCACACAAAGTAGAGATATGCTCACGCTAATTCCGTAGCGGATGTCTCAAAGGAAATATAATCAAATTACACCATGACTTTCATGGCAAAAGTGGATGAACCTATGGGAAACGACAACATACAGTTTTCATCATGTTGCGACATTCTTTACAGCCCCCATTTTTACCCCAATACCTTCTCAGAGAAACTTTTCGCGGCCGATTTCACAAAAAAAGCCACTGTTTTGTCGTAGCTGTCTGCATCTCGGACATCTGAAACCAATTTTTAAAGTGGGATACAGTACCATCAAAAATCATTAAAACGGTTTGATAAATTGTAGACACTTATTTTTACGTATTCGAACCTTTTTATATAACCTATGTTCTCATTTTTCTTGAAGTATGTTTTTGAATCTTAACCATGGCTATAACTACGAGAGGAATCGTGTTTTGTCGTCTCCTATTACTGCAAAACTCTCCGTTGTTTCATAATAATATAATACTGCCGTAATGATGAAGATTTGCTCGTTTATCCAATGATCGCTCTGAACTTCCCTTTGCAGAATAAAGGTCCAGTTTTCAGCGAATTCCACATGCACTAAAGAGGAATTTGTATTTTGAAATTTTACAGATGCTTTTTGGTAGCTTTGTTTTTTTCACGATGCTTTTCGGTGGCAACTAATTCTCTTGGGATTTTCTAGATGTAGTCATGAATTACACTTCTTACAGTTAAATCAGCAACGCGCGATATGAAAATAGAAAGTGTCAGAGAGACTTCTTTCTAACACGATCATTATTTTCCCATATGGCATAAGTAACATTTTTATTTTCATCAGGATCAATAATTAAATACTTCACACTTACTCCTTCCACCACATTTTTCAAGAGGACAGCTGTCATTTTCTACGAATTACAGTACTAACGAAAACAGGTCATACGTGACAGCTTCAATGCAGGCTGCAACGTTGATTTGTTGCAACGCAGTAGCAGCTGACTTAAAATTTACATAATACACACACACGCACACCTCCCACGCAGGTTTCGGACTGACCCCTTTTGGTCGAATACCGTCAAATTTCGAGGGACCCATTCTTATGCTGGGATTTTTCTGTTTAAAAAGTCTGTAAATTTCTTTGATGGAACGCGTAAGAAAACCTTTATTTTTTCAACTTTTTGTCCATTTTGATCACTTTTCGTCCTCAGTAATGATATCGCACTTATTGAGACTTTGTAGCATTCCAGATCATCACTGAGGTAATAGTTGACGCTGTTTGTAGATCATCAGCGTTTCAAGTAAACTTAAAGTTAGTCTGTTTCGCAATCATAATTCCCATCTCACATTACTTCGGTTTCAGAAAACGGAGGAGTAGGGGGAGGCTCTTTACAATTTCAGAAAGCCTGTTTCATTAA
The DNA here is from genome assembly GCF_964235325.1 of Thermobia domestica. Lineage (NCBI taxonomy): Eukaryota > Metazoa > Arthropoda > Insecta > Zygentoma > Lepismatidae > Thermobia > Thermobia domestica. The sequence goes on from NC_137457.1 coordinate 109,817,754, forward strand.
AATAATAAAAACGCAACCAGGCTATTATTCTTAAAATTAGTGACTTAAAATCTGTACAATACTTTATATATTTTAATTTTTTGCACTTTCGTTTTCTATAATACCTATTAAAATACATGGTACGAAACATAAGGAATGTTTATTAAGTACTGGCCTGATCTGAGGGATCAGACAGAAATGAATAAGAGCTGGTTTGGAATGAGAATGGTGTTTTTAATGCTATGTATTTTGTGGTTCAGGAAGTAAGTATTTATTGAATGCTTTTTTATTATCCGATATTCCCATTAGAGCGGACAGTTGAGACTCTATTATATTAAAAGAAAGTTGAAACACTATAATAAAAAATATTTATAAAAATACGCAATAACTACACACTTAGATTGGAATAATGGGCCAAATAAAATTTAGTGTAGTCAGAATATTACACCCTAAAATAAATAAACTTCTGTTCTTTATAATTTATCTAACGTAAAAGAACAATATTGGTTGGTTTTGCGCTTTATTGATGCATTTCGGAGGACAAAAAGAGAAAGAAAAAAGCAGGACTTAGTGAACGAGTCAATACTTCCAGACGACAATTCGCCCAAGAAAAGAAAAAATTACATGGCGGGAGCTCATATAGTTCGGATTTCACGTTAATTAGTAGGTTCACGTTTTACATAGCATCGGTTTAACGGTACGTTAAACTCAAAATGAACTTAACTCAAAGAAGAAGGTATATTCAAGCAGATGAAAGAATTCGCCGTATAGAATTTTGAAACTGTTGACATTGTAGAATAATGCTAGATTAGTTTCATAATTCCGTCATGGAATGATAATATCTTGTTAATTGTAACATAAGACAAAATAAACTATTCAATATGTATATTAGATTTCACTGTTGTTTTCTTTCCAATTATCTCTGTTCCAAATACATAGTAATAAGCAGTATTATGAATTGCTATGTTATGAGTTGCTATGAACTACAATGTTATGAATTGCTATGAACTTATGAATATTCCTTACTTTAAAGATGTTATAAAGATAACTTCACAGAAGATTACTTTGTGGTGTTATAGGATGACTACAGCAAATTTTCTTTTAGCCCAATATAGATTCATGCTGAAAAAAAATTCTGCAGGTCATTGTCTCAGATTTTCCTGAAATTAGGCTACATCATTCTAGAAGCTAAATAATTAGACCCATATTTTTTCTGCATTACACAAAATATCATTAGAACTAAATTAATCACTTTTTGCAATTGAGACTTTTAGTGACTGTTTGCAATACGACATAGTATAACGTAAGAAAAATTTAGAGTTTTGAAGATGGCAATTAAAGAAAATGTGGATCAAACTTCATCTATCTGAACTTCTTAATTTTAGATTGTGCAGTTATCTTTTTAGAGTTTTTTGATATTAGTGCCTATTTTCAAAGCTTTTAGTGCGTAATCATCCGGTTTCTAGTTATGAAATACATTGTAACCCCTTTAAGTAGATTAACGTATTTAGATATACATCTTTGCGTCCAAATTTCTCGCGTCCAAACGTCCTGCTCCGGCATCACAGGGTAGTATGCCTGAGCGCTGGTGTTATTTATCACTAGGTTTTAAGATATCATATGTAAATGCATATAACTGAGCATAGTGAGAATGACAACATTTCCTTCTACCTTATTAATTTATAGGTATCGTTAATAAATATACATATTAAGCGACCCTTAATCTGCACTTTTTAAAAAAGTTTATATGGCAGGCATGCAAAAATCGGAGGTGGGGTTAGGGCGCCAAAATCCTGAGGGCAATCTCTGGGTCAGTTTTCTACAATATTTACATAAAATACCGAACAAAAATACAGAATAAATTAAATCTTTTTAAAGTGTTATTCTTTTTAACTCGTTTTAAAGCGAGCTTATCTTCTTTATCTTTTAAGTCGAAGCAGGATATATAAACCAACGAGCGATCATTGTCAAACTCGTAACTCAGCTGAAGGTGCAATAACGTTGGTACTTACCTTCCTTCGCTCAGTAATGATCATGCGCCTACAGTTTTTATTTTTATCCTAACGTAAGTTTATTGTGCTCCGTAATATCGTTATTTTAATTTTGGATCATTGTATTAATTCTATATCTAAACTATAACTTCATTCAGCCATCCAAATTTGAGTGACAGCTATTTAGGTATTTAGTTTATAACTTATAAAAGTATAGGAAACAATGTTTTTGTGTTTTGGATTGCCTGAGGTAAGATAAAATATATACATAAAACGCTTCGTTTGACAACCTTCATTATCAGATGTCTTTCGTTTCAAAATTTTGCCACACATGCTACAAATTGTAATTTTACAATAATTCATTTATTTTAGGAGTCAACTGTGTATCGAAATGGGACTATCATCATCCCATCATTAGCATGCAGTTTGCTAAATTTGCCATGGCCACAGCTTCGACGAAAAACGTTTGATATATAGAAATTTAGTGTAGGAAGCCCTAAATTCATAGCGTCAACATAGTACCAATATAAAATTCTAGACTGAAGATCTAATTAATTCTTATTGACTGTGATATCTTTTATTGGCGTAGCTCGTTTTGTGCAATGTGTAAGGCAAGCATTTAAGCTAAATTGCATGCATATGATGCTCAGGTTTAATTTATGGCAGTTTATGTACAGTTCAGATGCTAATGTAATGTATAATATACCTACTTCGTATGGATAAACATATTCTAAGAACGTTTCAAGAATATCATCTTTAACCTTGTTCTTCATCTTAACAAGTATTTTCTTATTGATCTGGGGTATCTTGTATATGTTATCCTGAGGATAATCATTTGTGTCGAAGTAATCAATGTACTTTCTAATGTCTTCGTATATATATTCTGTTTGAATATGGTAAATATAGCTATGACTATCTGTATAACATACTTCCTTTATGTCTTGATATTTTCGTTTCATCACATTATAATGGAAGTCATACACTAAATACTTTGATAGGTCTAAGATAATCATTCCAACATATATCGGTTTATTGAAAGTGAATTTGGTTTTATTCAAGATTACGACATAGATTCCCTGTATAAACAATTCTATCTTTAAAATTCGCCTAGCAAGTAGTTCTTCTACTCTTACTGATTCGCATTCTATTTTTATGTTTACATCTGTTTCTTATATTTTCCACTCTCTTGCCGAATACTGAGTTATTCATGAGCTTATAAAAATCTATTTGAAAATCATTTCTTGCTTTACTTTTCATCTGTGTGTTTATCTAATTCTTTAGCCAATCTGACTGTTCAAACTCCTTTATTTTCTTTAGTTTCAATACAAGTAATAGACATTGGTTTAGGTTTCGATAGTGAATCACATATTTTTCTTATAGAGTTGTAATAGCTTTGATTGTTTTGAAGCAGGTGGACAAATGTTTTGACAAATATTTTGAGAAGTTAATGAATAGTTTTTTTTTTGTGATAGTTATGTATTTCTTTTGAATTTTTAAGATAAACGTTTAATATATAACCCAGAATTATCTAGTATATTTGTGAAATCTGTTTCTGTTATCTCGTCTTCGCTTAGCCATCTAAATCCCTTACACGGTCGATATTAATTAATAGCCCTAGCCCAGTCGGAAAGGTTATTTGCATCTTAGTTAGTAATAGAAGGTTCTTTATTCTCATCGAAATCTTCCATATACTTATAGTTAGCTTTCACATATTTTCTGGAACACTGATTAGTACCACCTCTTAGTTTTTTTTCTATCATCAACAACATATCATACCTTATATATTAGTAACTCTAGTTTTATATTCGTCATCTTTAACATTGCATGCCAAGCTAAAGCTGATGCTGTCATATACCAAGCTGGATCAAGACTTTAAACTTTAAGACATGTTTCTCTAAAGTTCTAACACATCTGCTAATAAAAACACATCAGTTTCTAAATGTTGCTCATGGTATTAACTTTAAATGTTTCCCATACTTTGTTTGTACGCTCATAAACCTCATCACTGATATGTGTGTTCTTAAGCTTGTTAAAGAATGCTTCCCTTGGTGGTAATTTTCTCTATCTAAACTTATTCTAGTCACTAACATAATAATGCGGGAAAATACGTTTTATTATTGAAATTTTGAATGGTTCTTCATCAGAATGGAAGTGTTGTGTGCGAGTCATTTGTTCCCTCATTAGGTTTGATGATAATTTGTCTAAACTACATGCTACAAATCTAAATACATTTTAATTTGATAGTTTCAACCTTTTCTGAATGATATGTATCGTTGTTCGTTATTATATTAAAGTTATTTGTTCTTTATTACATCCTAACTCTTTTATAAACAAGCGGGAGTCATATCCTGATAGGTTATGTATAATTACTGGTACAAACTTTGGTACTTTAACTTTTACAAGTGTTACATAATGCAGCTACAAACTCTCCAGTTATATGATCGTGATATTTAACTTTATGATCTCTCGACTGTATCCTACTTTACAGTAAGAGCAGAATTCTCGTGTTCTCTTCTATCTGTTCACGTGTTAAAAATAACTCATTATTTTGTCTATATGTTTGACATTTGTTTGGTTTCTTTCTTAAACATTAGTCTACATTCTTAGACTCGTCTTTACCTCCATACGCAACTGGATCTGTTTTACTTCCATCATTTTGTACAATGTAATAACAGAACCCAGATGGCTTCTGCTGTTGATATTTTTCCTATATGATTTGACTTCTGGATAATTTTATTCACATTACATAACCGTATGCAGTAAACATTCAAAATCGGAGTATATCACAAATGGCATCTTCATCGTATACTGGTAGTTCTGAAATTCAACGCATGTATCTTCTTGTGGCATTTCTATTTTAACAGCTTCGTGAGTAGAACAATATCTTTCATGTTTATCTAATGCATCTTGTGAGTAAAAGTACAACAAGCATGTATCACAAACATATTAGAGCTCCCCATTTAGTTATTTGACTATTAACTAACCTACTTAAGTCTTTAATCCAACAAAAGTGGTTTGAGTTTCTTCTTTTACATATAACACATTGACATGAGTGTCTTTTTTATTTTGAGTATGATGTAATATAAACACCATATACAGTATTTTTCGTTGTATGTATGAACGTTAACTGATATATCGAGTTTTCTTTCAATTTTTCATATGTTACTTAGTTTTAAAGGATAATCAATACCATTTAATTTTTCTTTCAAGTCTTTAACAGGTTGTAGCTACTTTGATTGTCGATGTGGATTCTTTTCAACATGACGTGATGCAGAAGCATTTCAATATAAGAAATATTTTTCACCTTTGTTCCTTAAATTAATAAGAGCCTTTTCGCTTTTAATCTCATTTGGTAGTTCTATGTATGATTATTCTCTGTACGGTGTATATTTATTAAGACCTAACTCTATGTTATTTATATTCATAAGATTCCGTCCGGAATTTCTAGCTTGCAACTCATCCATTCTTGTTCTTATTATTCCTTTGGCGTCAATTACGAACTTTTTTTAGATTTTTTTATTGTAATATCTCTTTGTCATTAGTGTTAAAGTAAAAGTTCTGAATTTATTTACCTTTCTAATTTTGGCAGTTTAATTCTATGTTTAATCAAAACAAAATTTAAGTCGCTTCAGGCCTCAGTGTGTTGATTGAGAATTACTCCCTAGTCATATTTTTTTTAATTAATCATACTAGATGGCTATATGAACTAAACGCAGAGAATTATTGCACGTAACATGTAAATCGAATTGTGTATCACTAATCAATCCTTGAATGTATCCACTCCAAATAGATCTCAAACAGAATATTTAATTGTAATTAGCAGAGATGTTGTTTCTAGAAAACCAGTGTGTTAACATTTTTCTTATTTATATTTTGTTCACGTCAGTTGTTAACACTAAGGTCTTGGAACAAATTTGTAAAGAATGTTATCCATCAGTCGATACAAAAGCATTCTGCGCTAACCTGCTAGAAGAATACAACGATTGTAAGGTTTCATAATAATTGATAAAATATAAATTCCCGTTGTTAACAATGTACGGTTATTTAAAAAAATACATATATGTAATCAATTCCCTTACTGATGAAGTCTTTTGTTTTTTGAGTCGCATTTCCGATTTTCAGATTCTGAGTAATCTTTAAATTTTTATCATAAGAAAGATTTCTGATTCATTAACACTTGCAGCATGACAAATAACTTGGAAATGGAAATGAACGTACATACTTCCTAGAGAGGTAACTTTAAACATTTTTGTTTTTTTCAATGAGCTGGACGGATAATCTGATACAAAGGTTTCGTTCGCCAAGTCCTAAGGCCGGACATGAAGTATAGTTTCAGTCGCCCTGTGCCTTTCTGTGCATGTAAAAGTAAAGAGAAAGAGGGAAGGAGCCGGCTCAAACGAGGCTTTAATTTTATTGACACTTGAGTGTATCTTGACGCTGAGCCAGAAGCATGTATTAACAGCATAACAATGACTATGATTTACGCAAATCACAGAGGTGGGTTAGTGCTTTAATACTATCAGGTGTAACATAAGTAATATAAGCTATTTAAATAAATAAAACTTTATTTACCTAAACAAAAGTTTTAAAAAATATAATTAAAAAAGAATGAAAACGTATATTTAACGGCGTGATTAGAAAATTCATAAGAAGCTAGAATTCTACGCTGCTAATGGGCATGGACATGGGATCCTTCTAAACTTGCTCATACTTGCTTTAGCGTCAACTATAAACTAACTCGTAAAATTAGAATCTAAATGGGTAGAAATTGTGTGGAACTTACTTGTTATGTAATCACGAACCTCCCCGAGCTAAGGGCCTTCTCTGTCACCTTCAAGAGTGAGTAGTCGAAACTACTGTTGTAACGAATTTAAGGTAATGAAACTTTAAACTTTTCAGTTTGATTGATGAAATTGGTCTGAGTACTTAGGAGATAGTCCACATGAGGAACTTAGCCGTAACATTCTTCATGAAAGTGGACTCATTAGTCGGCATAATATCCCAAATGAAAGTTATTGTACCAAATATTTGTATCTATTGCATTTTCTTTAAGCACGAGTTAACTTATGCGTTTTCTAGCAGGACATATGTTAAAGGTCTAGAATATCGGGGCTATATCATAGCAAGCAAACTGATAAGTTGTTAATTCATGAATTGATACTTTTGAACCTTCATCGACACTTTATTTTTCAGAACATAAATCTATTCTTTAATTCAATATTACAATCAATCTCATTATCAATCAATTTAGTATATGTTGACATATTATATAATTTTTACTGTACGTAATATCATAATATAAATTATTAACAATATACGAAAGAAATAACAATAAACTGAGTAAATTTCAAACCAGAATACATGAGAAACTTATGGACCTATATGACATAAAGAAATACAAATGAAATTATAACAAACTGTATATGAAAACAAAATTATCAGGAAATGTAGCCTACATGTTGCGCAAACGACAAACAATAAAAATGGCACATTTAATAAATAAATTTATGAAACAATTAAGAAAAAATAACTAAGTCAACAGGAAACATATTTCGATAGTCGAACCAAAGGAAGGGGTAGTAAACCACCTATCAACGGCATCACATCCAGTGCCACTGCCTGCCTTTCCACGCCATCCAATGACACCACACCCTACTTGCATAGCACGTCGTCCAGTTGTACAAATGTTCAGTATTGTCCTCTGTGTTAGAGAAGAAATATCTCATCTAGTTCTTTTGCATGTGGTAAGGTGCCAAGAACCGACGACACGTTGCCACGTTGGATAGCAATAGATATGCGTTGTATTAAGAAAGATGTTGAACGAATATCTCCAGTAACGATAGAAATGCGTCTGCCTACTTCTCTAATAAAATCAAGGCTTGCAGATCCCCAAGCACCACTAGTCTCGATGGCAATCGGAGCAAAAATAAATTTATCAATGAGGCTGTTATATTTCCTTTGCTTTTCTACTTCTCTACGACTAGCAACAGTCCCAGCATTCATAACAGCTAAAGGGAGACTTGAATGGGCAAATGTATCTGAACACGTTAAGTCCCAAACTAGTGATTTGCCTTTCAACCAAGGCACTAATGTCATACCATCAGGTCGTTTACCATCTGAACGACAACATCCTGAAGGTTCACGTATTGAAGGAATTCCAGCTGTGGTAAGGGCTCGTAAAATGATATCATTCACAGAGGATTGTCTAGCGTGTCTACCCATGCTCTTCATGCATGACAGGCCATGCAGGCCAAGTTGGTTAACTTGATCCCCGCAAGCTGGACAGGGATGTGGCTCACAAATATCTGCACCTAATCTTAAGGCGACAGAGATTCGAAATGCTTCATTAGTCATATGAAGACCTAATGGTGGGGAGAGTAATGCATTCAACCATGCCCCAGCATGTAGGGATGAGGCAGAACGAATCATGGCTTTATCCTCTGGAGCAATAACTGACTGTAAGAGAAGTTCATGAAAATGCGCTGCAATTGGTGTGTACCAAGATGCCTGAGAACCTATTTTGTTGATCTCTGGAAGATCTGTATCTGTTAAATTTTCCATTTGGTAGAGCCTTCTTGAACTGTGCCATCTGGGTGTAGGTGGTAACCTTGCGGAAGAAGAGCCTCGACTAAACGAAGAGATCCGTGGTAGGACGCTAAAAAGGAAGGAATCGCCATATGCACGGATCGTCGAATACCAAGACCCCCTAATCTCACAGGTAAGGATGCTTGAATCCAAGATTCGTAGCTTAAGGAGCAGTTTAAAATTGACTCCAGACCCATTTTAAGGATATGATCGTATTTCTCCAGTAATGGAGTTTCATTCCAAGAAGGAAAACATCGAAAGAAGTAGTTTAAACGAGGGATCCACAAAGAGGCACGTAGAAGAAAGAAAGCTGCATGGGCAGAAATCGAGGCGAGTCGAGACAAAAAATATTCTAACTTCGATATTGTGCTTAACAGGACATTGGTAAAAGCTTGCTTTGTGAGAGCGGCGTCTAGAAGACAAGCATCCTGATTAGTTAGGAGACGTATTCCTGGGGCAGTTTCGTCAAATTTTTTAAATAATAGGTCGAATTTGGGTTCGTCTGACCCAAGGAAACACTCTTCACACTTGAAAAATTTAAATATAGGCCAAGTGCAGATGCCTTCCCATTTATTTGTCCTAGAGTTGAAAGAACTACTTCAGGTTCATCAGCGATAGTTCCATCATCCAAATACCAAATGTTTAATTCAGTGTTGATCGATTTCACTAAGGAATGGATGGTTATAGCAAAAACTGCTGGGCCCAGGGGATCGCCTTGTTGTACTTCTCTCTCGGATGAAATAGTGTCTTCACCTACGAATAGATCACTGGGTTGAGCGTAACATTGGTAAACATATGGATAGATTGAAGGAATTCATTCAACACTTTAGTGAGCATGGAGTCTCGGCGAAGCTCGTTAAATGCGTTTGCGAAAATCTAGTTTTGGGAGTATTGTGAATAGAGGAAAAATAAACCCTGGTTGCATGTACAGCTGCTTCGGCTCCGTTGGGAGTACAAACACCAAGTTGATGGGGAGACAAAAAGTTCTTAAAATGCTCCCGTGTTCTGAAGCATATAATTTTTGCTGATATTCTATGCCAGACATTACCAACGGCAATGGGTCTAATTCCACCAGATTTCTTTTTTAGAGCAGTAAGTTTGCCTCCGAAAAACAATGGCCGAACTTCCAAGGGAACTTTTCCTGAAATAATTAAATTAAACAGATCGCATAATGATTTTAAAAGCTTTTCCTTCGATTCAAGTACTTGACAGGATAGGAGATCTTTGAGAATCGAAGGGCGAAGACCATCGAGACCTCCCGCGCTACCAGATGGAAAGGAATTAATAGCTACCTTAATTTCATTAATTGAAACTCCTTCACAGTTGTTTGAGTCATCTGGAAATTTCGGTAAAGTAAATTCACCAGGATGGGCTGGATGCTTCTCCAATAGCGTCTCAAACACAGAAGTGTCGGGGACTGTAACAGTATCATCTGACATTAGTAGACGGACTGCTCCCCGGATGTCACCATCTGCAAGTTTGTTTTCTACAATCTTAAGATTGGAATCATTCTTTTTTGGAAGAGATTTCCTGATCTTTGTTGGATGCCAGGTTAAGGCGTCAATACCTACATCACACCAAAGACGAACTCTTTGTTTTACCCACGAGGTAAGATTTTTTACATTTTCAGATTTTTTGGGAGTAGTTAGTGCAACTAATGGAAATAGTAACATGTTGATCCAATCTCTTTCGTAATTTGAAATGGTTACTTGAAGTAACACATCGGCAAGTGCATCAGCAACTTATTAATTCTATCTAGTATGTAATTACTATGTAATTAGTAAATGTGTATTTTCTTTGTTATTTCCTTTTTCCATTAATTCGTAATACTAAGGAAGTAGAGAAATATCAAAATCGTAGTCCTCATATCCCTTTCAACAAGGGGAAACACAATTGTGAGGGTTGATTAAAACAGTTGTAGAGTTATCCCTCATTACATTTGTGCTTTTTATTTGCTGCAGTGATTTTGTAAGCTTCGTTCAACGATCTGCAATTGTTTTAGTTTGTGAAAGGTCATTTTTGCTAGTACAAGAAGAAAGAAAAGTTGTCAATGACTTTTGAAGTGTTGAAAGCGATATTATCTGTGTTCTTTTATGGTGTACGCTCTCTCTGAGATACACCGTTCCCAATTTAATGAGACTATCTACAACATATCTCCTCATCTCCAAACTAGTAGTACTGAAGACTTATTAAGTACCGAGGTTTCAATGAAGTTGAATTTTAATTAACAACTTTGTATTACTGAGTGGAGGAGAGTGTCAATGGTCACAAAACACGAAAAACGTCAAAGAAGTGAGAACAGAAAAAAAAATATTTAAACAATATATATAGTTTTATAATTGACAACTCTTAAAATAATGGATAATATGTTGTATAACAAATGTTCTTTTACAGTTTGTCGTACATATATCCAGGGAGACTTGTGGTTCTTCGTATTATCATTCGTTAATTATGCAGTACTCTTTAAGTGCTTCATGCTAACTGGCCGGAAGACAATAATACTCTCTCTTCCTATGTATTATTGTGAAATTCTTTGGTTCTAATTTTGTTATTTTCTAGTATTAGTAATAGATTATAATTTTATAACTTTGTTTGCATTTCACTGTCAGTTTGTTCTACTTGTCACAGGTATGTTCGGTTTTTACAATTAGGCACGTCATTTGAGCGTAATAATCCATCTCGTGCCAAGTGAGCTTTGTAGTAGAAAAACACAACGTGTTTCGGAGTTCTCCAGCAATCTCCCTTATTCTTCATTGTATCATTTCATTCATTTCTCACCATCACCGTCTCCTTCAGCGTAGCCGGCATTACCGCCAACTATAGAACTTAAATATTTCATTTCATTTTCCTTCTGCACATAATGTGTATCTATATCTATCTATCGATCAATATAGTCTGTGGAAGTGTCAAGCTCAATTTTATTCTGTTAATTGAAATGTGCATTGGTGGGTAATATTGATTACGCATTTGCGTAATATAGTTGTACGTAATTGAATTCCTGAATATGACCGGCACACTAATACAAATAGGAAATAATTAATTTTGCACTAGCTGCTGATTAGAAGCCAATATGGCTGTTACTACTGATATTAATATAAGTAATTTAGCAATTAACGGATAATTATTTAGCGCCTAAAGTAAGATTTGAAGCTTTCTTGGCGGCGTATATGATAAAGTTCTTCTTGGGCAATCAGCCAGGTGAAAACTGCTGGATAGGCCAACGTTTCGAGAGCTTTCATCGTTCTCATCATCAGGGCAATTATGATAAGTTTTCACCTGGCTGATTGCCCGAGAAGAACTTAATCATATTTAGTGGCTGTTGAAGATAAAATACAAGGTATAATCAATGCTTATGTTTCTCGAATTAGTGCTGGCAGATTTTGCATTTATTTAAATTTTGAAGATGATGTTCTGAAGCTTATTAGTGGAAGGGGGTTATAAATTCAATGTATATTTGTGCTACTTCGACGTTATATCTCACCATCAATGAAAGTTGTACTATCAAATGTTTTGCCTAACATACTATATGTTTTATTACTGAAAGAATTGAGTAAGTATGGAAAATGGTAAGTACGATAAGGACAATAAAAGTAGGATCTAAACGTCCAAATTGATTGCACATTCGATCTTTGCGACGAGTTGTGTATGAACTGTTTGAAAACCCAAATGTACTTACAAACTCATTCCTATACAATATGACGGTACTCATTGCAGTGTATTGTTTCTAAGGACAATGCACAATGTCTAGAATGTAACTTATACAGACAAGTTGCACGATATTGTCTTTTACCATAATAACCTTCATTTTCTTATAAGAATCAACATCCACATACCTTAGCTGATTTTACTAATTCTTCCGAACAGACAAGAAAAAAGTCGGAAATTAATGACAACTAAAATAGAAGCCTTCCAACGTCAACGGTGTCTTAGACAAAGGTATACAATTAAGTGAGATTAGTCTAATTGTTTTCCCCGGAATTATAACCATAAAAATAAAAGACAGAGTTAGACCAATGATCACAAATGTTTCAGATAATGAATTTCCACCATTAACTCCAGTTGATAATAACGAAGACATTTACTGATAGGGTTAATTCGAATAATTGCATTTTGAATTTAAATAATTGTAATTCAATCTCTGATAAGGAGCCTAACCATCAGATTTATAATCCAGATAATATGACTACCAATAATAGCATAGTTAACCAAAGTCATGGTGATCAAAACGACGAGACACTAAATGATTCAATGTCTGTCGATAGTTTTATTCCATCAGAACAACGCGAAAAATCTATTTCAGAAGAAAACACTTATCAACAACATGATATATAAGTTATGGGTATAAAAACTAAAGGCGATCAGTGTCACTGTAGCTAAATTGTTATCAATAAAGTGCGGGTATCATTATCCGAGACTAATGAAAATGATGAGACTAATGAAACTAATGAAAATGATGATTAATTGTCCACAAGATCAACAAGTTTGGACTCGTCATTCCAAAAAGACGAGAAAAGTATAGTTTAACATAACAACAGAAACGTCTTTGAACCAAGGTCAATGAGGAGATTTTCTACTAAAGTTTTGAGATGGCCATGTCTATTCTTAAACTTTCACAAGTTATATTCCTGGTCTTATTCTACAGTTGAAATATATGAAACCATCTGGAGTGGAATAAATTTACGAAGGTGTATTAGTAAAATTATCAATTCATTACACAATGATAGGTGAAGTTTATTTTTTTAAAAAAATTCGCCTATTTCTTTTCATTTCAATTATAGTTAATTTTTATCTTTAAATGTAATTGGTTTACCAGATGAAAAATGGCAAATTAGTTTATATCTGTATACACCAAACCACAATACGTATCACCCGCTTCATCAAGAGACAAATGTACATAAGATACCTAATTCAAAAACAATAAACGATTGTGATTTTTAAGTAAACCGTCGCAAACATGCTTTCTCTAGAATTCTTATGATATTTCGGAAAAATGTATATCCAGTTGATTGAAGTCTCCATGAAATTATATTCGATGTACAAGTACAGGTGTTATCGAGTACGTGCAATTCTCGTAGGTGGTACTTTATTAATGTATGTTTACTTTCTAAGAGTCCGGAAGCTTTGAAAGTAGTCAAGTCGATTTTTATCTAAATTGCATCTGTCGTTATGTTATTATGGGTGGTGACCCAAATTTAACTCTGTACCCAGAGGACCGGAGTAATTCTATGGAAAGAAACAATATTGGCTAATGTAATACGTGATACTATAGAGCACAATAATTTGAAAGATGTATGATACATGTTTTTTTTTGCAATTAATGTTAGTATACATATGTAGAAACACAAAAGCACTCTCCAGGGTTTCCCCTTGCTGCTTACGTCCTCATCCCCTATTTATTTATTCATTCATTCGTTTATTCTCCAAGATCTTTTTTAACCCTGCTGTTCTGATCGGGTCTATTTGACCCGATATGGATTTTGATTTCTCATAAAATTTATGATAATTTTTGTAGTATGAATCAAGTTTGTGACTGTTTTATTCAACCCAAATTATATTTTCTGAAAATCTCCAACTTTTATTATTGACGGTTTTCGAAATTTTCCTATATATTACTAATGTACTGTTCGGGTCAATATGGTCCGAAGAAGTTATTTTGTGGTGTGTAAGTGAATTTTCAACTGGTGTGTTATATTTCTCACAGAACTTTTGTATCTACTTTCGTGATGTGTGGGGAAAGTGGTTGGAAGTTATCACTAAGCTATATTATCCTGATGAAAACGTCACTGTTGAACAATTATTAGAATTTAGAGGTAGTTTCCCTTTCAGGCAACATGTACGCAGTAAACCGGCAAAAAATCTACTGTATATGATAGCAAAACATCTTACGTACTTATGCAACATATATATATATATATATATATATATATATATATATATATATATATATATATATATATATATATGTGTGTGTGTGTGTGTGTGTGTGTGTGTAAAGAGCCCCGTGCATAGCCTGAGATGAACTAAGGCATGCGTGTTGTAAGTAATCTTGTTTCGTAACTAATTGGCCATAATGTAACTTGTGTAATTTTAATCGCGTTCACTTTAGGCAGAATCTTCTTCGAAACAAAATAACTATGGTTGGGACAATAAGGAAAACCAAAAGTGAACTTCTGGAAACCTTGTCAAACAAAGAACTGCATTCAGCGTCTTTTATTTTGCAAACAATACAACCGTTGTACATTATATCTCTAAGAAAATTAGAAACGTTTTGCTCATGAGTACTCTTCACACAGAAGAAATCAGAACCGAGTTGACAAGAAACCAAAATATAATTGGATTGTAATTCAACTAAAAGAGCTGTAGACACTTTACATCAACTTGTGAACACATACACATGTAAACGCAAAACCAACAGATGGCCCTTGATATTGTTGTATAATGTGATCGATGTATCAGCTTACAATTGATTTATTTTGTGGACTTATAAATCCAAGCTGGCAGCAAGGCAAGCTATTCAAAAAAGAAAACAGTATTTGGCAGAACTTGAAAAATCTATCATTCTACCTGACATATAATCTTGACAACATATGCCGAGAAGTGACGAGTCTCGAAGGATTGTAACCTGAGCACAAGGAAGTGGTGAATCTGAAGATACAGTGATAACACCCAAAACTGGTATTCCTATCAAGATTGCAAGGTGCACACACTGTCCATCTTCTAACGACATCAAGAAAAAAATGGTTTGCTTTATTTGCAAAAAAAAAAAAAAAAAACGTTTCTGTAAATCTCGTATCCGCGCCGTAAGAAGAGTGTTGTGATTACGTCTAACGCTTTCCAAATTGTTTCATGGAAGCTTGTCAATAGTACCGCTTACCAAATTTACCAACAAGTGTTATGCGTCCCTAATGTGTTATATTCTCTTTACTAATTACCAATCTTGTGAAGGCTAAAAACAGTAATGCAAAGAAGTGACATGCGGGTTTTACGAATATGAAAAGTTTCATAGTAATAAAATTCTTACTACCATATGCCATGTTGTTTTAGGTGAATATAACATGTTCCAATTTAAAATACAGTAAACAACTAGCAAACGTCCAATATTTGTGTCTAATTCAAAATTTCCTACAATTTGGTTTCATCAACAGAATGTACATATGATGATGATAAAATGATCTGCCCGAAGGCAGGTATTGACCCGAAGGTCCCTGTGCAAGGTGAACCCACGGCGGTTTCCTATTGCCTTCCATGGAATGGTGAAACATCGTCAATACGGGACCAACAGTAAAAGTTTGATCCGAACCACTTGTGTCCCCACCGGGAATCAAAGCCGATACCCCTTGATTATAAGGCAAAGAGTGTAACCATTCATCCATCGGGG